>NC_047120.1:22244905-22575212 GCF_902500255.1 Thalassophryne amazonica
TCGGTAGGAACAGTTACATGGATAACTTATTGAACCACCAAGTAGTCCCCGCATAGCACACCATGCAGCCTCCACCCTGATACTCATTTGCGCACTACACACATGATTTGAACATTGATGGAATGAAAATGTATCCTATTAAGAAAAACTAATCATGTGATGGCATCTTCATAGCAATATGTGTGCAGTTAGTAGCTCCGGTTACATTCAGGAAACCGGCTCTCACTGCAAAATGCGCTGTAATATTGGAATGTACCTGAATGAGATTGGGATGATTGTTTTCCATACAGCTGGTGGGTCGGCGCAAGGTTGACTGGCACACGCCTGACTGATCACCCAGCTCACGCTGGAATGCCCATGATGCCAGGATGCCCAGCATGGTCAGCACCTGTGTGGGCACAGACAACCCTCCTCGCCGTATTGCGCTCTGGGCCACAGTTCTGTGCGCAACTCCAGTAACAGTGGCCTTGGTAATCGAAATCGATGAGCCAATTATCCTCATTTGGAAGTAAATCCTCACGTTCCTGTCGGATTGCACCATTAGCAAGGTCCTCTAACAATGATAATGCTGCTACTGTTAGTGCCATTTTACGCATCACTTTGCCCATGCTTTTATATCTATCCATATAATTGCAAACATGTGGGTGTGTTAATTGCTCATCACCGTGTCACTGATGTGCACGTCACTCTGATGCCTTCTTGTTTTCACACTATTAACGGTTCCCAGCGTCACCTTTACATGTCCACAGTGGAATAGTAGCTGTAGAAATGTGCGTACGCCAGCCAGGATTTTTGTGTGATACACCGCACATTTCCACGATCACTTCACTTCTGATACATCTGAACGTTGGTGTGGAGACAGACGTACACCAGGTTTTTGTGCGTAAGCATGCTTTGTACATGAGGCCCCAGATCTGTCAGGTTTCAAGTTTCAGCACCCTCCAAAAATTTTCTGTTGAGTTCAGTTCTGGAGACTGGCTATGCCACTCCAGGACCTTGAAATTCTTCTTACGGAGCCACTCCTTAGTTGCCCTGGCTGTGTGTTTCAGGTCATTGTCATGCTGGAAGACAAAGCCACAACCCATCTTCAGTGCTCTTACTAATGGAAGGATGACATGACCTTCTCCCATTCCTCCTCTGGATCATCCAGATGGTCACTGGTGAACTTCAAATGGGCCTGGACATGTGCTGGCCTGAGCAGGAGGTCAAATTAATTATTTAAAAATTGTACAATGTGATTTTCTGAATTTTCTTTTTCAAAATTGAATGCATTTTGTTGCAAGTTTTGTGATTAATCTAAATTAATCTGCTTTGGCACGTTTACATGCACTTCAATAATTCAGTAATTGGGAAAAACAAGTTTACATGGTTTCATTTCATTAGTTGGATTTCTGTGGAAGTGGAGAAAGGAGAAAGGGCAGCTCCTGAAGGAAAAACCATAGACTATAGAGAAAGAGAGCACCCTCCCACCTCTCTTTCTCTCCCCTCTCTCTCTCCTTCTCACTCTCTTTCTCTCCCTCGCTCTTTCCCCCTTTTTCCTCTCTCTACCCTCTCTCTCTGCGATGAGGTGCATGGAGTTGATGTCGTCGTGTATGAAAACTTAGGGAATACGACATCATTCTTTGAGGAAACTCCGGTCAACTTCAATAAATATGTCTATAAACCACACAGATCACCAAGAAATTTGCTCTTTAGAATGCTGAAACAACACACAAGGCCATTGAAGAACTTTTTGTTTTTGGGGGGGGGCACAATCGACTCTGAACTTTGTGGTCTGTTATCAGGCCAGACAAGACAGCAGTGCATCCTGCTGTACCTCTGGAAATGTGAGTGCCATTTGCTTTTACACATGCTTAAATGTAAATGAATGAAATAAATTGACTAATGGTTTACATGTATAAAAGAAATTGGAGTATTGGGGAGAAATCCAGGTGTGTTAATCTGCTTTCTCATGATCAGATAACTGTCTTTATTGGATAAAGCATATCAGATTTTGCTGTTTACATGACCACTTAATAATCTGATAATGGCCAATAATCAGACAGCAACTGGATTTTTATATGCATGTAAATGGTGTCACTGTGTCTCAGTGCGCAGTGACGAAACAGCGCAGCACACCTACAGTGACTTTGACATTTTTACGCTTTTCTTTCAAACTCTGTGCCACTTTGACTGCTGGGATAGTTTCCAGCCCATTCATTGGAGCAAGCAGGTATAGAAATGGATGTATGTTTTTAATGTTATCAATTTAACTGATTCTTTGCAGACATGCAGCAGTTGTTGGTAGCTAAAGAAGAAATTCTCCCTGAACACCTGGAGTGGAAAATGAGTGTTGAGCAGAAGGACATTAAAGAGGAACAAGAGACACTCTGGATATGCCAGCAGGGACAGCAGCTTCACCAGCTGGAGGAGGCTGATATCACTAAGTTCCCTTTGACTGCTGTCCCTGTGAAGAGTGAATATGATGAAAAACCAGAGTCATCACAGGTTCATCAAAGCCAAAGTGATGATGGCACAGAGGCTGAGCCTGTAACCAGCTGCTCATCTGTCCACAGAACACTGACAACACAACCTCATGGAGAGGGCTATGGAGGACCACAACCAGCCAGCAACTCGGGTCCAAATAGTCGTTTACAGCCAGATACCAATAGTAGGGGTTCAGAGAGTTCTGAGACTGACAACAGTTGTGAATGGAAATGGACAAGAGAACAATCTTCAGGTTTTAACTGTCAAACAAATAGCAATGTCTCAAAACAACATATAGGAATGCAAGCAAGTGAAAAACCATTTAACTGTTCTGAATGTGGAAAAAGTTTTGGACAGAAGAGCAATCTGATCACACATCTGAGAATTCATACAGGAGAGAAACCATTTGTTTGTTCTGACTGTGGTAAGCGGTTTGGGGAGAAGAGGAATCTGATCACGCACACAAGAATTCATACAGGAGAGAGGTTCTGGAGACCACTGTTTGAAGACCCTAAACAGCACCAAGAGGCTGAGTGGATTGAAATAATAAAACGGAAAAACAAAGATAAACAGCAAATGCCAGCAATGATCATAACTGAAGAATTGATAAGAAATAAAATTCATGAATATAGTAACTTTAAGGCACCTGGCATTGATAAAGTCCCAAATTTTTGGTTAAAAAGACTGACAGCACTGCACCACCATTATGCCGCGGCTTTCACAAAAATATTGAACGGAAAAGAGGACACACCAGACTGGCTATCGACTGGGAACACAACCCTACTCCCAAAGACCAAGGAAACGCAGCTCCCCAACAAGTATAGACCCATCTGTTGCTTAACAACAACTTATAAATGGCTGACAGGAATTATAGCCGATGCCGTTTATGAACATTTGGACACTGGTGGCTACCTGGAGAATGAGCAGAAAGGTTGTTTCAGAAAAAGATTAGGTGCTAAAGACCAGTTATTGATAGACAATGCTATCCTGGAGGACTGCAAAAGAAGGAGGAGAAACCTCAGCATGGCTTGGATTGACTACAAAAAGGCATTTGATAATGTCCCACATTCATGGATTATGAGATGCCTAGAATTGTATAACATCAATAAGGAAGTAAGATCTCTCTTGAAAACACAAATGAATAAGTGGAACACCACCATCACTCTAAACCATGCAGAGGGGCAGATAATAATCCCAGACATAAAAGTGACGCGAGGGATATTCCAGGGAGATAGTCTCTCTCCACTCCTTTTTTGTCTTAGTATTGATCCATTAAGCAAGATCCTCAAGGAATTGGACATCGGGTATGACTTAGATGGAGGTAGAGGAAGAAAACAAACAGGTCGTGAGTCACCTTCTGTTTATGGACGACTTGAAGATATTTGCAGATTCAGAGAGGGGACTCAGGAGATTAGTGGAGGCAGTCCATACGTTTTCTAAGGAAATCGGTATGGAATTTGGGCTGGATAAGTGCTCTAAATGTACAATCAGAGGTGGTAAAAAAGCAGGTCACAGAAAATATACAGTTGGATGAGGGGAACGTTATTGAAGATTTGGCTGAGGATTCCACGTACAAATATTTGGGAATTGAAGAAAATACTACAATAGAGCATAAAAAAATGAGAGAGAAAGTAACACAAGAATACTTAAACCGCTTAAAGAAGATCTGTAAATCAGAATTGACACCAAAGAACAAGATCACAGCCATAAACCAGTTTGCATTGCCTGTGTTGAGCTATGGCTTTGGCATAGTAGACTGGCCACAGGGTGAGCTTAACAAATTAGATACTAAAACTAGGAAGATGCTCACCCTACATAAAATTACATACAGAAATCAATGTATGGATAGAATATATCTCCCTCGTCGAGAAGGCGGCTTAGGTCTAGTGGAGATCAACCAGGCTTATAGAGCATCTATAATAAGTATTGGGCAGTACTTAAAGAGCTCTCAAGAAGAAGTTATGAAAAAGGTTATGCAACATCATATTAAGACTATGCCACAACAGACCTCTATTATAAAACTGGCAGAAAACTTTGGCGGAGATCTTTTGCAAGAGAGAGAAAGCAATGAGCTGACACCTGCAACGACACTAGCAAGACTGGTCAGGGAAAAATACAGCAAAAGAGAACAAAAACATAGAATGAACAGATGGAAACAGCACAAAAGGGCTGGCCGATTCCAAGAAGAACTTGAAAAAGAATACATAGACAAAGAAGGATCTGTGCGGTGGCTTACAAACGGAGAACTTGGTTTTGATGGGGAAAGAATTATAGTTGGAGCGCAAGACCAAGGACTATTAACAAATGGCTTCAAAAAAATGGCAGGAATATCACAGAATGATCAATGCAGTTTCTGTCATGCAGCTGTTGAGAGTGTAAACCACTTAGTATCAGCATGTCAGATCCTCATGGCAGACGGACATTACACAAGCCGGCATAACAAGATTTGTAAGTATTTACATTGGAAAGTATGCAAGGAACTGGAGGTGGAAGTAGAGGGACACGTTTGGGAGTATGAGCCAGCACCAGTCTCATCCAATGGAAAAGTGACTGTCATTTATGACAAAGAGATCCCAGCAGGAAGACATATCGAAGGAGGTGCAGTAAAACCTGATATTGTCATTTGGAACAAGCAAGAGAAGACAGCAAAAATTATTGATGTGACAGTCCCCAATGACTATGGCCTGAATAGAGCTGAAAGGGAGAAAATCACGAAATACCAAGACCTTAAAAATGATCTACGAATAACGTGGTCATTGAAAGAAATTGATATCATACCAGTCGTGGTGGGAGCAACAGGGCTTATGAAGAAGAACCTGAAGAAATATCTTGAGGCAATCCCTGGTCACCCAAGTGCCCATGAGGTGCAGATATCCGCAGTTAAAGGAACAGTTACCATCTTGAAGAGAGCCCTCGGATACAATGCCAATAATGATTAATGATTAGGATGTAACTGTAGACCCCAGGGTTGGGGCCCATTACACTCTGAAAAAAAAGAAATTGAAGAGAAATAAAAATAAAAAAAAAGAGAGAAACCATTTGACTGTTCTGAATGTGGTGTCAGATTTGGACAGAAGAGCAGTCTGATCAAACATATGAGAATTCATACAGGCGAGAAAGGCGAGAGCCCTCGGATACAATGCCAATAATGATTAATGATTAGGATGTAACTGTAGACCCCAGGGTTGGGGCCCATTGCACTCTGTAAAAAAAGAAATTGAAGAGAAATAAAAAAAAAAAAAGCGAGAAACCGTTTGATTGTTCAGAGTGTGGTGCAAGATTTCGACAGACAAGTAGTATTGCCACACATATGAGAATTCATACAGGAGAGAAAGGGTGGGTTGGAGTTCCTACTGGACATTTGCCTCAAATGTCCTCGGTCCCACTGTGAAGAGGGTTTGCGGGGAGAGATCTCTGTATGAGGACGTTTCAGTGAAAACGAACCCTAGCTAAAAACTCCACAAAGCAAATATGGAAAAGTCAAAAAATGGCAAATTGTACTGGCCGGATGTCTCCCAGGATAAAAAGGTCCCCAAATCACGCCTAGGCACCAGGGTGTGTGAGGAAAGTAATGGTGCAACTTCTCTTAGTGCTGCAGGGAATGACCTCCCATGCGAGAGCACTCAACTGGATAACCCATCAGATCAGCATAGCTCTGATCCTGGACTCCAGCAGCAACAGCCTCAAAGGCCAAAAAGAAATCTACGAAAATACGCCACTGTTACTTGGACCATTGAAGAGAAGAAAACAATCTTCTACTGCTTCGCTTACTCAAGACATGAGAAGTGGGGCAGGAGAAAAAAGGCAGTATTTGAGGAGAAGATAAAAGAAGCGGATTTACGAGAGAACCATTTAGCTGTTCTGATTGTGGTAAAAGATTTGGGCAGAAGGGGACTCTAATCACACACATAAGTCATACAGGGGAGAAACCATTTGGCTGTTCTGCATGTGGTAAAAGATTTGGGCGAAAGGGGAATCTGACCAAACACATGCAAATTCATACAGGAAAAGGTGGGGTGGAAGTCCTACTGGACACTAGCACCAAGTGTCCTCAGTCCCACTGTGAAGCGGTTTGCCGAGATCCCAGTATGAGGACGTTTCAGTGAAAATGAACGCCAGCTAAAAAGTCCACAGAGCAAATACGAAGTCTAACAATGATAGATTTTACTGGCCGGATGTTGCTTAGGATAAACATGTCCCCAAATCAGACGGAGACACCAGGGTGTGTGAAGAAAGCAATGGTGCAACTTTTCCTAGTGCTGCAGTGAAACATCTCTCCTGTGGCAGCACTCAGTTGGATAATCCACCAGATCAGCATAGTTCTGATCCTGGATCCCAGCAACAACAGCATCAAAGGTCCAAATGAAATCAGTTAAACTATGCCACTGTAAATTGGACCATTGAGGAGAAGAAAAAAAATGTTTCACTGCTTTGCTTACTCAAGGCATGAGAAGTGGGGCAGGAGGAAAAAGGCAGTATTTGAGGAGGATAAAAGAAGTGGATTTACCAACTGAGAAGAAAGAAGCCACTATTAGAGCCCTGCGCGGGACTATATTCTTCTGTCATTATGACAGAAGTTGACATTTTATGAGTGAGTATAAAATTTCACAGATTAGATGATAGTGTACAATGATTTCAAATTTGTAAAGTGAGGTTTTATGAGATGCCATCATTTGCATATCAAAGAGCATCAAACACTTGAAATGGACAAATATTCAAGGTGGGCTGGCACAATGCATTACATGACTTTTTTGGGGGAAAGTCATGCAAACTCCACACAGAAATGCCACAGGTGGGAATCGATCCCATGACCGTCTTACTGTGAAGCAATAGTGCTAACTACTATGCCACTGTGCTGCCCACATAACATAAGAAAACACATCACACTGCACAGTTAATTCATCCCAATGCTAATGGCAAGGAATCTAATTTGTAAATTAAATTAAATGAGAAAGTGTATAATAGTGAAAAGCTAGTGTATGTAAAACCCAAAGCCTCATGTGTAAACACAAATATAAACCGTGGCTTCTGTGTACCGTGACACCCTTGCCTACATATGTAACTCCACCAAATACAACTGTAGCGTGTCTTATTGTTTATATTGTGTTTTAATGTTTCAAGAGAGAAACTGTTGTTCATGATCTTTCTGGTAAGGTCACTTTTAGTTCAGGATGTGTGCGATTCTTCTTATTAATGGATTAATCATTGATTATTTTGCTGATTAATCTATTGGTATTTTTTGCACAATTTCTTTGATTAATAGTATAACAAGGAATTTACACAAATTTTAAAAACTTGTCATTTGTATTTCAATATTCAAAAATCTCTTTAAAAACAAAACAAAATATGACAAAGAATGCACTGTTGAACATTCTCCTACAAAAATAAATAAATAAAAAATTGCCAGGTCTTAACTGGTAATCTGTCTTTTACAGTCTGATATACACTCACACTCATCTTCAACCGCTTAGTCCAATCAAGGGTCGCATGGGGCTGGAGACTATCCTAGCAGTCGAGGCGGGTTACACTCAGGACAGGACGCCAGTCTGTCGCAGGGCCACAAACAGACAAACACATTCACACCCACTCGCACACCTACGGACAATTTAAAGATTCCAATCCACCTAGCCCGCATGCCCGAGGAAACCCACACAAACACGGGGAGAACATGCAAACTCCACAAGGCCACAGGCGGGAATTGAACCCATGACCTTCTTGCTGTGAGGCAGTGCTAACCGCTAAGCCACCGTGCTGCCCAGTCTGATATACAGTTGCTCCAAAATAAGATTATACAAGTTAAAGTAATGTAGTGCATTATACTGTTTATTCATATAGTACTTTATAAAATAAATAACCAGATTTCTCTGCCTTTTTTCTTTAGTTCGTCACTTTTACATTTTCTGTGGGGTTGACTTTGCTATTTATATATACTAGCGTATTACCCGTGGGGATCCAGGGGCTCTAGATTGGGTAGTGTTTATAAAATATGTAGCTGACATTTTTCAAGGGTGGTAAATTAAGCAAAGTTTGTATAATGAGTTGCAATGGCGTGTGAGTGCAGAATGTTTTTAGAACCTTAAGACCTCAACAATTTTTAGAACTTTCAATTCTTTAGGAAGACTTTATTCTGACAGACTAACAAGAAGTGCTCAGAACCACTCTGTGGGACTTCATGATTGGACATAAATTGAAGTACTAACCATCCAGCTTCCCCCACTGTGAATTCATCTCACAGTATACCTACATGAGGACACATTATTAAAGGATATGAAGTCAGAAAACATCTGAAAGTCAAAAAGTCTTCCAGAGCAGTTGAAAATGTAGATTAGATTAGATAGAACTTTATTGATCCCTTGGAAAGACTCCCTCAGTCTTCGCAGCCTCCACCTCAGCTCCCTCGATCAGAACTGGTCGCAGACTTGGTCTGGACTTCCCAAAGTCAATGACCAGCTCCTTTGTCTTCGAGGTGTTGAGCTGTAGATGGTATGTGTGGCACCAGGCAGCAACATCCTTCACTAAGCTCCTGTACGCCTCCTCTCTGTCATCCCTGATGCATCCAACAATGGTTGCGTCATCTGTGAACTTCTGGATGTGACACAGCTCAGAGCTGTAGCAGACGTCAGAGGTGTACAGGGTGAAGAGAAGAGGGGCCAGCACCTTGTCCTGGGGTGCTCCGGTGCTGCTGATCACAGTGTCAGACGTGGTGTCCCTCAGCATGACATACTACTGTTAGTGAGGTAGCTGGAGATCCAAGTGATCATGCAGGGATCAACACGCATCCTGTTCAGTTTGTCCTGGAGCACAAGGGGCTGGATGGTGTTGAAGGCACTCGAGAAGTCCAGGAAGAGAATCCTCATTGTTCCCTTATCCAGGTACAAGTGGATTCAGTGTAGCAGGTAGAGGATGGTATCCTCCACACCAACACCTGCCCAATATGCAACTGCAGACAGTCCTGGGCATGTTGTACCTGGGATTTACAATCTGTGACTGAATGTTATGGAGTTATGAAGTAAAAGCAGCAAGAATGGTGACAAAGGTCAGTTTCAGTTTGTACAGGGGTCAAAGGTTAAAGTTGTGCTCCAGCTGTATTTGTGCTGAATTTGATGTTTGTATCACCATTTGAAGGATTGTTTCAGTTATCTGCTGCACTAATAAGCCCACAGAGCATGAACCAGCTGCTGTCTGGCTGGTTCTGTTAGCTTAAACGTGTATATAAGGCAACCTGAATTAAAGGAGAAATGCTGCTTTTAACAACCTGACCTCATTTCTGGCATAAAATACGGCCGTTTACTCACCAATATAAGTTTGGTGTGATTAGAAGTCCATAGTTCAAACATGTTCAGTTCAAATCTGAAGCAAACATTTTTCTTCTACTAAAGTGGATTACAACCCCTGGCAATAATTATGGAATCACCGGCCTCGGAGGATGTTCATTCAGTTGTTTAATTTTATAGAAAAAAAGCAGATCACAGACATGACACAAAACTAAAGTCATTTCAAATGGCAACTTTCTGGCTTTAAGAAACACTATAAGAAATCAAGGGAAAAAAATTGTGGCAGTCAGTAATGGTTACTTTTTTAGACCAAGCAGAGGGAAGAAAATATGGACTCACTCAATTCTGAGGAATAAATTATGGAATCATCCTGTAAATTTTAATCCCCAAAACTAACACCTGTCAATTGAAACAAAGGAGAGGATTATCAAAGTCTTAAAAGTGGGTAAATCATCACGCAATGTTGCAAAAGATGTTGGTTGTTCACAGTCAGCTGTGTCTAAACTCTGAACCAAATACAAACATGGGAAGGTTGTTAAAGGCAAACATACTGGTAGACCAAGGAAGACATCAAAGCGACAAGACAGAAAACTTAAAGCAATATGTCTCAAAAATCGAAAATGCACAACAAAACAAATGAGGAACGAATGGGAGGAAACTGTAGTCAACGGCTGTGACCGAACTGTAAGAAACCGCCTAAAGGAAATGGGATTTACATACAGAAAAGCTAAACGAAAGCCATCATTAACACCTAAACAGAAAAAAACAAGGTTACAATGGGCTAAGGAAAAGCAATCGTGGACTGTGGATGATTGGATGAAAGTCATATTCAGTGATGAATCTTGAATCTGCATTGGGCAAGGTGATGATGCTGGAACTTTTGTTTGGTGCCGTTCTAATGAGATTCATAAAGATGACTGCCTGAAGAGAACATGTAAATTTCCACAGTCATTAATGATATGGGGCTTCATGTCAGGTAAAGGCACTGGGGAGATGGCTGTCATTACATCATCAATAAATTTCTCTGTGTAGGCTCTCAGTTGTCCAGGTGGTTATCATAGTAGAGAAGCTTGAATCTTCGACTGGACTGGGTTGCTTGACGTGAGGACGTTTCGCTTCAAATCGCAGAAGCTTCCTCAGCTAAAATTCTTGCTCTGGTAGTCTGACTTCTGTCTTGACTCTTGTAGAGAAGAATAAAACAGAAGCCAACAAAAGCTGGAGTTTTTAACCTAACCAGACCCCTCCTACCGAGAGGCCGACTGCTACAGGCTAGTGACTAAACAATAGCTCTAATTAGCACCTATTGTGCTCTAGTTCACACCCTCCTAATGACAGGGCAGCTGTCCCTTCTAATGATGGGACGGAAGCCTCTCCTGATGGCTCCCTTGACGACTCTCCTGATGACGTGAATGACTCATTACCATGAACAAAAGACTGAAACTGCTTTGACCTGAGTACCCCATTGTAAACGGGACAAAGCGTGTCTGAGACCCCCTCCCCTGTTAAGGCTGGGTTTCAACTGTTTTACAAAGAATGCTTCCTTGACACCTCTCTCAAACCATTTCTTCTCTCTGGCTAAGATTTTAACTTCCTTGTCCTCAAACGTGTGGTTAGTGTCTTTCAGGTGGAGATGAACTGCAGACTGAGGTCCACTGGCGCCCTCTCTACAGTGCTGGTATAGCCTTTTGTGTAAAGGTTGCTTAGTCTCACCTATGTATTGTTCATTACAGTTTTCCTGACATCTGATAGAATACTCTACATTGCTCTGTTTGTAACTAGGGATCCTGTCCTTAGGGTGAACTAATTTCTGTCTCAAGGTGTTAACCGGTTTAAAGTAAACTGGGATTTTGTGCTGTCTGAAGATCTTATGTAGTTTTTCCCCTACTCCTGCTAAATAAGGGAGAGACACTCCTTCTTGTCACCGTCTCCTGTCTATCTGGTCTCTTTGTTTTCTGGGACTTCTGCACTTTGTCCAGGAACCATCGTGGGTACCCACATACTGTGAGGGCTTTCCGTACAAGTTATTGTTCTTTAGCCCTTACCTCTGCAGTTGTGGGCACCTGTAGAGCTCTGTGTTGAAGAGTCCTGATCACCCCGAGCTTGTGTTCAAGGGGGTGGTTTGAGCCAAAGAGCAGATATTGGTCAGTGTGAGTGGGTTTTCTGTAAACCCGTCTGGAGCTGCCTGTTCTCTCCAATTGTAACATCACAGTCCAAGAAGGCTAAATGGTTGTTTCTGGCATCCTCGCGTGTGAACTTGATATTGGAATCCACCGAGTTGATGTGTTCTGTAAAGTCTTCGACCTCCAGTTGCTTGATTTTAATCCATGTGTCATCGACATATCTGAACCAGTGACTGGGAGAGATGCCCGTGAAAGACGTCAAGGCTGTCTTCTCCACTCGCTCCATGTACAGATTGGCCACAGTGGGGGATACCGGAGACCCCATCGCACAACCATGGATCTGCCTATAGTAATTCCCCCTAAACAGGAAATACGTGGTGTTAAGACAGATCTCCAAGAGTTGGCAGATGTGGTCTGGTGTGAGTTTGGTCCTTTCAAGTAGAGACATCCTTCAGCAGTCCCTGCCTCACAGCTGAGATGGCCTCAGCGGTGGGGATGCAGGTGAACAACGATGTCACATGGTGTCATTTGATGTGACATCGTTTTTCACCTGCATTTTTGAGTGTGAGCTTGCCACTGAGTTCCCGCGAGATTCCATGGGATCTCGTCTGTCAATCCAGGAAGTGTTTGACATTTGAACATTTCCTCTTTTACTGTGGATTTGAAAATTGGCACTTCCTGTTTAGGACGCTCTGTACCATGAGTGAGCTTTGTGACTCTTTGCTCATATTTTGTTATGTTTATATGTATGCAGCTTGGGACTCCTACGAGGGCGGTCGCATCTCCTCCACTCCCTTATCTCTGCTGTCTGCTTTAACCTTTAAGTCCCTACTTCACAAGACTGTGAATTCCTCAAATTATATTGGATACTGGATCTATTGGACTACTATTGGATTAACCATGGAATTGATCAGCTGGTCTCTGAATGCTATTGACATCATTTTTTCTACAAGAAGGTCAGGAGCAGGGGGATCCTACCTGCCCAGATGGAACGTATCCTGCGGGCTATGTTCTCGACTCCTGGGGGTCTTGGCGTATTGCATGCTTGGCGCCTTTCTCCGTTGAGGATGTCGAGGATTTATTCATTTTTGGTCTTATGGTAGCCGGGCTGATACTTTCTGGCTTATGTGCTGCCCTGATCTACTGGAAAATTGGCAAGACGGCGGCATCAAGAACCACGGCCCCTCGGTTGTCTGTCATGATTAATGAGGTTGGCAAGGCGATGACTTGAAATCAGATGCAAATTGGATGACATCTTGGAGCAGATGCGTGCCTTGCAGTTGAAGTTGAAGATTTCAGAGGCCAGTGAATATTCTTAATTCATAATTGGGAATATTCTTAATTCATAATTGGGATTTGGTTGTTCAAGTGGAACTGTTAAAAGTGTTTTTCACTGCTCAAACCACAACACTCAGGCTTATCAAGCCTGTAGGACAAATTGCCCGACTGTTTTCCTCCAGAGGAATGTCTTCAGCCTGGGGAACATTTGGCTGTTTCTTATCTCAACTCACAAGGACAATAAACTGTTTTCATAGAACTGAAGCATGCTTCATTACCTCCCGCCACCCCTCCTACCCCCCATCAAACACTCCCCACTCCGGCTTCTGCTTACGTCATTCCTTCCCCCTTCTGCGGGGGCGGTGCAGTTTTAGCTGCAGCTGGCCCCCATTCCTCCCCCCAAGCTGACGGTGGCGCATCTCAGGGTTGCTGCGTGACTTCACCCACCCTCAATTCAGATAACGGACTTCTTCAAACTTAGTGCACATAAACAATGTCAAATGTGTATGTGCTGTCTTTAATTCTGATGTGTGCCATTATTACGGAAAACAAGTAATAATTGTGGACTAATTGCTGTCTGAGGTAACTGGAGTGTAAGCATAATTTCTCCACTGTGAGATCAATAAAGTATATCTGAAATACATATATAATTTCCTTGTTGTGTGCGTTTTTTAACCACCCCAAACCAATGATGTTTGAATGATATGGACATTAGTAATGATTCTGACATTTTCTTTGAATTGTTTCATTACGGGGCAGCACAGTGGCTCAGAGGTTAGCACTGTTGTCTAACAGCGAGAAGGTCAGGAGTTTGATTCCCACCTATGGCCTTTCTGTGTGGAGTTTGCATGTTCTCCTGTGTTTGTGTGGGTTCCCTCCAGGTGCTCCGTCTCACATCCAAAGACACTCAGGTTAGGAGGATTGGAAACTTTAAATTGTCTGTAGGTGTGCGTGTGGGTGTGAATGTGAATGTGTTTGTTTGTCTACATGTGGCCCTGCGACAGACTGGCGCCCTGTCCAGAGTGTGCCCTGTCCAGGGTGTACCCTGCCTCGCACTCTGACTGCTGGAATAGGTTTCAGCCCCCCGCGACCCTTAATTGGACTAAGCAGTTGAAGATGAGTGTGTGTGTTTCATTACAGACAGTATGAACCCAAGTTACGAGGTCTATTAAAGTATCGGACCTCTTTATTTTTTGCAAAAACCTGATGGATTTGAATCACGTGTGCTTGCATGAGCAAACCTTGAACCTTCGTGCGCATGCGTGAATTTTTTGAAGACGTGGACATCAGCACTTTTTCGGTACATTCCACTGTGACAGAAGATTTGGCCATGAAAAGAGTGGCTGTGAAATTCATGCTGCTGCTGACGGCGGAGCAAAAGCGCTTCCGTGTTGAAGTCTCACAGGACATGCTGTGACATGCCCACCTCTTCCACAATTTCTCGGATAGTCACATGACTGAAAAGCCACCGAAAGCCGTCCGAATCATCCGAATGGTTTCCACCTGGCTGTCGCCCAGTTTCTGGCAAAATTTGATGCGGCACTGCTCCAGTCGTTCCGTCTTTTTCCTTGCAATGAAAATCCGCCGAGCGCACTACACGTCCTCACACAAAGGCTGCTTACCAGAAAATGATGCAATCGACAGGCGTGAAAAAGTTCACGCATGCGCACGAAGGTTCAAGGTTTGCTCATGCAAGCACATGATTCAAATCCATCAGGTTTTTGCAAAAAATTAAAAGGTGCGATACTTTTCTAACCGACCTCATATTTCCTGTTTTGTTGGTCAACTTCATTTCATTTAATGTTCATCTATTCCTGCATGTAAGGCCTGCAACACATTTCAAAAAAGTTAGGGACAGGGGCAGTTTATTTTAAATGTAAGAATAAAGTCAGACAGTGTTCTGGAGACAAGTCGGGATGAACACATGAACATTTCTAAGTCACTGAATATTTGTAGGATTTCATCCATGACAATATTGTTGAACATCTTGTGCAAATGTCTTCCTGTCATTTTGCATAAATTTGTACTTACTATTAAAAAAAAAACCCAAAACAAAACATTGCTCACTGTTTCGGTACTCTGGCAAAATAATTTCTTTTGAGAAAAATAAAGTTGATCTTACCTCACTTTGACCTTTAAATTGCAGACAGTGTGCACTTTCTGGATGCACTGCATGCCTCAAAGAGGACCTCTTCGCAGAAATAAGTGTACACTTTCTCAATTATAACTCATCGTTTTGACACTCGATTGATGTCTTTATAGTAGTGATGGGATGATGATACCTCGAGTGTATTGACACACTACACCAGGGGTGCTCAAGTTCGGTCCTCGAGAGCTACCTTCTCTGCTCCAACACACCTGAATCCAATAAAAGGCTCATTAAAAGCCTGCTAACGAGTCTTTCATTGGATTCAGGTGTGTTGGAGCAGGGAGACAACTAAGAGGATCAGGAAGGTAGCTCTCGAGGACTGAACCTGAGCACCCCTGCACTACACAAACTGTCGGCGCTGTATTGACACTGTTGGTTACTCAATAGTGACCCCTGCAGTAGTTATAAAATCACTGCAGGTAAATAAAATGAAAATAAGATGGAAAAGCTAATAGGCTGCAAACCCAACATCAGCCTGTGAAATATTCAATTGCCAGTCCTTTATTTAAAATATGATCTCATCATTGCATAATTTCATGTGCTCAATTTGTGTCGAGTTAAGCTGTTCATGAGAAGAGTTTAAACTTTGCTTAAAACCTTTTTTGTGTAAATGCTAAACTGAGTTGGTATGTAGAATATAGCAAATTTGTCTGTAATAAAATTCAGAGTTAAAATTTACCTGGGGTACTCATACAAGTATCCAATTCCGCATTGCCATGCTGAGCTCTGTAATGCCTCAGCATTGATGAAGTGCTCTTATTGGTGTAAGATAGCTCTGTGGAGCAGAGCCGACACTTCACCTACAATAAAATGTTAATTTAACTGAAAACAATTCAAACCTCTTACCAGAAAGGAGTACAAACATATTTAATTGAAAAAATAACAGTAAACAATGCCCAAAGGAGAAAACAATTTACCTTATTTGGGGTCAAAATATCAATATTTTTTTTCTTAAAGCGATACACGCTATAACACGATACACGTTCTTTCATTACAAAATCTCCTTTAACAGTGGAATGTCCGCATAAACTCCTGATGCCGACTTCTTCTGAAACTTCTCCGTTCTCTGACGACGACCTGGGTGAACAGAGCCTTAAATCAGGATGTTTTCAGCTCAAAACAGCCAGACGGACGCCACCTCCGACCGCGCCGATCCGCTTTGTGAGCTGTCCTTAAAGCGAAAGAAACTCCACAATCTCTCTTTTCACCGAGAACCAGCTGAATTTCTCGAATAGTGTCCACTCGGATATCCCTCACAGGTCATGAAAAAAGTTTGATAAAGCAACGCGCGCTGTCTCCAGCAGCGTCTCAAAGGATTTCAGCCGAGAGGGCTGGACCAGTGCTCACTCAAAGCCTGCCCACAGGCGGATGACGTCACCGACGCGTGAAAAAACTCACGCATGCGCACGAGGGTTCAAGCATGTCTGGTGTAATCGCACGTGATTCAAATCCATATAGTTTTTTATTATTATAAAACTGCCAGTTAGTTTTCTAATAAACTTTGTAAATAATAGTGAAGTACCCATAACAGCTTTACCTATCATCTCACTGATGACAGTGTCACAACCACATCAACTCTCAGAAAGAAAAGAAAATGCAGCGAGCCTTGCATGCTAAGATGCCAATACTCTCCCTTCACACTTCCCCGATGTTTTGCGTGTTCATCTGAAATGTAACACATCCCATTTCTTTAAAAGAATGAGGTGGAGTGATCTGCTCTCCCTCCAAACAGCACTTCAAATGAAGTGGAAAACTGAAATATCCAGAATGCTTTGTGAACAGTCAGTTTTGGAATAAAGATGGCAACTGGAGCAGGGAAAGGAGTCAATCCAATACTGCAAGTAACACTGAAACAAAAATACATACATGCAATGGAACAGAATTGTTTTGTGACAACACACTTCAGCAAAAAATGCTAATAAGATGTCATTATAATTTTGTGCATGACTAAGTTACTTCAGTACCGAGTAAGAATTTAGGTTTATAAATAAGCCCACAGCAATGTTTTGGTACTTATCGTTAATCTGATAGCAGCACAGAGCTAAAATGTCCACACACAGAACGCCGCAATAACCAAAGTGTTTTACTTCCTGGTTGTTGTCAACAAATAAAACAATTCATTCCTGCAGATCAGGACAAATATTATGGCAGAAAGCAACATGTGTATAAGCTGACTAACACCTGGAATGATGTCATATTATTCCAGGGACTTTTGAACAGAGAAACATTAAATGAGGCATTTTGTGTTACAGAACAGACGTAAAAAAACACAATACAAACCACCTCTAGTATTATAGTCATGTCCTTGTAAACTTATCACAATAACATATTTTAACAATCAACATTTCTGTGAAAAAGCACTATCTATATACATAAAACACAATGTAAATAAAGAACTTTAGCCTGGCTCATCTATAAGTTGCTGGTAATATCACCTAATATTTAATATCACCTAATATAGTCTTTTTCAGACTATAAGTCATGTTTTGTTTTTTCCTAGTTTGGTTAGTCCAGAGATTTATCATCCGGTGGGACTTACATACTGAAGGGGAAAAAAAATAAAAATCACAATTCAGAACCAGTAATTTTCATTACAGCAGAAAGGAGAAACAACATTAAATTACCAAAAAAAAAAAAAAAAAAAAAAAAAGGAAATAAATAAGAACAGATGCATCCTGTCAAGTAACATTAATTAAATGGATGTCTGCTCCTGTATAGTTGTGCACAAAAACAGAACATAAATAACAGATAATGCCCTAGTGAGCCGATTTAAACTGAACGCATCTTTTAGTTGAGCCATCTGTCCCCTCCACAAGTTTCTGTTCTCTTTTGATATATTTTGTCCTCTGCCTTTCTTGCTATCTTGGTGCTGTTGTCAGAATAATTTCTGACAATTTTATAATGGCTGTTGGGACGAGGTCTCATTGTGGTGTTGTGCTTACTGTTTCATGACTTCTTTTTTCATGTTTGGTCAGATTTCCCTTTTGTTGAAACCTTTTACCGCACTCCAAACAGCCAAAAGGCTTCTCTCCCGTATGAATTCTACAGTGTGCCATCAGATTATCTTTCTTTCCAAATCTTTTACCACACCCAGAACAGCCAAATGGTTTCTGACCCATGTGATTTCTCACGTGTATAATCAGACTGCCCTGATGTCTAAATCTTTTACCACAATCAGAACAGCTGAATGGTTTCTGACCTGTATGAATTCTAATGTGTGTGGTTAGACTGCTCTTCAGGCTAAATCTCTTACCACAATCCAAACAGCCAAAAGGTTTCACTCCAGTATGAATTCTTGTGTGCCTGATAAGATCAACCTTCTGTGCAAATTTTTTTCCACATTCAGAACAGCCAAATGGTTTCTCTCCTGTATGAATTCTCATGTGTTTGAGGAGATCCCCATTCTGTCCAAATCTTTTACCACAATCAGAACAGACAAAAGGTTTCTCCCCTGTATGAATTCTTGTGTGTTTTATGAGATCGTCCTTGTATCCAAATCTTTTTCCACACTCAGAACATCCAAATGGTTTCTCTCCCATATGAATTCTCATGTGCCTGATCAGAGTCCCCTTTGCTCTAAATCTTTTATTACACTGAGAACATACAAATGGTTTCTCTCCTGTGTGAATTCGCATGTGATTGATGACAACGCGCTTATATCTAAATCTTTTACCACATTCAGAACAGCCAAATGGTTTTTCTCCTGTATGAATTCTCTTGTTCTCTCCTGTATGAATTTGCATGTGTCTGGTCAGATTGCTCTTCTGTCCAAATCTTTTACCACATTCAGAACAGTCAAACAGTTTCTCTCCTGTATGTATTTTCATGTGTGTGATGAGATTAAACTTCTGTCCAAATCTTTTACCACATTCAGAACAGTTAAATGGTTTCTCTCCTGCATGATATCCCATGTTCTCTCCTGTATGAATTTGCATGTGTCTGGCCAGATTGCTCTTCTGTCCAAATCTTTTACCACATTCAGAACAGTCAAACAGTTTCTCTCCTGTATGTATTCTCATATGTGTAAACAGATTACTTTTCTGTCCAAATCTTTTACCACAGTCAGAACAGTCAAATGGTTTCTCTCCCGTATGAATTCTTGTGTGTGCAATCAATTCATGCTTATGTCCAAATCTTTTACCGCATTCAGAGCAGTCAAACAGTTTCTCTCCTGTATGCATTCGCATATGTGTGGTCAGGTTACTCTTCTGTGCAAATTTTTTACCACATTTAGAACAGTCAAATGGTTTCTCACCCGTATGAATTCTCATGTGTGTGATCAAATTATAGCTCTGTCTAAATCTTTTACCACATTCAGAACAGTCTATTTGTTTTTCACTTCCTTGCATTCTTCTATGTTGCTTTGAGACTGAATACAGTACCTTTGTTTGTTTCCATTCACAACTGTCATAAATTTCATAACTGTCCAAACTCCTCCTGGTGTGTAAACAACTATTTGGACCAGAGTTGCTGGCTGGTTGTGGTCCTCCACTGTCCTCCCCATCAGCTTGTGTTGTCAGTGTTCTGTGTACAGATGAGCTGCTGGCTACAGGCTCAACCTGTGTGCTATCATCATTTTGGCTTTGATGAACCTGTGATGACTGTGGTTTTTCATCATTAGTGAAAGGGAACTTGGTGATAGCAGCCTCCTCCAGCTGCGGAAGCTGCTCTCCCTGCTGCCATATCCAGAGTTTCTCTTGTTCCTTTTTCATGTCCTCCTGGTCAACACTCTGTTTCCACTTCTGTTGTTCAGGTAGAATTTGTTCTTTAATCACCAACAACTGTTTCATGTCTGCAAAGAATCAATTAAATTTATAACATTTAGAACAATATTCATTAAAATAATAGCAAAGCGCCACATTTTCTCATACTATGGTGTCAGGCCTATTTATGGCATATGAGGGATCATGGATGAGTTTGAATACATCAAAATACTTGAAATGGTCATGTTGCCTTATGCCAAAGAGGAAATGCCTTTGAAATGGGTGATTCAACAAGACAACAACCCCAACTAAATATTACTTCAGTAGAAAGCTAAATCTTCAAACATTTTCAGTTCATACAGTAAATGTTTGCGTTTGAAAATAAAAATGCTGATATTGTTTTGAACAGCCTAATATTGCTCTGAATTTACTTTACTATTTACTTTGTGTAAAGTAACAACACATTTGATGTATTTTTCTTCGTTTTGATTTGGAATAGAATGTACACTGTTCCCAATGCATTTGCATGTAAGGAAATAAAAATTATTATTAAGAGTTTGAGCTTAATTACTTTTTAAAAGACACTACTATTATTTTGAACACAGCTGTATCTGTGTCATCAATTTCTATTTAATCCACTAGATGGCGGACGCAGCCTGTGAGCTGTTTTGGGAGGAAAAAGTTTTAGTCAATTGTAGTTTATTGTCTGTATTGCAAAGTTTGTAAGAGGTGTCATTTTATTTAAAGCGGCAATTTGTTTTGAAGTTATTAATTCCGAGCGGACTCTGTCTCAGCAGAGTGTTTCGTTTCAAATGCATTTCTTATGTCGTGAACGTACTGAGATTACCCTATCCTACCCATAATGCACTGCTGGACACAGCATATATCCACACTAAAACCTTAAAAATTAGCGCATTACTTTAAAACTAAAACATATATCTGATATTTTCACTTTATTAAACTTCAGACATGACATTAATTTAAATAACTTCTAACTGTGGAAAACATGCCCAGAGACAGCAGGAGAAAACTAGAAGGGTAGAAGTGAGAGTCAGAATTTTGAATGTTGGTAATATGACTGGTAAAGGGAGAGAGCTGGCTGATATGATGGAGAGGAGATTAGTAGATATATTGCATGTGCAAGGGAAGTAAGAGCAGAAGCATAGGCGGTGGGTTCAAGTTGTATCATGGTGTGGATAGGAAGAGAAATGGTGTTGGAGTCATTTTAAAGGAAGAGTATGTGTGTTGGAGGTTAAGTGAGTGTCTGACAGGGTGATGATGAATATCATCAGTGCATATGCCCCACAGTTAGGTTGCGAGATGAAGGAAAAAGAAGATTTCTGGAGTGAGTTAGATGAGGTGGCAGAGAGTGTACGCATGCATGAAAAAGCGGTGATTGGAGTGGACTTCAATGGGCATGTTGGTGAAGGGAACAGCGGTGATGAGAAAGTAATGGGTAGATATGGTATCATGGAAAGGAATGTGGAAAGGCGGATGGTAGTCGATTTTGCAAAAAGGATGGAAATGGCTGTGGTGAATACCTACTTTAGGAGAAAGGAGGAGCACAGGGTGACCAAAGAGTGGACGAACATACACACAGGTAGAGTACATTCTTTGAAAAAGCGTGTTTCCCGTGGATGCGCTGCATTTGTGCTCGAGGTGTTAAAGGCCCTTAAGACAGAAGACTACTTCAGAATCAGAATATCTCTGTCACTGTAACAATGTGACAGTGTACAATGAAATAAGGGTGCTGTCTCTACAGTGTAACTGAAAAATGAAAAATAGAAATAGGTTGATAGATAAAGGATCTATTACAAATAACAGGAATGAAAACCTAGACTACACTGGTCAACAAAGACTTTTTTTTTTCCTTGCATGGACTTTGAGAACTGATTTAGGGTCATTTTGGGGTGCTGAATCTGAGCTTATTTCCTTTATCACATCACGGTTTTTTGCAATCTGCATGTTCCGTATTGATGGATTATGCAAAAGTTGCTCATTCACTCACAAATTTGACGCCACTAATCATGCACAAAAGCAGCTTCAAAAGCATACTTTTTAAACCAGATTCCTGAAATGTGAAGAAGAGCCGTAATATTGTTTATGGTGCCAAAGAGGTGTGCCAGACTGTAGCTTTTGCTTCAATGCTTGGTACAAGAAATATGTTTTCATATCTCAAAAATGTCATGTGATTGGAAAAAACTAACAACAGCAAGACTGAGTACATGTGTGTGAATGGGAGGGAGCCCAGTGGAATAGTGCAGTTACAAAGAATAGAAGTGGTGAAAGTAGATGAGCTTAAATACTTTGGGTCAACTGTCCAAAGTAATTGTGAGTATGGTAGAGAAGTGAAGGAGAGAGAGAGAGAGTGCAGGCAGGGTAGAGTGGGTGGAAAAAGGTGGCAGAAGTGATTTGTGACCAAAGAATATCTGCAAGAGTGAAAGGGAAAGTTTACAAGACAGTAGTGAGAGCTGCTATGTACGGCTTAGAGACGGTGGCGCTAACAAAAAGACGGGAGGCAGAGTTGGAGGTGGCAAAACTGTAGATGTTGTGATTCTCTTTGGGAGTGACGAGAATGGACAGGATTAGGAATGAATATATCAGAGGGACAGCTCAGGTGGGACAGTTTGGAGACAAAGTCAGAAAGGAGAGATTGAAATGGTTTGGACATGTGCAGAGGAGGGACCCAGGGTATATATGGAGAAGGATGCTGAGGATGGAGCCACCAGGCAGGAGGAGAAGAGGGAGGCCAAAGAGGAGGTTTATGGATGTGATGAGGGAGGACATGCAGGTGGTTGGTGTGATAGAGGAAGATACAGAGGACAGGGTGAGATGGAAACAATTGATCTGCTGTGGCGACCCCTAACGGGATCAGCCGAAAAAATAATTCAATTATATGAATGGGAAACGCAATAACATGGCTTTTTCCGTGTAGTGAAAGTGCTGACGTCAGCATTTCTGGGATATTCACAAATTTACATGTCATACAAATTGATGCACAAATGTTAGGAATTGCATGAACTCAATCTGTCAGAGTCAGTGTGAGAAAAGTCAGAACTCTTACCATCACTATGTGGCTGTAAATCAATATTTGGCTGTAAATCAATAGACTCCTACAAGCGTGTTAAAGGATTATCATAGTTTCCTTTGCATGAATATTTCACTCTCTTGGGTAACAGAAGAAACCACAAAATGCAGATTTAGCAGGCTAACAAATTGAGTTTACATGGAGACAGTTTGAAGAAAATTCATCCCAAAGACAGATTTTGAGTTGTGTGAAAAACAAATGACAACAAATTCAGTCAAAAACATGAGGATTGGGACTCCGGCAAGGCAGTCGCATCTCCTGCTCCCTCCTCTCCTTCTGTGTTTTTCTCTATCTCTGCCCCAACCTTCAAAAGTCCCAACTTCACCAGACTGTGTATTCTTCGAACTATATTTGGAATAACCATAGAATTGATCAGCTGGTCTCTCAACGCTATTGACACCATTTTTTTTTCCAACAAGGAACTAGGGCTGGGGGACCCTGCATGCCCAGATGGAATCTATCCTGCGGCAGTGGTGGGCACAGTTCCGATAATTCGATAACCGATAATTATCGAAGATAATGTTTTCATTATCGGATTATCTTTTTAGATAACTTTAAAAACCATTATCGGACTAATTATCTTGCAATAAATTTTGTCCGATCATTTTTAGACCAATAAATAAAGCAAAAGTAAATAAAGCTGAACAGCTACAAACATTTATAAAATTTAAAATCAGTTGAGCACCTACCTGTTAAATGTTTCGTAGCTGATGTGTAGTTCTACCCTCTGCAAAATAGAGAAGAGCTGCTTCAAGAAGAAACCGCTCTATCCTGTTCAGGCAAAGGAGAACTGGTCCCAAAAAGAAAAAAAACTCATTTCTTTTAACCCCATACTAATACGAGAGCAATATCACCCTAGTCATCCAGAGGCATACATTTTTAACTCATGGTTCAACTTTTAACCAAACTAATTTCGGACAAGTTATTTAAATTAATGTCATGTCTGAAGTTTTATAAAGTGAAAATATCAGATATATGTTTTAGTTTTAAAGTAATGCGCTAATTTTTTAGGTTTTAGTGTGGATATATGCTGTGCCCAGCAGTGCATTATGGGTAGGATAGGGTAATCTCAGTACGTTCACGACATGAGAAATGCATATGAAACACTCTGATCAGGCTCTACGGACAACAGCATTAAACTCTAGTGCCTAAAACTATCGGAAATATATTCTCTGGGTTTACAGACGTTCTTGTGTCTGCGTTTTTTAAATTCCACGCATCTTACATGTAGCAGACACGGATTATCTGGAATTTTGTTTTGGCAAGTTTTCAAGGTCTCTACTGCCATCTACTGGCCAGTAGTGTTCATGGCAGTATTGGCCCTGAAGCAGAGCTGATATATTTTCAATCACTGTACTCGGCTACAGCTCAAAATGTACCACAGAACCGCACAGTGTAAAGGTTCAGAGCACACGATCTATGTTCTCACACACACTGTATGTTCAAAAACCACGTCGGACTCGTGTTTCCAGAAGCAGAACGTAAACAGAAGCTTTTTTTCTCCAAACTTAATTTACAAAAACTCTCGATGGGAGTACGGAACCCAGGAGAGGTCATTTAAAGTGATATTTTTTCTGGCCATGACAATTTGTGCACACATTTTCCTTTAATTGAGCCCACGAATTAATAAAACATGCTCTCAAATTAATAAAATGTGCGCACGTTTTCATGGCCATGATCATTCGTGCACACGTTTTCCTTTAATTGAGCCCTCGAATTAATAAAACGTGTGCACGTTTCCCTTTCGTTCAAAATGAACTTCATAATATGACCGAAATTGTCATCCTCACGACAGGAAGACACTTCGCCCTCAGCATCCTTTTTAATGTGCTTAAACTCCAGATGATGTCATGCTGGGCAGCTGGAGTTCTCTATACAGTGAGAAAAATAAGTATTTGAACACCCTGCGATTTTGCAAGTTCTCCCACTTAGAAATCATGGAGGGGTCTGAAATTTTCATCTTAGGTGCATGTCCACTGTGGGAGACATAATCTAAAAAAAAAAAAAAAATTCCGGAAATCACAATGTATGATTTTTTTTTTTTTTAAATAATTTATTTGTATGTTACTGCGGCAAACAAGTATTTGAAAATCTGTTAATATTTGGTACAGTAGCCTTTGTTTGCAATTACAGAGGTCAAACGTTTCCTGTAGTTTTTCACCAGGTTTGCACACAATGCAGCAGGGATTGTGGTCCACTCCTCCATACAGATCTTCTCCAAATCTTTCAGGATTGGAGTTTCAGCTCCCTCCAAAGATTTTCTATTGAGTTCAGGTCTGGAGACTGGCCAGGCCACTCCAGGACCTTGAAATGCTTCTTACGGAGCCCCTCCTTAGTTGCCCTGGCTGTGTGTTTGGGGTCATTGTCATGCTGGAAGACCCAGCCATGACCCATCTTCAATGCTCTTACTGAGGGAAGGAGGTTGTTTGCCAAAATCTCGCAATACATGACCCCAACCATCCTCCCTTCAATACGGTGCAGTCACTCTGTCCCCTTTGCAGAAGCGCACCCCCAGAGTACGATGTTTCCACCCCCATGCTTCACGGTTGGGATGGTTTTCTTGGGGTTGTTCTCATCCTCTAAACATGGTAAGTGGAGTTGATTCCAAAAAGCTCTATTTTGGTCTCATCTGACCACACGACCTTCTCCCATGCCTCCTCTGAATCATCCAGATGGTCACTGGTGAACTTCAAATGGGCCTGGACATGTGCTGCCCTGCAGGATTTTAAACCATGACAGCATCATGTGTTACTAATGTAATATTTGTAACTGTGGTTCCAGCTCTCTTCAGGTCATTGACCAGGTCCTCCTGTGTAGTTCTGAGCTTTCTCAGAATCATCCTTACCCCACAAAGTGAGATCTTGCATGGTATCCCAGACCGAGGGAGATTGACAGTCATCTTGTGTTTCTTCCACTTTCTAATAAATAATCATAACAGTTGTTTTCTTCTACCAAGCTGCTTGCCTGTTGTCCTGTAGTCCATCCCAGCCTTGTGCAGGTCTACAGTTTTGTCCCTGGTGTCCTTAGACAGCTCTTTGGTCTTGGCTATGGTGGGCAGGTTGGAGTGTGATTGACTGAGTGTGTGAACAGGTGTCTTTTATACAGGTAACAAGTTCAAACAGGTGCAATTAATACAGGTAAAGAGTGCAGAATAAGAGGGCTTCTTAAAGAAAAATTAACAGGTCTGTGTGAGCCAGAATTCTTGCTGGTTGGTAGGTGTTCAAATACTTATTTTCAGCAGTAACATACAAATAAATTATTTTTAAAAAATCATACATTGTGATTTCCGGATTTTTTTTTAGACTGTTTCTCACAGTGGACATGCACCTAAGATGAAAATTTCAGACCCCTCCATGCATTCTAAGTGGGAGAACTTGCAAAACCGCACGGTGTTCAAATACTTATTTTTCTCACTGTATGTCCTTGTGCGCCCAAACCATGATGATATACTCTGACAAGATCCATTTCTAATGGGGAAATGTATTACACTGTCTCCTGGTTTGTTGGCTAATAGCCAACATTCATGTGTCAAGACAATATTGAGTGCACGTTTTACAAATTATGGCCACGTTTAAGTAGATCGTGTCCTTGTTTTACTCAAACGATGCTTAAAACTTGCGCACAATATCATCAAACGTGTGCACAATATCATAAAATGTGAGCACAACATCATAAAACGTGTGCACAATATAAAACGTGTGCACAATATCATAAAATGAGCGCACATTCTCTCCACATGCAAAACATTTTGCGATGACACTTCCAGGGCTCCGTAAAAATGCCTGTTTTTACAAATAAAAAATTGGAATATTTTACAAAAGCACATTTATCTGCAAACACCAACACATGACACACATCACATTAACGTGCTGGTTTATATAATGAATGACTCAAGCAATCAGTGTTTAGTGCAGGCACATTTTACCCAGAATCCTTTTTGATCTGTCTGTGTTTGTTACAAAACTTCAGAATTAGTGCATTATTCAACATTAAAAGATATATGTTATATTTTAACTTTGTACAAATTACAGAATTTACATTAATGGAGTTATTCTATCAGTATTCATTTTATTTATACATCAAACCATAACTCAGCATTGCTTTATTTTCCAAGACCTCCGCCTGACGGGAGCATTATGATTGGGTAGAGAGTTGTGCTTTGCGGCTCCTCTCAGCTTGCTTCTGTGCTGGAAGCCATGTAGTAAACAAGAGCTTCCAGCAGGGGGCAAGATGTTCAAAGACAGAAGTGAGGGCTCATTGTTTGGGTCTGTTGTCGCTTTTGATGCTACCAGAAGCGATCGTGGTGTTAAAATTCAAATTCAGCTTGTTAGTAGTTCCAAATGTGCCAGAGACAATACTGGAATGTATCGGTTATCTGTAACTTCCGATACATTTTTGGGTGGTTTATCGTTTTATCTTTATCAAGGATAACTTTTCATTTATCCGATTATCTGTTATCAAAGTTAATTTTTTGGTTATCTGTGCCCACCACTGTCCTGCGGGCTATGTTCTCAATGCCTGGGAGAAGTGGCACGTCGAGTGTTTGGCACCACTCTCCTTAGAAGACGTCTAGGATTTATTCTTATTTGCCTTATGGTAGGAGGTCTTTTGCTGCTTAGATTATGCAATGCCCTGACCTACCGGAAAACTGGCAAGACCGCTGCTACTAAAACCACAACCCCACATCTGTCCATCATGATTAACGAGGTGGGCAAGGCGGTGTAATCTCAGACTGCGTTAACGTTTGAAATTAAACGCAAGTGGAAATTTGTCTGCCCTGCAAAGGAATTAATGTTGGAGACCAGTGAATATTCACAATTGGATCTGGATGGTTAAAGAGAGGCTGTATTGGAATTCTGTGTCTCTCTGCCTAACCAAAACATGGCAGCCTTATCAGCTACTGAAGGTTAAAATGCCCTACTGTTTTCCTCCAGAAGGATTTCAACAGCCTTGGTGAAGCATTTGGCTCCCTCTTCATTTTGCCCTCCCCTACAGACTCTACGAACACACGGACAGAGACTGATATGAACTCATCTGCACACATGATGCACACCCCCCCCGCCCCAATCCCTACCCCTCCTTTGTGTTTCTGTCCCCACCCCGGCCTCTGCTCTGCCACTCCAGGAGGCCGCACGGCACAGCTGCAGCCCCCCCAAGCTCGGCCGTGCAGGACTCTGCTGTAGCCTACACTCACTTTGCCTCAATTCGAATGACGGACTGCTTCAAAGTTTAGCGTACATAAACAAATCAAATGTATATTTGTGGTTGTTTTAATTATGATGTGTGCCATTATTATGTTCAACCAGTAATAACTGTGGATTAATTTCTGTATTGCTGAGGCAAATGGGTGTGAAGATAATTCTGTTGCACTTGCTGTAATGACAATAAATCATCATTCATAATAAGATTGAAGACTTAGCGGGAGTGTTTTTTTTTTTTCTTTTTTCGTTTCTCCTGCGTTGAAAGCTGCAGTCAGAACCAATAAGAGCAGCACTGATGCAGGACTGCTAGGTTTTCCATATAAATGATGATTTTAAAAAATCTGGTTGCGTTTGGTCCTTTTGCTCGAAGCAGGTCCATTTGAATTTATTCCTGATGAACTTTAAATCATCTCCATGCTGCAGAACAACATTTCCATCCATTTCTTTGTAGGTTCAACATGACGTGGAGTTCACAGAAAAATCTGTAACAGCATCTCTCATTTGCTGCTGTGTGGACGAGCAACAGCGCATTAATTTATCCTTCAGTTTTGGATCAGGACGTGAAAATGTGAGATTTAATATCCACTGTGGTGTCTCATCAGAGACGTTGCCAAACGATTTTACAAATATGAATAACATGAAATCAGACAGACTATATCCAACGTGGGTCAGAAAAACAAAAATAACATGGAAACATTTGCAGAGGAAGTAAAAACCAGGATTCCCGGGAATTCCCAGAAAACTCCCATTACTGTAGTTTTCAGATGCTAATTTACAAGGATTCAAACCTGGAAAACACAATAATGCACCAGGACAAGAGAGACCAAAAATGTGTCTGCAATTTCGAATAATTTTTTTCAGTCTGTCAAAATATTATCCAAGTCTTCAAAAATATTCATTAGATTGCACCTTTTCATACCTTCAAATTTAGGAATTACATGAACTCCATCTGTCAGAGTCAGTGTGAGAAAAGTCAGAACTCTTACCATCAGTATGTGGCTGTAAATCTGAGTTGCTGGCTGCTTGTGATGTGCCACACTCCTCTCCGTTAGCTTCTAATTTCAGTGTTCTGTGCTCAGTGGAATAACTGGTGAGAAGCTCCACTTCTATGCCTTCATCCGTTTTGCTTTGAAGCCGTGATAACTGTGTTTTTTCTTCAGCGTCACTCTACACAAAGACGACAGTGAAAGAAGTGTTAAGAAACATCTGCCTCTCTCAGCCCATGAAGCTGCTTTCCCTCCTGACTTACATAGAGTTCCTCCTGTTCCTCTTTATCATTTGAAGGCTCCAAGTCCTTTTGGACGAGACGCAAATTCCATTCCTGCTGCTCAGGGAAAACATCTTCTTTACTCACTATGGGTTGCTGCATGTCTGCAAGGAATAATTAAAATTACAAACAATATTTATTATAATAAAGACAAAGCAGTATGCAGGTGTGTGTCTGTATATATACGTGTACACAACAGCATGTTGTTGGACTGAGGAAATCAACTCAGGTCTGGGATCATGTACCAGTGTTGCACGTTGCTGCATCCACCACACTACAGAACTGCACTGGGTCCCGTTTGGTAACTAAGCGGCAACCTGAGACCGCAAACAATGAAGCCTATGCGGAAGTGCAGTCCACTGACTGACCGCTTGAGGCTGGCGCCAAAACAGAGCATGTTCTCACAGGCTTATGTGTTAAAATGTCCAACATTAGAGCAGAAATTAAATTTACCGGATTCCAATTTACCAAAATTGGAGCAACTTTAAATTTTGACCTCTGTACAAACTGAAATCGACATTTGTCACCATTCTTGCTGTTTTTACCCCATAACATTTAGTCATAGATGGCCCAAACTATACCTTTGTGGAATTATGATCAGACAAATAATCTGGTATAGTTTTCAATATGACTGAATCATTTTTAAAAGTTTGACTCCTGTGTAGTTCTTCAATTGTCGCCTACCTGATCACCTATTGAAAATTCAAGTGACCAGTTTTTTTTTTTCTTTCTAAAGAGTACAATGTCTAAGGCGCTAATGCCAATTTTGGTGCTTGTAACTGTTATTTTCCCCCGGCCCTTTCTGTAATATTGTCCCTCACAAAATACAAACTCAAACTATTACACACTTTTAAATTTATTCAAAGTCGCAATGAGATCAGGCCTGGTTTCTGAAGAACTTCTCTCACAGACGAGATCCGTCCTGTCAGAACCAAGAACAATGGATACAGACAGTTTTATGAAACACTCCATGGGCATTACAAAGGTGGACCTTATTTTGCAACATCCTTCCCTTATTGGTCCTCATGGGCATTCGAGGGATGTCCCCACCCCCTGCCACTGAACCGTGCGACAATGGGACGTTTATGATTTATAATGTACGTAGTGTATATTTTGCCAGATACTGCAAACACGCACCTAGCGATATTTGACCGGATCTGCTCGCTGATTGGCTAGTTCAAATGACGTCATCGTAGAGGGTATTTCAACATGGAGGCGGCGCCCTCAGTATTGAGTGTTGGTATTTTTCATCTTTAAATGCAGTTTTGGGTGCCATAAATTCGTTTCGGAACAGAAAATCACCTACTGGCGGAGGGATTCTATGTTGTTTTGGCTGTCATGAAGTCATTTGAATCAGAACAGAAAATCACCTACTGCCGGAGGGATTCTCGGACGCTAAAAGCAGCTAAAAAACATGGCATAGCCTTGCCCGAAATTATTTTCACTGGCGCTTTTCGCCACGCAGTGGAAATAGCGCGAGGGATTCTCGGACGCTAAAAGCAGCTCAAAAACATGGCATAGGCGTGCCCAAAATTATTTCCACCGTGTGGCAAAAATTATTTCCACCGTGCCTGAAATTATTTTCACTGCCGCGCCCAAAATTATGTCCACCGGCGCTTTTCGCCACGCGGTGGAAATAATTTCGGGGCACAGTGGAAATAATTTTTGCAGTCTTGGTAATTTTCTGTGTAGGGAGGGGATGATAAACAAAACCTGCAAATTCAAGACAGAATAAAAACGAAAATACAGAAGTCCACGGCAGCATGTGTGTTTATCCTGTTTTTTCTGTCAGTGTCATGTCTGCAAAACCTTAGATCAGTCCACCCCTGAAAATAGTGAATGGTAAAATACGCCAATTTTCAATAATAATGAAAATCACCAAGCTACTATCATGAATGTAAAATAAGGAGATCTTAAACTCCGATCGCCTTTAAGTTCCCGCCCGACCGCGGCTGTTCCGTTCCGCCGTGAATAAATTTAGACGGCCGGCAAACCCGCTGTTTTGCCGGTGCCGCGTACGAAGAAATATCGTCCAGCTCAACTTTGCCGAGGGCGCCGCCATGTTAAAATAAACTCTACAATGATGTCATTTGAACTAGCCAATCAGCGAGGAGATCCGGTCAAATATCGCTAGGTGCGTGTTTGCTGTATCCTGCAAAATATAACCTGCCTATCTCATTGTTCTAAGTGGTAAAACTGGTTAAAGGATATGAAACTAATGATACAATCCTAATAGCTACTTTAATACCCAAAACAAATAAAGAAAACAATAATCTAACGCAGAAATACATCTAACATTTCCAAAAATGAATGATTGTTCCAGTTATCCGCTCCACTATTTCCACCAAATATGAGGCCTGGCATTCACGAAAGAGCTGTCTTTGAGAAAGCCTTTATTGTTCCACAAAGTTCAGCGAACAAACCTGTTGTGTATCAGCGAACTTCAAGCAGTATCCAGCACCTTGACTAGCTTATTCTTTTCTTTTAAACAACTAATTTCTTGTTCTAACTCGAATGCCTCTTCTTTAGCAGCAGTTAGCCGCTGTTTAAACAAACCTCTTCGTTGTTGGACTTTCTGCGCTAACTCCAAACTTCTGGCAGGTTTTGTCGTTTTTTGCGTGTCTAGAGAAACATTAAAACTTTACCGAGTGAAGTTTGAACTGATCCGAGAAGAGTTTTCAACGTTTACAGCAAACTAGCTTTAGCGTCGGAAGCTAGCGCGGTCGCCTTCTTCTTCGTCGTCGTCTTGTTCGGTTCATTTGCAGTTGGTAACCCGAGAGGTGCGTTACCGCCACCAACTGGGCCGGAGTGTAAGACAGCAAACTGACAAACCAAAAAAATAAAGGACAGAAGCACACCACCACCGGGTGTCCCATCACTCACTGCACCCATCACGTATTTTAGATCCAACCCTGTAATGTCCAAATACCTTTCAGTCGATTTCACAATTATTTTAATCTTCTCTGCCCACCTTGTCACCTGTACCAAATAGTTAATTATTCTTCTTTGTCTTTCGTCTGTTCCCGTTAGGGGTCGCCACAGCAGATCAATCGTTTCCATCTCTCCCTGTTCTCTGTATCTTCCTCTGTCACACCAACCACCTGCATGTCCTCCCTCAGCACATCCATAAACCTCCTCTTTGGCCTCCCTCTTCTCCTCCTGCCTGGTGGCTCCACCCTCAGCATCCTTCTCCCTATATTCCTCTGCACGTCCAAACCATCTCAATCTCGCCTCTCTGACTTTGTTTCCAAACCGTCCCACCTGAGCTGTCCCTCTGATATGTTCATTCCTAATCTTGTCCATTCTTGTCACGCCCAAAGAGAATCTCAACATCTTCAGCTCTGCCACCTCCAGCTCTGCCTCCTGTCTTTTTGTTAGTGCCACCGTCTCTAAGCCGTACAACATAGCTGGTCTCACTACTGTCTTGTAAACTTTCCCCTTCACTCTTGCTGATATTCTTCGGTCACAAATCACTCCTGCCACCTTTTTCCACCCACTACACCCTGCCTGCGCTCTCTTCTTCACCTCTCGACCACACTCTCCATTACGTTGAACAGTTGACCCCAAATATTTAAACTCATCTACTTTTGCCACTTCTACTCCTTGTAACTGCACTATTCTACTGGGCTCCCTCCCATTCACACACATGTACTCAGTCTTGCTTCTACTGACTTTCATTCCCCTTCTCTCCAAAGCATATCTCCACCTCTCCAGACTAGACTCAACATGCTCTCTACTCTCACCACAGATCACAATGTCATCTGCAAACATTATAGTCCATGGGGACTCCTGTCTGATCTCATCCGTCATCCTGTCCATCACCACTGCAAACAAGAAAGGGCTCAGAGCTGATCCTTGGTGTAATCCCACCTCCACCTTGAATGAGTCTGTCATTCCGACTGCGCATCTCACCGCTGTCACACTATTCTTGTACATGTCCTGCACTACCCTAACATACTTCTGTGCCACTCCAGACTTCCTCATACGACAGCTCTTCTCTTGGCACCCTATCATAAGCTTTTTCTAAGTCCACAAACACACAATGTAACTCTTTCTGGCCTTCTCTGTACTTCTCCAACAGTATTCTCAGAGCAAACATTGCATCTGTAGTGCTCTTTCTCGGCATGAAACCATATTGCTGCTCACAGATCTTCACCTGTTTTCTAAGCCTAGCTTGTACTACTCTTTCCCATAACTTCATGCTGTGGCTGATCAACTTTATGCCTCTGTAGTTACTGCAGCTCTGCCCATCACCCTTGTTCTTGAAAATAGGAACCAGCACACTTCGTCTCCACTCCTCAGGCATCCTCTCACTTTCCAAGATTTTATTAAACAATCTGGTTAGAAACTCTACTGTCGTCTCTCCTAGACATTTCCATGCCTCCACTGGAATGTCATCTGGGCCAACTGCCTTTCTAGTCTTCATCCTCTTCATAGCAGCCCTCACTTCTTCTTTACTAATCTCTTGTACTTCCTGATTTACTCTCACCACATCATCCAGCCTTTTCTCTCGCTCATTTTCTTTATTCATCATCTCTTCAAAATATTCCCTCCACCTTCTCAGCACACACTCCTCACTTGTCAGCACATTACCATGTGCATCTTTTACCACTCTAACCTGCTGCACATCCTTTCCAGCTCTGTCCCTTTGTCTGGCCAATCGGTACAAGTCCTTTTCTCCTTCCTTACTATTCAACTTCTTGTACAGCTCGCCTTTTCCTTCGCTTTTGCCACTTCTCTTTTCACCTTACGCCGCATCTCCTTGTACTCCTGTCTACTTTCTTCATCTCTCCGACTATCCCAAAACTTTTTCACCAACCTCTTTCTCCTTATGCTTTCCTGGACCTCTTCAGTCCACCACCAAGTCTCCTTGTCTTCCTTCCACTGTCCAGATGTCATACCCAGTACTGTCCTAGCTGTCTCCCTCACCACATCTGCAGTACTTTTCCAGTTGTCCAAAATTGCTTCCCCTCCAACCAGTGCTTCTCTCACCTGCTTGCTAAATTTCACACAAGTCTTCCTCCTTCAGCTTCCACCATCTGATCCTTTCTTGAGCTCTCACTCTCTTCTTCTTTACCTCTAAAGTCATCCTACAAACAACCATCCTATGCTGTCTAACGACACTCTCTCCTGCCACCACCTTACAGTCTCTGATTTCTTTTAGCTTGCATCTCCCATAAAGAATGTAGTCCACCTGTGTGCACCTTCCTCCACTCTTATCTGTTACCCTGTGCTCCTCCCTTTTCTTAAAGTAGGTATTCACCACAGCCATTTCCATCCTTTTAGCAAAATCAACTACCATCTGTCCTTCCCCATTCCTATCCTTGATACCATATCTACCCATTACTTCCTCATCACCGCTGTTCCCTTCACCAACATGCCCACTGAAGTCTGCTCCTATCACCACTCTTTCATGCTTGGGCACACTCTCCACCACCTCATCTAACACACTCCAGAAATCTTCTTTCTCCTTCATCTCACAACCTACCTGTGGGGCATATGCACTGATGATATTCATCATCACCCCTTCAATTTCCAACTTCACACTCATCACCCTGTCAGACACTCGTTTAACCTCCAACACACTTTTAACATACTCTTCCTTTAAAATGACCCCAACACCATTTCTCTTCCTGTCCTCACCATGGTACAACAACTTGTACCCACCGCCGATGCTCCTGCTCTTACTTCCCTTCCACTTGGTCTCTTGGACACACAATATGTCTACCTTTCTCCTCTCCATTATAACAGCCAGCTCTCTCCCTTTACCAGTCATACTACCAACATTCAAAGTTCCCACTCTCATTTCCACCCTTCTGGAACAGTGGATGCACTTTTGGTTAACAAGTTGAATTTTGTCTTGTTTATGGTTGCTGTAATTAATATAACCAAATAATAGTTAATTATAGCAACCATAAACAAGATAAAATTCAACTTGTTAACCAAAAGTGCATCCACTGTTCCAGCACGATAGACTTTTAGTCTATGAGCCAGTCATCAATTTTGACCTAATTGGTACCATTTAAGGGGACTAAATAATACTTAAACTCCAGCCTCAGTGTACCATGGCCTACACAAAAATGTATGATAACCATCCCAGGGTGACAGCTGTAGCCAGGTAGGGGTCAATGAAGGGTTACACAGAGATCAAACTTTATAAATGCTCCAGTGATGTTGAAACCACATTATTTGTCTGATTATATTCATTCATTCATCTTTCATTCATCTTCTACCGCTTAGTCCAATTAAGGGTTGCGGGGGGCTGGAGCCTATCCCAGCAGTCATAGAGCGCGAGGCGGGGTACACCCAGGACAGGACGCCAGTCTGTCGCAGGGCCACACATAGACAAACAAACATAGACACACCCACACACACACCTACGGACAATTTTAAAGATTCCAATCCACCTAACCCACATGTCTTTGGATGTGGGAGGAAACCAGATTGTCTGATTATAGTGATTCGAAAAAGGTATAATTGGACTAACTTTGACTGAATTATATTGAGTTATGAAATTAAATTAAAGGATTAATAAATGGAATAGTTTTGACCATGTTGAATGTTTGGTCTACCAAGTAAAGGTCAAATAATTAGTAAAGGTTAATATATAGCTCTGGCTGGGCCACTCAAGGACATTCACAGAGTTGTCCTGAAGCCACTCCTTTGATATCTTGTCGGTGTGCTTAGGGGTCATTGTCTTGCTGAAAGATGAACCGTCGCCCCAGTCTGAGGTCAAGAGCGCTCTGGAGCAGGTTTTCATTCAAGAATCCAAGATGTCTCTGTACATTGCTGCATCCATCTTTCCCTCAATCCTGATTAGTATCCAGGAAAAAAAAAATAAAAATTGGTTTAGGGACATATTATTTTATCTACCCATAGACCTTCCATTTTTTTTTCTCAATTTCTTTTTTACAGAGTGCAATGGGCCCCAAACCTGGGGTCTACAGTTGCATCCTAATCATTAATCATTACTGGCATTGTATCCGAGGGCTCTCTTCAAGATGGTAACTGTTCCTTTAACTGTGGATATCTGCACTTCATGGGCACTTGGGTGACCAGGGATTGCCTCAAGATATTTCTTCAGGTTCTTCTTCATAAGCCCTGTTGCTCCCACCACAACTGGTATAATATCAATTTCTTTCAATGACCACGTTATTCATAGATCATTTTTAAGGTCTTGGTATTTCGTGATTTTCTCCCTATCAGCTCTATTCAGGCCATAGACATTGGGGACTGTCACATCAATAATTTTTGCTGTCTTCTCTTGCCTGTTCCAAATGACAATATCAGGTTTTACTGCACCTCCTTCGATATGTCTTCTTGCTGGGATCTCTTTGTCATTAAAGACAGTCACTTTTCCATTGGATGAGACTGGTGCTGGCTCATACTCCCAAACGTGTCCCTCTACTTCCACCCCCAGTTCCTTGCATACTTTCCAATGTAGATATTTACAGATCTTGTTATGCCGGCTTGTGTAATGTCCGTCCGCCATGAGGATCTGACATGCTGACCCTTACCAAAAAATAGTACTGATAAGTATATAAAACGTAATCTAGAAGTATACTTGAAACATACTTACATATACTACTTTTTGGTAAGGGGATACTAAGTGGTTTACACTCTCAACAGCTGCATGACAGAATCGGCATTGATCATTCTGTGAAATTCCTTTCTGTATTTTTCCCTGGCCTGTCTTGCTAGTGTCGTTGCAGGTGTCAAATCATTGCTTTCTCTCTCTTGCAAATCTCCGCCAAAGTTTTCTGCCAATTTTATAATAGAGGTCTGTTGTGGCATGGTCTTAATATGATGTTGTGTAACCTTTTTCATAACTTCTTGAGAACTCTTTAAGTACTGTCCAATACTTATTATAGATGCTCTATAAGCCTGGATGATCTCCATAAGACCTTCCATCAGTATTAGGTCTATACAAAAGTTGTCAAACCACGCATCTTTCATAAATATAACAATGCCAAAAAACAAACAAAAAAATCACACCACCACGCATTTTTGGTTCAGTGGTAGAATGCTCGCCTGCCACGTGGGAGGCACGGGTTTGATTCCTGAAAAAATGCATTAAACTTTTAAAAAATTTATATATTCATTCCCTTTGTTCTACTTTTCCACATATATTTCATGTAATGTGATATGTTGGATTACTGTGTTTGGGAGGGGGGGGGGGGGGCACGTATTGCAATATATACTACATATGATTTTGCTTTTATTATTATGTGAAATAAATTTGTATAGCTACATCTTTACTGTTTTCAGCATGCTTTTGTGACATTTACAATTGTAAGCATATAATGTCAGCATCTCCAATCAATTTCCATGAAGACAACACAGAAACCTGCTAGGTATGGGTCATAACCAGAAAATGTAAATACTGTATACTTGTATACATGGAATGTCACAGAATCACATGACATCAATGGCTTGCATATTACTTGTAAGCATTGTTACATTTGACATCCAGTGCACATTCCAGTCTTGTCATTCATCTTGGCACGATCAGGATGGAGAATTTTGCCTGCGACACCGAACAGCCTCTCAACTGGGGCTGATGTAGCAGGGCTGTGGAGATACTTTTCTGCAAGGAGGGCTGAATGGGAACCTGGTGGCAGAGATCCTCTAGAAGGTGAATGGGTTTCCTTCTCTTTGATGGTAGGCTCAGCCAGGTAGCTGTCAACATCTGAGCTGGAAGGTGGTTGCCTGGTTGCTGAGGGGTGGATGCCGGGCTGGCGGCAGTGATGAGACAGTTGATGTCGGACTTGACAGCTGCTGATTCATTTCAGGGTTCGTGATCCCAAACAACAGATGGCTTTTTATCCATGACGTCAGTTTGTTGAGTGAGTGAATGATTTGCCAGATGTCACTCTTGTTTATATGCAGTTGTATGCAAAAGTTTGGGCACCCCTGATAATTTTCATGATTTTCCTTTATAAATCATTGGTTGTCTGCATCAGAAATTTCAGTTAAATATATAGCAGACGGACACACTTGTATTTGAGAAGTGAAATGAAGTTTCTAGTATTTACAGAAAGTGTACAATAATTATTTAAATAAAATTAGGCAGGTGCATAAATTTGGGCACCCTTGTCATTTTATTGATTTGAATACATTTAGTACTAATTACTGGAACACAAAATTTGTTTGGTAAGCTCTTTGACCCATGACCCACCTACACAGGTGAATCCAATCTTGAGAAAGGGTATTTAAGGTGGCCATTTGCAAATGTTTCTCCTCGTTGCATCTCTTCTGATAATTGGCAACATGGGATCCTGTGAACAACTCTCAAATGACCTGAAAACAAAGATTGTTCAACATCATGATTTAGGGCAGGGGTAGGCAACCTGTTCCAGAAAGAGCCATGAGGGTGCAGGTTTTCTTTGCAGCCACTGACTCCACCAGGTGATTTCACTGATTAACATCACCTGGTGGAGTCAGTGGCTGCAAAGAAAACCTGCACCCTCATGGCTCTTTCTGGAACAGGTTGCCTACCCCTGATTTAGGGGAAGGATACAAAAAAAAGTCTCTCAGAGACTTCAGCTGTCTGTTTCCTCTGTGAGGAACATAGTGAGGAAATGGAAGACCACAGGTACAGTACTAATTAAGGTCTGAAATGGGAGGCCAAGAAAAATCTCAGATAAGCTGAAGCGAAGGAAGGTGAGAACAGTCATAGTCAACCCACAGACCTGCTCTAAATACCTACAACATGATCTTTCTGCAGATAGTGTGTCTGTGCATCGTTCAACTATACAACACACTTTGCACAAGGAGATGCTGGATGACAGAGTAATGCAGAGAAAGCCTTTTCTGTGTACACGCCACAACCAGTCACTTGAGGTATGCTAAAGCACATTTGGACAAGCCGGCTTCATTTTGGAATAAGGTGCCGTGGACTGATTAAACTAAAATTGAGTTATTTGGACATAACAAAGGGCAATATGCATGGCTGAAAAAGAAGACAGCATTCCAAGAAAAACACTTGCTACCTACAGTAAAATTTAGAGGTGGCTCCATCATGCTGTGTGGCTGTGTGGCCAGTGCAGGTACTGGGAATCTTGTTAAGGTTAAGGGTCACATGGATTCCAGTCAATATCGCAGATTCTTGAGAACGATGTTAAAGAATTGGTGACAAAGTTGAAGTTGCGCTGGGGCTGGATCTTTCAACAAGACAATGACCCTAAACACTGCTCAAAATCTACTAAGGCATTCATACAGAGGAACAAGTACAATGTTCTGGAATTGCCACCTCAGTCCCCAGACCTGAAAATGATTGAAAATCTGTGGTGTGATTTTAAGCAAGCTGCCCGTGCTCGGAAACCAACAAACCTGAGATGTTTTGTAAAGAACAATGGTCCAAAATACCTTCAACCAGAAACCAGACTCTCAGTGGAAGCTACAGGAAGTGTTTAGAGCAGGGGTGGGCAACGAGGGCCGAGACACTGCAGGTTTTCCGTGCAACTAATCACCTCAGCAGGTGGGTTGCTGATGAGCTTCTCCCCTGAACATAAACACCTGATCATCAATAAAATCACCTGCTGAGGTGATTGGTAGCAAAGAAAACCTGCAGTGTTTCAGCCCTTCATGGCACATGATTGCCCATCCCTGGTTTAGAGGCTGTTGTTTCTGCAAAAGGAGGATCTACTAAATATTCATGTATTTATTCTGTTGGGGTGCCCAAATTTATGCACATGCCTAATTTTGTTTAAAGAATTATTGCACTTTCTGTAAATCCTATAAACTTTATTTCACTTCTCAAATATCACTGTTTGTCTGCTATATGATATATTTAACTGAAATTGCTGATCTGAACAACCAATGATTTACAACCCCAATTCCAATGAAGTTGGGATGTTGTGTAAAATGTAAATAAAAAAGAATACAGTTATTTGCAAATCCTCTTCAACCTATATTCAATTGAATACACCACAAAGACAAGATATTTATTGTTCAAACTGATAAACTTCATTGTTGGGCAATTCTATGGTAACAGAATTACAACCGCAGCAAAATCTGGACATATGGCATCTAACCACGACAGATTAGCTCAGATTGTAATTCCGTTACCGTTGAATTGCCCTGTTTTTGTGTAAATATTTGCTCATTATGAAATGGATGCCTGCAACACGTTTCAAAAAAAGCTGGGACAGTGGTATGTTTACCACTGTGTTACATCACCTTTCCTTCTAACAACACTCAATAAGCATTTGGAAACTGAGGACACTAACTGTTGAAGCTTTGCAGGTGGAATTCTTTCCCATTCTTGACTGATGTACGACTTCACTTGTTCAACAGTCCGGGGTCTCCGTTGTCGTATTTTGCGCTTCATAATGCACCACACATTTTCAATGGGCGACAGGTCTGGATTGCAGGCAGGCCAGTCTAGTAGACGTTGCTTGGATGGCAGTATGTGTTGCTCCAAAACCTGGGTATACCTTTCAGCATTGATGGTGCCATCACAGATTTGTAAGTTGCCCATGCTATGGGCACTAACGCACCCCCATACCATCACAGATGCTGGGTTTTGAACTTTGCACTGGTAACAATCTGTATGGTCTTTCTCCTCTTTTGTCTGGAGGACCTGACATCCATGATTTCCAAAAACAATTTGAAATGTGGACTCATCAGACCACAGCACATTTTTCCACTTTGCGTATGTCCATTTCAAATGAGCTCGGGCCCAGAGAAGGTGGCAGCATTTCTGGATGTTGTTGATGTATGGCTTTTGCTTTGCATGGTAGAGTTTTAACTTACACTTGTAGATGTAGCAACAAATTGTGTTAACTGACAATGGTTTTCTGAAGTGTTCCTGAGCCCACACAGTAAAATCCTTCACACAATGTTGGTTTTTAATGCAGTGCCGCCTGAGGGATCAAAGGTCACGGGCATTCAATGTTGGTTTTTGGCCTTGCCACGTACGTGTAGAAAGTTCTCTAGATTCTCTGAATCTTCTGATTATATTATGAACTGTAGATGATGGAATCCCTAAATTCCTTGTAACTGAACATTGAGAAACATTGTTCTTAAACTGTTTGACTATTTTTTCACGCAGTTGTTCACATCCTCGCCCCATCTTTGCTTGTGAATGCCTAAGCCTTTTGGGGATGCTCCTTTTATACCCAATCATAACACACACAATTAGTGTCCTCAGTTCCCAAACACTTATTGAATGTTGTTAGAAGGAAAGATGATGCAACACAGTGGTAAACATACCACTGTCCCAGCTTTTTTGAAACATGTTGCAGGCATCCATTTCAAAATGAGCAAATATTTGCACAAAAACAATAAAGTTTATCAGTTTGAACATTAAATATATTGTTTTTGTGGTGTATTCCATTGAATATAGGTTGAAGAGGATTTGCAAATCATTGTATTGTTTTTATTTACATTTCACACAATGTCCCAACTTCACTGAAATTGGGATTGTATAAAGGAAAATCATAGAACTCATCAGGGGTGCCCAAATTTTTACATACCACTGTAGCAGCCCAGTTAAGTGCTCACTCATAATGAGATTCACCTGACTTCACTCACCAAAGTACTTCTTAGTTGACTAACTACTCGGCTGAACATTTTAACTTCTCAGTACCCACTGTAATTAACTCACTAATTCATTAACCATCTCAATTACTTGTGATCAAAGCAAGATATTTAAATATATTGCTCTGTTAACCACATCAATTAACAGACATGAAAAGGAACAAAATTCAAACTATTACTTCAACATTTGCTAATTATGATGGATGAACCAAAATAACATTGTATTTGATTGACCAATAATATAATTTTAATCAAGTTGAGAAATGTTCATTTAATTAAGAAAAAGTAAAACAAGACATTTGATATAGAATTTACTTTATTTGATTTTCTAATGGGAAAAACCCTGTAAAAATAATTGATTTCGAAATACTTGAAAAATATTTGGAAGTACTTGAAATGTACTTGAAATTCGAAAACTTTTCAAATGTATTTGGTCCAAGTCCTTTTACCATATTTTGACAAAGTATTTTAGTCAAACTCCAAGTACTTGAAAAAGTGCTTGCAAGTTCAAGTACCAACCTAACTCTGGACTGTACGAGTACATGTTGTAAAAACTTTGTACAAAATGAAATCAACATTAATGAAAGCAAATTTTTCCATTTTTTAAAATTTTTTATTTATTTATTTATTTTCTCCCCTGTCTGCATATATAGTAATGGTAAGTGCCACACTGGCAGAACCATTTATGAACATTAATACCCATATATGCAATTTATTCTTGCAAGACAGAAGGTATGTAGTGCATGAGTGAATGTGGTGTGTGTGTGAGACCCCCATCCGCCCTTCCCGATCAGCCTACAACATCCTACTCAAAGCCAACCGACAGCTTCTATCAGGGAGGGCCGACTACCAAAACAACATGAAGACAGACAAGAACGAGAGACAAGTGGTGAAGACAATAACTGTGACGTGAGACACCGAGGAGACGGGGCCCCAACCATACGACATACCATGACAAACAACCACACATGAACAAACAGTGACAGCAACAGTCTGTTGTCTAATTAGTGAGCATTCATACCCTAATCTAGAACACAGTAGTGTTAATCCTCTTAAGAGCACCCAAAAAACAAATTGTGGTGACGGCCAGAAAAACGCGACCATCCACACACAGAGTCCCAGATCACAGCTAAATATCCGATCACTACTGTGTTTGGTGTGTTGGGCCAAGACAAGGGTACAGAACCTTACCATATGACATGGACCACTCCGGCACTTCAGAAGCCACGCGGCCGGCCGCAAGTACCGACGGAAGTGGGTCCAGGATGCAGGGCCCCGGGGGAACCAGGAGAAAAGGGGCAGCAGAAGGGCACAGGGGCCAGGAAAGGCAGCCCCCCAGAGCCACAGGGCAGCACAGCACAGCAAAGCAACAGGGGAGCGGCCTGACGGCGCCGGAACACCCCCCGACACCACCCCTCCCCACGGAGGCACAGGGAGCAGCCCCATACCCAAGGGAAGCACACAGGGTGCCAGCATAGGCCCACCAATAGGGGGAGCCCCAGAACCACACCACCAGGCCCCCAAGGGCAGGAGCGAGCGGCGGCAAGGACGGGGGGGGGCAAAGGAGCCACCGCAACCGAATCCAAAGCACAAGGTAGGGACCACCGAGCCATATGAGAGCAGGCCCCAGCCCCCAGACAAGAGGCGAGGCCCAACCCCGGGGCCAGGAAGAGCACCAGGCCCCCTGACAGCCAGGCCCGCCAGCGCAGTCAGCAGGGCCCCCCAAACTCCCCCACCCCAACCCAGCCCCCACCCCGGATCCCACCCCAAACACCAAAGCCCATGATCAAGAGACTGCCCGAGCGAGAGCGGGCCCCATCCTGCAGAGACCACGGCCCCCATCCCCCCAGCAGCCACCAACCCCCCAGTGCCAAATTCAATTTTATTATTACACATTAATAAATCACAGAATTTCCCAGATGTTACTGCACATTTTGGCATAGCTTGAAACTTGTTACAAGTACAGTAGAATTGGTAGCGTAACTGATTGTACAATGTAGAATTTTGATTTCTAAATAACTGAAGTTCCACATAACACATTTCTAATGTAACTTTATAAAACTCTTAACGTTTATGAAGCCGTGGCTCCACTTCACGTGGATTCAAGTGCTGCTAAGGCACAGGTGGCTCTGTTCATCTAAGACTGAATTTTAAAAAAATCATACTATGCAACATAACATCAATTAAACTATTATACATTGATTTACTCTTCATCTAATTTCTTTTTGTTGACTTTAATTTTGATGTTGGCCAACTCTGTCTGGCTGTCGAAGTACCGGGCAGCAGATTTATAAAACTGCATCTGCAGTGGCAGGAGTGCTTTCTTAGCATCAATACTGCACTGAAGATACTCCTGCCAAGCATCATCAACCTTCTTGGTGTGGGAGCTTGTGGCTGGTGTTTCTGCTGGAGGTTTAGTGACTGTATCTGCAAAAGGAATAATTAGTTTAACAATACTATTCAAATTGGAATTGTTACAATTTCCTGGATGAGACAATATTCAATCAGTCAGTACTTTACAGTTACTATAATTTTCTCCATAAATTTCTATGAGAGTTTCAACATGAACTGTGCTTTGTTCTACCCAGATCTTTTTGAACAGTCGATATTATGATCACCAGGTATGGTTGTTAAATATGCATCAAAAGTACTGCTAATGTTAAAGGCCAGCCAACTGTCCACATCAAAACTAAAAAAAATTAAAATGACTGCTGTCATTAATTTGCGTATATCGCTCTAATTTACTGGAGAGTAGTGAAGACAACTGATAATTTCAGTAAAAAAAAAATTTTTTAAATAATCTTACCATTTTCAAGTATTTGGAACCCTAGGTTCATAATGCTCACTGGATTGATGATGTCAACTGCTGCTGGAAGAAAAATGTTCACTGATGAAATAAACCGCCTTAACAGAACACTAACTCACCCATATTTATACTGAAAGAGGTAGAACTACTTACGGAGAGCATTGTCTCTTCCTGACTCGAGGACAGTGATGGTGTTCTGGGCCTCGTTCAGGCTGATTCCCTTCTCCTCAGCCTCTGTGAGGACTTGTGTAGGGACACCACCAGTACCAGCATTGCTGTCCGTCTTTTTTTTCCCTGAAAAGTGTTTATTTCTCGTTAGCTTTTATATAATATACCAGAAATAAAGCTATTAGCAAGAAGCTACACCAGGAAGTGATGTCACCATGCTAACCACAAAATGTCTTGTAAATAAGTTCAGAGGTGTTATTTGGTTCCAAAAACAGCGTTTTCAGTTTTACAAGTGTTTATTTCTTGCTAGCTTTTACATAATATATGAGAAACATGAATATAAACACACAAAACAAAGTGGTTTTGAAGAGACCAGTGACTGATGTCATGATGCAGCTCTACACTGACAGCACGGTGACTTAGTGACTAGCACTATTGCCTCACAGCAAGAAGGTCATGGGTTTGATTCCCTTCTGTGGCTTTTCTGTGTAAAGTTTGCATGTTCCACTGTGTTTGTGTGGGTTTCCTCTGGATGCTCCGGTTTCCTCCCTAAAGACATGCAGGTTAGGTGAACTGGAAACTTTGTAATTGTCCAGGGCTTCCTTTGCAAAAGAGGTCTCCATCTCAATGGGACTAACCTGGTTAAATAAAGGTTAAATTAAATTAAAATACTCTGATTAGCTGTCACCTGCATCACTCAAACACAAAACAGATCAGAATGAAACAGAAAGCGACATTTTAACCTCTTAAAATACATTGAGGTTAGCCATCTTTGAACTTGTCCAAGGTCTGTGTCCCAAGAATGTTCTCTGTGAATTTCATGAGCCTGGCAGTAATAGGACTGGACTTATGCTGAGCACAGGCAGACAGACAGACGGACAGACGAAAAGCCTTCACAATACCTGATGGCCATATTTTATGGCCTTGGGGCAAATGAGACTTAATTATCCAATTTTTAAAATTTGGATTTTTGTCAAAAATAACCATGAATTATCCATATACAACCAGATATCTGTGACAAAACACATGAAAGGGCAAAGCATTTTTTAAACAAATAAAGTGTTGTTGATTCACTACAACTTTGTCCCTTCGGCCATGAGACTGTACAACTCTTCACTTAGGGGGAGGAGTAACAGGAAGACAGAGGACGGGAAGGAGAGGAACAGTAGTAGACCTACTGCACAGTTTCTGTAAGCTTGATAACTATCTATGAAATTTATCCTTACCTGATTGAAGGATGTTTTTATATTTTCTCCTGACATCTTCCCAGGAGCGTACAGCATTTACATTGAAGCTGTAAATTGAAACAAATTAATTACTGGCCTGATTTGATGACCAGACATACATACAAATACAAAAAAAAAAAGCAGTGAAATTTTTTCTTCATTAACTTTTTCTTAGTTATAGCATAGGCTTAGTAGGCCTAATTTTTTTGCAGTAGCAGCCCCTAAAAATGAAAAAGTAAAAGCCATAGGCAAACAGAAAGGCATTTCAAACAGAAAGGCATTTCGTTATGGGCTGGATTGCTGAAGATCACATGAAAAATCAAACCCAAGAAATAGTATTATGGCCTAGACTTTTTAGGCAGGTAGGCCTACCTACCAGTATTTGTAAGTACAGCTAATTTGACGCACCACCGAATGTTTTTGCCAACTTTGAGGCTGTCATGTTACCTAATACAAATTCAAGCTGTTCTAAAATCTTCATGAATGATAAGTAGAGATCATCAACAAAATTTACTCCTTATAAAATATACTTACACTGAGCAAACTGTTTATGTAAAATCCGAGGTCAAACTTTGGTTGGACCCCGTTTGACCCCGTTCAGAAGGGTGGGGCAATGGCCTACGTCACCCCTGGCAGAACCTGGGGTTCTGTCCATAACTACTTTACTTTGTATCTATCAAATAGACATCAATTTGTCTCTCTATATCACTTCCCACAACTTGTGGGGTACCACAAGGTTCTGTTCTTGGTCCCCTTCTCTTTCTATTATATTTTAATGACTTAAAAAACTGCTCCAATATATTTTATTTTCATTTGTTTGCTGATGATGTTAATTTATTCATCGCAGATCATTCCATAGAATCCCTAGAATCGAAAGATAATTTGGAATTGAGTAACATAAATTGTTGCCTATGTGCAAATAAGCAGTCATTAAATAGTGATTAAACAGATTTTATTTTCCATCCACCTCAAAAGGGATTGGAGACAACCCTTGACATAAAGATAAATTATAAGCCAATAAAACAAAAGAATAGCGTCAGATGTCTTGCAGTGGTTATAGATCACTATCTTAAGTGGAAAGAACACATTAACCAATTGTACAAAAAAAAAAAACTCCAGGGGCATTGGCATTTTATCTAAGCTTTGCCACTTTGTCACTTGAAAAATCTTTATACAGCTTTATTTTACCCTTATCTAGCCTTATTTAACATATTGTGCATTTGTCTGAGGGAATACTTATGACACAAGTTTAAAACCCCTTTTTGTATTACAAAAAGGCCATTAAAATAATTTTTTCATCTTTCAATGAGCATACATCTTCTATTTTTAAGAGTGAAAATATCCTGAACTTTAATGATTTTTTTTTTTTTATCTAAGTTGGAGAGAGAGCAAAGATAGACCTACCTATTGAGGGACACTGCAATCTCCTCCCAAGCCTGTCTTTTGGCAGCTAGGGCTGATGATGTTCCTGTGGAACACTCAAGAACACCCCTACGTCGCTCGTATTCCCCCAAAAGGAGAGCTTCCTCCGCTTTGGAGAATGTAGGGGCCTTTTTCCGGGAGTGTTTCTCCTCTGGTGCAGCGGACTCTGCCATGGTTGTAGCAGATGACCAACCTAGGTATCATAAAATGAGCAGATTGAACTGCATGATTAGGGAAAATGTCATTTTCTGCAATACTGTCTTTTCTTGCTAGCTGCTGATCTGAAGCCAGGTAAAAGCTATTGCACTGCATTGATTCCTTTAATAAATTAATACAACTAACTTCGGAGGAGATGAAGACAAGATAAAGATGGAATTAAAACTTTTAATACACTTGAAATGTGAATTGTGTAAACGTGACAACAGCCCAATGCCTTTAAAAATGTCCCTAATGGGTCGCAGATCCACAGCATGTGACTAAAGTAAACAAAACTCTCTCGCATTGGAGGCGTTTCTTGGCCACAGCACTTGCGCGGCTGCTTATGCCCATGAAAATTGTTGACTAACTTTAGACGGCTAATCTACATGTACACTCAACAAAAATATAAACGCAACACTTTGGGTTTTGCTCCCATTTTGTATGAGATGAACTCAAAGATCTAAAACTTTTTCCACATACACAATATCACCATTTCCCAAAAATATTGTTTACAAACCAGTCTAAATCTGTGATAGTGAGCACTTCTCCTTTGCTGAGATAATCCATCCCACCTCACAGATGGGCCATATCAAGATGCTGATTAGACACCATGATTAGTGCACAGGTGTGCCTTAGACTGCCCACAATAAAAGGCCACTCTGAAAGGTGCAGTTTTATCACACAGCACAATGCCACAGATGTCGCAAGATTGGAGGGAGTGTGCAATTGGCATGCTGACAGCAGGAATGTCAACCAGAGCTGTTGCTCGTGTATTGAATGTTCATCTCTCTACCATAAGCCGTCTCCAAAGGCGTTTCAGAGAATTTGGCAGTACATCCAACCAGCCTCACAACCGCAGACCACGTGTAACCACACCAGCCCAGGACCTCCACATCCAGCATGTTCACCTCCAAGATCGTCTGAGACCAGCCACTCGGACAGCTGCTGAAACAATCGGTTTGCATAACCAAAGAATTTCTGCACAAACTGTCAGAAACCGTCTCAGGGAAGCTCATCTGCATGCTCATCGTCCTCATCGGGGTCTTGACCTGACTCCAGTTCGTCGTCGTAACCGACTTGAGTGGGCAAATGCTCACATTCGCTGGCGTTTGGCACGTTGGAGAGGTGTTCTCTTCACGGATGAATCCCGGTTCACACTGTTCAGGGCAGATGGCAGACAGCGTGTGTGGCGTCGTGTGGGTGAGCGGTTTTCTGATGTCAATGTTGTGGATCGAGTGGCCCATGGTGGCGGTGGGGTTATGGTATTGGCAGGCATCTGTCATGGACGAAGAACACAGGTGCATTTTATTGATGGCATTTTGAATGCACAGAGATACCATGACGAGATCCTGAGGCCCATTGTTGTGCCATACATCCAAGAACATCACCTCATGTTGCAGCAGGATAATGCACGGCCCCATGTTGCAAGGATCTGTACACAATTCTTGGAAGCTGAAAATGTCCCAGTTCTTGCATGGCCGGCATACTCGCCGGACATGCCACCCATTGAGCATGTTTGGGATTAAGTCATGTCTGGACCGGCGTATACAACAGCGTGTATCAGTTCCTGCCAATATCCAGCAACTTCGCACAGCCATTGAAGAGGAGTGGACCAACATTCCACAGGCCACAATTGACAACCTGATCAACTCTATGCGAAGGAGATGTGTTGCACTGCATGAGGCAAATGGTGGTCACACCAGATACTGACTGGTATCCCCCCACCCAATAAAAAAAACTGCACCTTTCAGAGTGGCCTTTTATTGTGGACAGTCTAAGGCACACCTGTGCACTAATCATGGTGTCTAATCAGCATCTTGATATGGCACACCTGTGAGGTGGGATGGATTATCTCAGCAAAGGAGAAGTGCTCACTATCACAGATTTAGACTGGTTTGTGAACAATATTTGAGGGAAATGGTGATATTGTGTTATGTGGAAAAAGTTTTAGATCTTTGAGTTCATCTCATACAAAATGGGAGCAAAACCAAAAGTGTTGTGTTTATATTTTTGTTGAGTGTATATCCGTCAATGTGAAATAAAAAATAGAAGTAAGTTTAGTCGACTAAAAGATGATTGGCTTTACAACCCCAATTCCAATGAAGTTGGTATGTTGTGTAAAATGTAAATAAAAACAGAATACAATGATTTGCAAATCCTCTTCAACCTATATTCAATTCAATACACCACAAAGACAAGATATTTAATGTTCTAACTGATAGACTTCTTTGTTTTTGTGCAAATATTTGCTCATTTTGAAATGGATGCCTGAAACACGTTTCAAAAAAGTTGGGACGGCGCAACAAAAGACTGGGAAAGTTGATGAATGCTCAAAGAATACCTAATTGGAAACAGGTGAGTGTCATGACTGGGTATAAAAGGAGCATCCCCAAGCTGTTCACAAGCAAAGAAGGGGGGAGGATCATCACTTTGTGAACAACTGCGTGAAAAAATAGTCCAACAGTTTAAGAACAATGTTTCTCAACGTTCAATCGCAAGGGATTTAGGGATTCCATCATCTGCAGTCCATAATATAATCAGGAGATTCAGAGAATCTGGGAAATTTTATACACGTAAGCAGCAAGGCCGAAAACCAACCATGAATGCCCGTGACCTTCGATCCCTCAGGTGGCACTGCATTAAAAACCAACATCATTGTGTAAAGGATCTTACCACGTGGGCTCAGGAACACTTCAGAAAACCATTGTCAGTTAAGACAGTTCGTTGCTACATCTACAAGTGCAAGTTAAAACTCTATCATGCAAAGCGAAAGCCATCAACAACATCCAGAAACACTGTCGCCTTCTCTGGGCCTGAGCTCATTTGAAATGGACAGATGAAAAGTGGAAAAGTGTGCTGTGGTCTGATGAGTCCACATTTCAAATTGTTTTTGGAAATCATGGACGTCGTGTCCTCCGGACAAAAGAGGAAAAAGACCATCCAGATTGTTACCAGCACAAAGTTCAAAAGCCAGCATCTGTGATGGTATGGGGCTGTGTTAGTGCCAGTGGCATGGGCAACTTACATATCTGTGATGGCACCATCAATGCTGAAAGGTACATCCAGGAGCAACACATACTGCCATCCAAGCAACATCTTTTTCAGGGCCGTCCCTGCTTATTTCAGCAAGACAGTGTCAAGCCACATTCTGCACGTGTTACAACAGTGTGTCTTCGTAGTAAAAGACTGCGGGTACTAAACTGGCCTGTCTGAAGTCCAGACCTGTCAGACCTGTGTGGCGCATTATTATTGCATTATTATTGTTTGACCTGATGCTCTCAAGCAGGAGGTCTGGGCTTGCCCTGTTTCTTAAAGTACTATTGGGCTGCAAATATAAGTAAAATAATATACTGGATATCCACGTGGAGCAGTAGTCAGGGCCCAGTTTGGGCCAACATGGAGCTGTTTGGCAACCCAGGAATTTATCCTATTTCTTTATTAAGTTCCGCGATTCCTACGGGTCCACAACCTCAGATCCCTAACCCGGTTCTCAAGCACTCTTTAAAAATATGGTTTCAGTTTAGGAAGCATTTCCGTATCAAACAGCTATGCTCTTTTTCTCCTCTGGTAAATAATCATTTCTTCCGGCCGTCTCAAATTGATTCTGCATTTCAAATCTGGCATAACAACGGCCTAGTCTTTTTTAGTGTTGAGTGTTGATGTCATTCGAAATGTTACAAAGGAAATACAATATCCCAAAATCTCTTTTTTTTTTTCTTTTTTTTTTTTTACAAATTAGGAGTTTCGTCAATAAATATTTTAATCCTTTGGCCCCACCATCTAAGAATGTCATAGATGACATATTAAGCTTGAAGCCCTACACGAAAGGTAATATATCAAAAATTTACAACATGATTCAGAATATTCACCCACCCTCCTGGAATAAAACCAAATTAGCATGGGAAAAGGATTTAAACATTGTGCTCTCCAGTCTGACCTGGCAAAGTTATTTGAAATGTATCCATACTTCCTCTGTCTGCATTAGACAATGTCTGATTCAGTTCAAAGTATTGCATCGCCTTCATTATTCGAATGACAAACTTTCAAAAATGTATCCCAATGTCAATCCAGCATGTTTAAGGTATCATCAGGTTCCAGCTACTACGGGACACATGTTCTGGCATTGTCAATCACTGAAAGGGTTCTGGAATAACATTTGTGATGTCATTTCATATATGTATCGGAAAAAAGTGACACCTTCTCCATATATCTGCATTTTTGGAGTTCCCCCACCTGAAATTTCTATTTCTAGGTCACAAGCAAGTGTTATATCTTTTGCCTCTTTAATGGTACGCAGACTTATTCTTTTTCAGTGGAAATCAGCTAAACCTCCGCTATTTGATGGCTGGATTAAGGAAATGCTCGCTATGCTTCAGCTAGAAAAATTGAAATATTGCAGAACTAATTGCCCTGAGAAATTCTGGGCGGTTTGGTCGCCCTTTTTTGGCTATATAAAAACATACGTATACCAAATTGATACCTCCTTTTTGTTAGAATACAAGATGTGATACAGATATGATGGAGCAGGTCTCGCCCTTTTTTTCCCCCGTTGTTTAATTTGCTTATTTATTTCTTATTGTTTATTTTATTTATTTTTATCTTTATTTATTTTACTTATTTAAATTTTTTTTTTTTTTTTGCTGGGGTGGGAGGGTTTCAACGGGGGGGTGGTTGCTGAATGTGTTGTTCATTTTTGCTTGTTGTGAAATGAAAAGTTATAAATAAAGTTATAAAAAAAAAAAAAAAGGCATTCAATTCAATTATGAAGCGCAAAATACGACAACGGAAACCCCGGACTGTTGAACAACTGAAGTTGTACATCAAGCAAGAACGGGAAAGAATTCCACCTACAAAACTTCAACAATTAGTGTCCTCAGTTCCCAAATGCTTACTGGGTGTTGTTAGAAGGAAAGGTGATGTAACACAGTGGTAAACATACCACTGTCCAAGCTTTTTTGAAACGTGTTGCAGGCATCCATTTCAAAATGAGCAAATATTTGCATAAAAAGCAGTAAAGTTTATCAGTTTGAACATTAAATATCTTGTCATTGTGGTGTATTCAACTGAATATAGGTTGAAGAGGATTTGCAAATCATTGTATTCTGTTTTTATTTACATTTTACACAATGTCACAACTTCGCTGGAATTGGGGTTGTATGACACCGGGCCCAGGGTGGTCCAAACACCTTTGAGGAGGATAAGCAAGTTGACAGATGCACCGAAGCTAGCAGATGCTCTGACGGGTCATTCTGAGTGAGCGAACGCTAACAACAAATTAACTCATAAAAGAGTGGCAGGCACACTTGTGTCTAGCAGCATTAAAGGAGCGGTGAGCTCAGCAGTGGTGCTCAGCAGTGATAATGGAAATGTGAGGTTTGGCTTCATAAACATGAAAAAAAAGTGTAAAAAAGGTTGTTGAACAGGTACATGTTAAAGTATATCCTGTACTTTGTCCATGCCAAGAGCAATGTAAGGAGGATGAGAGGTACATCCATCTGGGCTCTCAACCCAACTCTCCGACCCTCCTCTGCTGCCCCACACTTCTCGTCCATGCTTGCCTCCAGTTCCTTATACCTGCCACTCCACATAACAGTTGGAACTATTCCTTATATCCTTTATATTTTTAATGACCAAAATTCTGAGAAAAAACAAAAAACAAAACAAAAAAAAACAGTTAAAACCAGTTTTGGCAGGCATATGATGGTCCACATCACACTTGCAACTTGTGAGATCATGTTACGAGGCGGACGATGGTGAGTGCTATTGATGATGGTGAACTCCCACCAAACACAACATACTCACTCCTCTCTTACAGCCTCCTGTACTCACCTCTCTCACAAGAAAATCCTACTGAAGATATTAGTGACTTATAGCGCCTTGGGGCAACTGTTTGTTGTGATTTGGCGCTATATAAGAAAAAAGTTGATTGATTGATTGATTGACTTATTTCATATTATTTAAATATTATATACTGTTGACTGGCTTTGATAACTTGAAGATGTTGAGTAAGAATTTAACTGTAGATATCAAATGGTTCTAAATCAAATGTTAAACAGGTATACTGAATATGTTGAAAATGGAATAATTTACATTGCACTCAATTTAAGATGGATTTGATTGATATGTTTAAACGAAAATAATAGTACTTTGCATATATATGTGTTAGTTATCAGAGATTTTCAGGATTAATTTTGACTTGCACAGCATGACACAATGTCGAAATACTAAATGCTATAATACAAGTTGAATATGAAGTATGATACCAATTGTTAAGATATGATTTTGGCACAAATTATATTGCATTTACTGGAGAGTAGTGAAAATGACTAATAATTTCAGTAAAAATTCATTTTTGAAAGAATCTTAGTATTTTCAAGTATTTGGAACCCTAGGTTCATAATGCTCATTGGATTCATGATGTCAACTTCTGCTGGAATAAAAATGTTCACTGATGTAATAAACCTCTTTAACAGAACAGTAACTCATCCATTTTTATACTGAAAGAGGTAGGACTACTTACAGAGAGCACCGTCTTTTCCTGACTCGAGGACGATGATGGTGTCCTGGTCCTCGTTCAGGCTGATGGTCTTCTCAGTCTCTGTGAGGACTTGTGTAGGGTCACCACCCATACCACCATTGCTGTCTGTCTTTTTTTTCCCTGCACATATAAAAAAATTGTGCATTCTGAAAGCACTTTGGTCAGTTTTTCGTGGTTTAAAACACAGTGGTATTTTACTCACACTGGAACAAAATATGGCTCAATTTATTTACTATCTTGTATGTATTGTCTGTAATAAGTTTCCACAAATGGACTGACTGCCTGCATTAACTGACTTTAATTCTGCTTTCATTGTTTTCATTCTGCATTTATCAAATTCTAAGCGTGTCTTAAACAAATCAATAATTACACCCTTTCTGCTTTTAGTAAATAATATACTTAAAGACACTATAACTATTGACAGTGTCTTTTGCCACTTGTAAGTCATTTAAAACTGATGCAATAGTTAAAAAATTTAATAAAAAAGACCATCACCAGATCAGTATCACATAATAATGTCAAATACCACCACCAGACCAACTGAATTCTAAATAAAGTGGTGTGAAATGCCATCACCAGAATGCAGTGCTTTCAAATGCCACCAGTTGTAATATCAATAATAAAAATCATAACCAATGAATATACCTCTACAGTATTTAGCACAGTGTTTTATCTATTAAAGAGTAAAAACTGAAGGAAATCAATTGTAAGGCCTAAAACAAGTTTCTGTAGGATGTATTTTAGCCATAAGGTCAAGTGTGGGAAGTGTTGGCTTTTAAAATACTTGAAAGACACTGGACTCACTGAGCGGTTTTAGTACAGCTATAAACAACAGGGTGATTACAGTAAATAGGAAATTGCTATTCAGAAGAGACTGGTATGATAAATAGTCCAGGAGCTACATGACTTTTATTCAACATGAAAGGTGCGGAAGGTCTGTAGTATCAAAAATGCTTATTAGGCTAAACTGTGCCAGGAAATGCGATTCTTAAGTTTCGCAAGTGGTGGGTGTGGCTAGGGGCCACACCCAGATTACCCCCAAAATCGGTTTATTTAACATGGGAGGTGCAGACTTCGTTCCAATGCCAGTTGATGCAGGTGTATTTACTGAATGAAAAAATCCAACTTAAGAAGATTTTCTTTGGTGGAAGCACTAATTAAGAACACAATTAATTAGTGCTAATTAGAGGTTTATTAAACATAAAAGGTGCACAGTTGAAACAAACTTCATTATATAGTGCCACATCTCAGTACTCATAAAATAAACTTAAGAACAAAAATGATGGTGGAAAGATCCCTTAAAAAGGGCCACACCCTGCCACACACCCCCAAAATGGATTTATTTAACATGGGAAGTGCAGACTTTATTTCAGTGTCAACTGATGTGGGACTGTTCACTGAATGGAAAAACCCAACTTAAGAACATTTATTTTGGTGGAAGCACTAATTAAGAACATAGTTAATTAGCGCTAATTACAGTTTTATTTAACATAAAAGGTGCGCAGTTGAAACCAACTTCATTACATAGTGCCACATCTCAGTAGTCAGAAAAATGAACTTAAGAACAAAAATTATGGCAGAAAGACCCCTTTAGAATGGTCATACCAAGATACCCCCAATCACTGAAGGGGTATTCACAGAAACCCTATTGTTAAATCCTTTTGGAAGGTCACAGTTGAAACCTACTTCATTACATAATACCACATCTTGGGGGGATAAGGAAAAAGTAATGCCAAAAGTCACTCCTTACAAATAAAATAAGGAAGGATGATTTGTATAAAAGCAAAGAGGTATAATATATAATATGTGCTTTTATACAAATCATCACCCTTAAAGTATTAAATAGCAGACATCATAATGCTCCTACCTGTGTACTTTCTAAAACATGTTGAATGACCATTGGGTAATCAGAGGAAAAACGGTATAACTACTATTTTGGGCAAAATATACTTTGTTCAGAAGACAAAATTGGATAGTCCTCCAACATTTTGGCATTGTAGATTGACATGAAATATGTATGACTGTAATTAAAGCCATCTAAATATAGGCATATGCAAGCTATCTAATAATACATTTGATGAAACAACATATTCACAATCAAAATATCTCAGAATACATTTGTCTCTGAGTCTCAACAACATAACCACAATCAAAATTAGTTAGAAAAAAAAGTTGTGTTTTCAGTTTGCTCCATTGTGATTACAGCATTTACTTACTAGGACAACAAATTATTAAACTATTATTAAAAATTAAAACTTAAACTGTGTTTACCCAATGATCAAGATGGGAAAACACAGTTTAAGTTTTGTAACCACTTTTCAAAGTTTGAATACATCTATATAAAGTGTAAAATGCATTAATATGATATCATCAAGCAAATCCACTTAGTGACATGACCATTTTAGAATGATTTTCATAGTGAGAAAGGGTGAAGATATACAACCATCCTCAATACTGAATGTCAAACCTACACCAGCAGCAAGGGTCAAAATACATGTAGACAGCTACAAATAACCCTGATATAATGCAGAAAACTGCCAAAAGGATATAATAAATCAGTCAATCAATATTATACTGCCTTAGCATATGGTATTAACTATACTAGCTTTCTATACAGTTGTCTACACAGTACCCTGTCTGGTGAATGTTCGTTTCCTCATAATGCAGCTGAAGACATTTTTACTCTTCATCTGATGATAGGCAGCGTTCTTCATCAGAGGATGAAATCTCAAAGTTTTCATCGGAGTCTTCTTGTGGGTTTCGGAAGATAGTGAACCACATTTTTCACCATTTTATGGACCAAACAATTCATGGAGAAAACAGTCAGCAGAATTCATTCATTCATTCATCTTCTACCGCTTAGTCCAATTAAAGGTCGCGGGGGGCTGGAGCCTATCCCAGCAGTCATAGAACGCGAGGCGGGGTACACCCAGGACAGGACACCAGTCTGTCGCAGGGCCACAAATAGACAAACACAGACACACCAACACACACACCTACGGACGATTTCAAAGATTCCAATCCACCTAACCCGCATGTCTTTGGATGTGGGAGGAAACCGGAGCACCCAGAGGAAACCCACGCAAACACGGGGAGAACATGCAAACTCCACACAGAAAGGCCACAGGAATTGAACCCACGACCTTCTCGCTGTGAGGCAACAGTGCTAACCACTAATCCACCGTGCTAGTCAGCAGAATTGATTTTTAAAATAATAAGTTTCAACCTATATTAGAATGAGTGTGAGTGTATGTACGGTATATATATATATATATAAACTTAAACTGTGTTTTTCCATCTTGATCATTGGGTAAAAGTGTAATTTACTACAGGTGTAATATAAATTCAATAATTTGTTGTCCTAGTAAGTAAATGCTGTAATCAGAATGGAGCAAAATAAAAACAACTTTTTTTCTAACTAATTTTGATTGTGATTATGTTGTTGAGACTCAGAGACAAATGTATTCTGAGATATTTTGATTGTGAATATGTTGTTGCGTCAAATGTATTATTACATAGCTTGCATATGCCTATATTTAGATGGCTTTAGTTAGTCATACATACACTCAACAAAAATATAAACGCAACACTTTTGGTTTTGCTCCCATTTTGTATGAGATGAACTCAAAGATCTAAAACTTTTTCCACATACACAATATCACCATTTCCCTCAAATATTGTTCACAAACCAGTCTAAATCTGTGATAGTGAGTTCTCCTTTGCTGAGATAATCCATCCCACCTCACAGGTGTGCCATACCAAGATGCTGATTAGACACCATGATTAGTGCACAGGTGTGCCTTAGACTGCCCACAATAAAAGGCCACTCTGAAAGGTGCAGTTTTATCACACAGCACAATGCCACAGATGTCGCAAGATTTGAGGGAGCGTGCAGTTGGCATGCTGACAGCAGGAATGTCAACCAGAGCTGTTGCTCGTGTACTGAATGTTCATTTCTCTACCATAAGCCGTCTCCAAAGGCGTTTCAGAGAATTTGGCAGTACATCCAACCAGCCTCACAACCGCAGACCACGTGTAACCACACCAGCCCAGGACCTCCACATCCAGCATGTTCACCTCCAAGATCGTCTGAGACCAGCCACTCGGACAGCTGCTGAAACAATCGGTTTGCATAACCAAAGAATTTCTGCACAAACTGTCAGAAACCGTCTGAGGGAAGCTCATCTGCATGCTCGTCATCCTCATCAGGGTCTCGACCTGACTCCAGTTCGTCATCACAACTTCGCGCAGCCATTGAAGAGGAGTGGACCAACATTCCACAGGCCACAATTGACAACCTGATCAACTCTATGCGAAGGAGATGTGTTGCACTGCATGAGGCAAATGGTGGTCACACCAGATACTGACTGGTATCCCCCCCAATAAAACAAAACTGCACCTTTCAGAGTGGCCTTTTATTGTGGGCAGTCTAAGGCACACCTGTGCACTAATCATGGTGTCTAATCAGCATCTTGATATGGCACACCTGTGAGGTGGGATGGATTATCTCAGCAAAGGAGAAGTGCTCACTATCACAGATTTAGACTGGTTTGTGAACAATATTTGAGGGAAATGGTGATATTGTGTATGTGGAAAAAGTTTTAGATCTTTGAGTTCATCTCATACAAAATGGGAGCAAAACCAAAAGTGTTGCGTTTATATTTTTGTTGAGTATATTTCATGTCAATCAACAATGCTAAAAGGTTGGAAGACTATCCAATTTTGTCTTCTGAACAAAGCACATTTTGCCCAAAATAGTAGTTATAGCTTTTTTCCTCTGATTACCTAATGGTCATTCAACATATTTTAGAAAGTATAGCATTTGAATATACCAAATGCACAGGTAGGAGCATTATGATGTCTGGTATTTAATACTTTAAGGATGATGATTTGTATAAAAGCATATATTATATATTATACCTCTTTGCTTTTATACAAATCATCCTTCTTATTTTATCTGTAAGGAGTGACTTTCTGCATTATTTTTCCTTATCCCCCCCGAGATGTCGTATTATGTAACGAAGTCGGTTGCAACTGTGACCTTCCAAAAGGATTTAACAATAGGGTTTCAGTGAATACCCCCTTCAGTGACTGAAATTAAGTCTAAACCTATTGTGTTATATAATACCATTTGGGGGTATCTTGGTATGACCATTCTAAAGGGGTCTTTGCAACATCATTTTTGTTCTTAAGTTCATTTTTCTGACTACTGAGATGTGGCACTATGTAATGAAATTGTTTCAACTGCACACCTTTTATGTTAAATAAAACTGTAATTAGCACTAATTAACTATGTTCTTAATTAATGCTTCCATCAAAATAAATGTTCTTAAGTTGGGTTTTTCCATTCAGTGAACAGTCCCACATCAATTGGCACTGAAGTCTGCACTTCCAAATAAATCCATTTTTAGGGGGTGTGGCAGGGTGCGGCCCTTCTTAAGGGATCTTTCCACCATCATTTTTGTTCTTAAGTTTATTTTTATGAGTACTGAGATGTGGCACTATGTAATGATGTTTATTTCAACTGTGCACCTTTTATGTTAAATGAAACTCTAATTAGCACTAATTAATTGTGTTCTTAATTAGTGCTTCCACCAAAAAAAAATCTTCTTAAGTTGGAATTTTGCATTCAGTAAATACACCTGCATCAACTGACATTGGAAGGAAGTCTGCACCTCCCATGTTAAATAAACCCATTTTGGGGGGTACTTTGGGTGTGGCCCCTAGCCACACCCACCACATGCGAAACTTAAGAATCGCATTTCCTGGCACAATTTAGCCTCATAAGCATTTCTGATACTACAGAACTTCCGCACCTTTCATGTTGAATAAATGTCACCTAGCTCCTGCACTAAAAGGCATTCTGTTTGTAAAGGATGTAATGGATTCTGATGGAAATCTGTTGCACTATTTTTATCTATTTTTTTTGCACTATTTTTATTTTTATTCTATTTTATTGCACTGCAACTGGATGGCCCTAATCTCGTTGTACCAATGTATAATGACAATAAAAAGCATTCTGATTCTGACTACAGGGCTTGGCCAGAAAAATTAGATTAATTGTACTTAGAGAGAATATATTAAGATTTGTAAAGCAATCCCCTTATCATTGATTCAACTAATCCAAAAATACCTTATTATATTCAAATGTTAAATTGGTATTATGAAAACTGATGATAAATTACTGTAACCTAAATGATAACAAATGTAATAAATTGATTAGTGCTGCATTAAAATCTGTAATATTTTATGATTATAACAGAACATTTAGGGGAGGTGATGGTCTAGTGGTTAAGGTGTTGAGCTTGAGTCCAGAAGATCATGGGTTCAAACCCCGCCTGACTGGAAAATCACTCAGGGCCCTTGGGCAAGGCCTTTAATCCCCTATTGCTCCCAGTGTGTACTGAGCGCCTTGTATGGCAGCACCCTGACATCGGGGTGAATGTGAGGCATAATTGTAAAGCGCTTTGAGCGTCTGATGCAGATGGAAAAGCGCTATATAAATGCAGTCCATTTAAAGCACATGACTGATAAAGTATACTGTGTCTATGATGGTAAAAGCTTATTCTAAATATAGTAGATGGCCTATTTCGCCAAAGATTAACCCTCTGGGGTCCGAGGGCATTTTTTGGACAGTTCACTCGCCTGGCATAAATGTTTTATTATTGCTGTTAACAGCTCTTCCTGCATCCCACAATCACGTTTTATGTCTCTTTTTTTTCCAGGACAACCTGTGCTTTCAGAATATATGTTTGTGTTGTGTTTTATAAGTGCAATAAAGGTTTACAATCAAAAATAGGCAAGAAAAAAAAAATAAAGCGAAAAATAATTTTCCACACACATTTATTCAAAACACACAGCAAACTATAATAAACAACTGTTTTGACACTTTATAAAGGTAATTTGAGGTCTTGTGTGAAAATATGTACAACAAAAAGGTTCAAACAATAAACACAAATGCACATTTTGAACAATATATACAAAATGGTCTATGCATTTTGTTGGTAAGGTAAATCTGCCCTACGATTGGATTTTGGAAAACCATGTGACGGTGAACCAATTCCGATTGGACACTCACACTGCGCACGTCATCACACAGCTTCTATGAGGAGTACAAAGATGGCCGATGGCTGGCTCGAAAGTCCGCAACGTTAACTTTTCAGCAAAAAAAAGTAAGTTTCTATCTCATATCATTCAAAAGTTATTTATAATTTAGTAAAGCTTGGTCTTAGCCATCGTATATGACGGCGTCAGCCCCAGAGGGTTAAGGAAACTCATTTTATGATACTTTATAAGGTGTACCTGGTTGCAGAATTAAAAAAAAAGATTTAAATCTGAAGTTGAACTTTGTACCTTCTGTAATGCAGCAGATGAAACATTAGAACATATGCTTTTCTTATGTCCTGTGCCCTGGACGTTTTGGGTAGAAATAAGAAATTGGTTATTACTTAGAATAAATGACAGCCTAGCTTTTGAGATTTCTCATATATTATTTTCTGTGTATTTTTAAAAATCCAAAGTCTCTGATATAATAAATATGATTATTCCAATAGGTAAATATCATATTCATTGTCATAAGTGGAGAAATAGTAAATCCTTTGAGTGGTTTATAAACTACTTAAAATGATTTTTCCTATCCCTTAAAAAAATATACTCCAACAAAATAGCTAGAAAGATCTGTGGAGATATGTCATTTCTTGCATATTTGAATTATGCCCAAGGCTTTGCTTCTTTTCTTCTTTTTTTTTTTGAGAGCATTGCCTTGTGATCCGTAAAACCCCAGTCCTTGTATTTTTTTCTATTTTTTACTTTATATTTCTCTGTATTTTGATAACACTTTTATTGTTTGAAAATGTATAGTCCCTACGAGAAGATGCATGCTTTTATATAATTTGTTATTGTGTTCAATTAAAAAAAACAACAACAAAAATTAATATTGCTATAATGGAATGATGCAGACGGTGGCAGCAATGCAACAATAAGGATGCCGGCTGCCATTGAACACCACAGAACAGTGGTGTCCAAACTATTCCAGTTGGGATGAACACATTCCACCTGGAACTCATCCCACCTGCTCAAAGTAATGTTAATCAGTGAAATCACCTGCTGGAGTCAGTGGCTGCAAAGAAAACCTGCACCTTCTCGGCCCTTTCTGGAATAGTTTGGACACCACTGCCATAGAAGAAGAGAGAGTGCATTTGATTTACTGCACAGGGACATGTTTTGTGAGGAACGCATTTTGCGTCAAAATAAAGCCATAAAGAGTAAAAACTGAAGGAAATCAATTGTAAGGCCTAAAAGATGTTTCTGTAGGAAGTATTTTAGCCATAAGGTCAAGTGAGAGGGGGAAGTGTTGGCTTTTTAAATATTTGAAAGTACGGCTGGGTGATATGACCAAAAAGTCACATCCCATCATTGGAATCACTTGAATCCCTTCACTCAACCATCACCTCCTTTTGAGGTGACGGTCTAGTGGTTAAGTGTTGGGCTTCAGATCAGAGGATCCTCAGTTCAAAACACCAACCAAACTGGAAAATCACCAAGGGCCTTTGGGCAAGGTCCTTAATCCCCTAGTTGCTCCCGGTGTGTAGTGAGTGCCTTGCATGGCAGCACTCTGACATCAGTGTGTGAGTGTGTCTGTGTGAATGTGAGGCATAATTGTAAAAGGCTTTGAGCTTCTGATGCAGATGGAAAAGCACAATGTAAATGCAATCCATTTACAGTCACAGTATATATTGCGATATAAACTTCTTAAGTGTAAAAATGATAATGGAAGTGTTTCTGAATGGGTTATATAGCCCCTTAGCAAAGCTAAACTGATAAAAACAAATAAATAAATAAACAACAAAAAACAAAAACATATGATTTTGAGAACACTTATTGTGCAGATATCAAAACTATAGCTACAAATTGCCAGAGGGTACATCTAAGATGCAAGCCTAGATTTGATGTTTTGGAGAAAGAATTAAATAAATGTATTTTAGGGCTGAAACGATTAGTCGTGTAATTCGAATAATTCGATTACAAAAAATGTTCGAGGCAAATTCTGTGCCTCGAAGCTTCGTTTAACGTTGTAGTACATATGCCAGGCCTGTGTGTGGCGCTGTAATGTCCCCAGAAAAACAGAAGAAGTAAAGCAAGCGCTAATCAAATTAGCACAAAAGCTACAGCTTTCCAACGCGACAGAGGGAACTACAGCTTTTTAGGAAAAAGACGATCCACGCTGATCATAGCTTACTGTGCATTTAAAGCAAAACAGTGTGTGTGTTTTTTTTTTAACAGTTTCGTCCGCTGGCCGCTCTACGCGCGGCGGCCGGCTGCTGCCTCTCTCTGCCCGATGTGAGCGGCTCAGCTCTGCCCTCACACAGCTCCGTCCCGGCCACAGACAGTCTCTGGAAAAAGTCCACTCTTTCTTCTGTGCGACTCGCAATGAGTGTTTCGCGTTTTAATTTTCGCTTTTTTTGGCAACACACAATGCTTCACAAACATGGGAACTCAAATAAAATACTAAAAAACAACTGACTGCGAGGCTGCATGTTCAACCTCCAGCTGAAAATGAAATGCGTTGGCTGAACCGCAGAGAGTGTTAAAAAGAAATTCATGCAGGGAGCTAGTCCACCACCTTAATTAATAAATAAATAAATGAATAAAAATGGCTAAATTTTACAAGTTGGGGGAAACAAAAAACAGCCACAACCCATCCCCATTTCAGCAAAATATCAAGACTTTGGCCCGAAACCAGGAAAGATCCAAAACTTGTAAAGATGTGAAAAAATAATTACCCAGGAAAACAGAAAGGGATACACTAAATTTGATCATCTCCATGATGACGCAGTGACACTGTGCCATTATTTAGGGAGAACCCTGGACTGTTAATGTTTTAAAACGCAAAAGTACTTTTTATCCGATTACTCGATTAATCGCCAGAATAATCGATAGAATACTCGCTTACTAAAATAATCGATAGCTGCAGTCCTAATGTATTTATTGTTGGGTCAGTGGCTGAAGTTTCATCTCTTGAACATAAGATGGCACACCCGCTCTGAAAAGATGCAGTGTTTTCAGGATGGTCAGAGAGTATTTCCTCATTTACAAAGCTCAACACAAAACCAGCAAAAACATTAATAAAAGTACTTCATTTACTCATATTTGAAGTCAGTTTGGGTAAATTGGCTTTCCCTGGCTGTTTTTGTTTTCCTGTTTGGGTTAAAAAATTCTTGACTTATTTAATATGGTGTTTTCTCAAATGTTTGATTCAGGTCACAATGGAGTCGTCCGCCTCCACCCGGAGTGTCTGCTAAAATAAACAACGGCTTTGCAAAATATTGCACATTGCCTATTTGGCTTTGTGATGTTTAGCGACCGAACTCCTTGCCTGTTCGCTGGCTCCTGAGTACACTACAAAAACTGATATCTATGAAAGTTTAAAAAAAAAAAGAAAAACAAAAAAAGACTTGTAAAAAAAACTGACTTAATTTTTGTCTAAATAGAAAAATAACCTTATCAAGCACTGTTTAGATAAGAATAAATGTCTCTAGTTTTGGAAAATGTGTTTCACCTTTTAAGTTTTTCCCAGCTAATACCAGGCTGTATTTCACCAGTAACAAGGAAAGGCAATGAATTTCAAATCATCCAAGCAAAGAAAAAAGACTGTTTTCCTTATTTTAAGACAGAGGCTAATCTCAAAATAAGAATTCTCTCTAGTTTTAAGGCAAATTTTGATTATTCAGTGCCTAGACATTTTGCTAGTTTTAAGAATTCTAACCAAGTAAATTTTTCTTACCCCACTGGCAGATTTTTTTATTATTTAATACAAGACAGTCTGACTAGATTTCAGATTATTTGGCTTATTTTGAGAGGGACAGTTTTGCACTGTATGGAAGACACTCACTGCTCGAATGGAAGCGGCTCATATTGCAACAATCATCGTCTCAGTGAGAGACACGCCTCAGCTCAGAACATCAAACCCCGCTCCCCTCTGCCGGTGAGCAGTGGTTCACAGACACTTCACAGAGTTTTCCTGGATCAAAAAAACTCTGCGGGCATTATCGCAATTGGTTGGTGGAGTCCAAATCTCTACCATAGCTCAAATTTATATAATTTCTACCTTCAACCGCAAATACCACGCACCCCTACTAGAAAGACACTGGACTCAGAGGATTTAGTATTGCTATAACGGACGGATGCAGAAGGTGGCAGCAATGCCACAATAAGGATGCCGACTACCATTAAACACCATAGAAGAACAGAGGGGTGCATTTGATTGACTGCACAGGGACATATTTTGAAAGGAGTGCATTTTGCATGAGTGCGGATGGTTCCCGGTTCAAACCCCACACCTGCCATATTTCTCCATGTAATGTGGAGTTGCGTCAGGAAGGGCATCTGGCGTAAAACCTGTGCCAAACCAACACGCAGACCCACCTGAGATCTGCTATAGCGACCTTGAGTGAAAACAAGGGAGCAGCCTAAGGGACTTATTTTTATATACACACACACACACACATATACATATATATATATATATATATATATATATATATATATACACACACACATACTATTAGAAAAGTATCGGACCTTATTATTTTTTTCAAAAACCATATGGATTTGAATTACGTGTGATTGCGTCAGACAAGCTTGAACCCTCGTGCGCATGCGTGAGTTTTTTCACGTCCGCACGTCTTTCATTACAAAATCTCCTTTAACAGTGGAATGTCTGTATAAACTGCTGATCCCGACCTCTTCTGAAACTTCTCTGTTCTCACGATGTCCTGGGTCAATAGAGGCTTAAATGTGGAAGTTTTCATCTCGAAACAGGCTGACGACGGCGGCTCGGGGCGCGGCGGGCCGTCTGGCGCCATGGGCTGTCCTTAAAGCGATAGTAACACTCAATCTCTCATCAGTCGTTAAAATTTTCACCGAAAACCGTCTGAATTTCTCGAATGGTGTCCACTTGGATGTGCCTTACAGTTTCTGAAAAAATTTTGATCAAGCAAAGCGCCAGTCTCTCAGCAAGAAGTCAGACAAAGGAATTCCGACGGGAGGGGTGGACCAGTGCTCACTCAAAGCCTGCCCACAGGCGAATGACGCAACCGACAGGCGTGAAAAAACTCACGCATGCGCACGAGGGTTCAAGCTTGTCTGACGCAATCACACGTGATTCAAATCCATATAGTTTTTGAAAAAATAAAAAGGTCAGTTTCTTTTCTAATAGACCTCATATATATTTATATATATATATATATATATATATAAAACCCCTGGCAATAATTATGGAATCACCGGCCTCTGAGGATGTTCATTCAGAAAAAAAGCAGATCACAGACATGACACAAAACTAAAGTAATTTCAAATGGCAACTTTATGGCTTTAAGAAACACTATAAGAAATCAAGAAAAAAAAATTGTGGCAGTCAGTAACGGTTACTTTTTAGACCAAGCAGAGGGAAAAAAATATGGAATCAATTCTGAGGAATAAATTATGGAATCACCCTGTACATTTTCATCCCCAAAACTAACACATGCATCAAATCAGATCTGCTCGTTAGTCTGCATCTAAAAAGGAGTGATCACACCTTGGAGAGCTGTTGCACCAAGTGGACTGACATGTATCATGGCTCCAACACAAGAGATGTCAACTGAAACAAAGGAGAGGATTATCAAACTCTTAAAAGAGGGTAAAGCATCATGCAATGTTGCAAAAGATGTTGGTTGTTCACAGTCAGCTGTGTCTAAACTCTGGACCGAATACAAACAACATGGGAAGGCTGTTAAAGGCAAACATACTGGTAGACCAAGGAAGACATCAAAGTGTCAAGACAGAAAACTTAAAGCAATATGTTTCAAAAATCGAAAATGCACAACAAAACAAATGAGGAACAAATGGGAGGAAACTGGAGTCAACGTCTGTGACCAAACTGTAAGTAACCGCCTAAAGGAAATGGGATTTACATACAGAAAAGCTAAACGAAAGCCATCATTAACACCTAAACAGAAAAAAAACAAGGTTACAATGGGCTAAGGAAAAGCAATCGTGGACTGTGGATGACTGGATGAAAGTCATATTCAGTGATGAATCTCAAATCTGCATTGGGCAAGGTGATGATGCTGGAACTTTTGTTTGGTGCCGTTCCAATGAGATTTATAAAGATGACTGCCTGAAGACAACATGTAAATTTCCACAGTCATTGATGATATGGGGCTGCATGTCAGGTAAAGGCACTGGGGAGATGGCTGTCATTACATCATCAATAAATGCACAAGTTTACGTTGTTATTTTGGACACTTTTCTTATCCCATCAATTGAAAGGATGTTTGGGGATGATGAAATCATTTTTCAAGATGATAATGCATCTTGCCATAGAGCAAAAACTGAAAACATTCCTTGCTAGTCCGGATCTTAATCCAATTGAAAATCTTTGGTGGAAGTTGAAGAAAATGGTCCATGACAAGGCTCCAACCTGCAAAGCTGATCTGGCAACAGCAATCAGAGAAAGTTGGAGCCAGATTGATGAAGAGTACTGTTTGTCACTTATTACGTCTAGAGACTGCAAGCTGTTATAAAAGCCAGAGGTGGTGTAACAAAATACTAGTGATGTGTTGGAGCGTTCTTTTGTTTTTCATGATTCCATAATTTTTTCCTCAATTGAGTGATTCCATATTTTTTTTCCCTCTGCTTGGTCTAAAAAAGTAACCGTTACTGACTGCCACAATTTTTTTTCCCGATTTCTTATAGTGTTTCTTAAAGCCAGAAAGTTGCCATTTGAAATTACTTTAGTTTTGTGTCATTTCTGTGATGTGCTTTTTTTCTACAAAATTAAACAACTGAATGAACATCCTCCGAGGTCGGTGATTCCATAATTTTTGCCAGGGGCTGTATGTATATATATATATATATATATATATATATATATATATATATATATATATATATATATATATATATATATATATATATATATATATATGTTAGAGGTTTTATATGATGATATAAACGTAACATGGAAACAAATTTTGATGGACCCATGCATAAGCCTCCAGAATGCTTACTACACAGTTTCTGTAGGATTGATAACTATCTAGCAAATTAGTGCTTACCTGATTGCAGGATGTTTTTATATTTTCTCCTGACATCTTCCCAGGAACGTATATTGAAGCTGTAAATATAGACAAATGAATAATTAACTGGTCTAATATGATGACTGCACATACAGCGGGGAAAATAAGTATTTGATCCACTGTTGATTTTGCAAATATTCCCATCTACAAAGAATCGAGAGGTCTGTCATTTTTATCATAGGTACTCAATGGTGAGAGACAGAGCCAAAAAATAAAAAATAAAAATCCAGAAAATCACATTGTATGATTTTTTAAAAATTAATTTGCATGAAATAAGTATTTGATCACCTACAACCAGCAAGACCTCTGGCTCTCACAGACCTATTAGTTTTTCTTTACGATGCCCTGCCATTCTGCACTCATTACCTGTATTAATTGTGCCTGTTTGAACTTGTTACCTGCATAAAAGACACCTGTCCACACACTCAATCAATCACACTCCAACCTGTCCACCATGGTCAAAACCAAAGAGCTGTCTAAGGACACCAGGGACAAAATTGTAGACTTTCACATGGCTGGGATGGGCTACAGGACAATAGGCAAGCAGCTTGGTGAGAAGACAACAACTGCTGGCACAATTATTAGAAAAGCAAGAAACAACATAACTGTCAATCTCCCTCGGTCTGGGGCACCATGCAAGATCTCACTTCCTAGGGTAAGGATGATTCTGAGAAAGGTCAAGAATCAGCCCAGAACTACACGGGAGGACCTGGTCAATGACCTGAAGAGAGCTGGGACCACAGTTGCAAAGATTACATTAGTAACACACTACACCGTCATGGTTTAAAATCCTATAGGGCATGCAAGATCCCCTTGCTCGCACCAGCACATGTCTAGGCCTGTTTGAAGTTTGCCAATGACCATCTGGATGATCCAGAGGAGGCATGGGAGAAGGATGAGTGCAACCATAAGAACACTGTCCCAACTGTGAAGCATGGGGGTGGAAACATCTTACTTTGGGGTACTTTTCTGCAAAGGGGACAGGACGACTGCACTGTATTGAAGTGAGGATGGATGGGGTCATGTACAGTGGTCCCTCACGGACGTTAGGTTCTAAAAATCACCCGCGATAAGCGAAATCCGCGAAGTAGTCAGCGCTGTTTTTTGCAATTATAGACATTTTAAGGCTGTAAAACCCCTCACTACACACTTTATACACTTTTCTCAAACAGGCATTAACATTTTCTCTCCTGTGTAAACACTCTTTTTTCTTCTGTGTGAGAAAATTATAAACAGACACATGCAGAACACAATGCGCGTGCTCTCCCTTCGCTCACTGCCTCCGGAGGTACGGATGCGGGACCCGCAAAGAATCCAAGTCCTCTCTCGGTGGCCACGGAACTCTGCAGCTGGGGTCAACATCTGCATCAAAACAGCGAGCGTAGTCTCTGGACCTGTTGCCAGATTTGGCGCAGCCCCGCACAGCAGACAGGAGGGGGGTGCGAGTGGCCCGCTGCTGCGTTTACCAAGCCCACAGAAAGCGCATCGGAGGCAGTGAGAGCAATCGCGGTGATGCCGACCGGTGCCGCAACCGGCCCGCCTGATAGGACGCAGAACACAATGCGCTGTTTAAAAAAAAGCTTGCAAAATTGCACTAACAAAAATCCGCGAAATTGCGAGGCAGCGAAAGGTGAACCGTGTTATAGGGAAGGACCACTGTATCGTGAGATTTTAGCAAACAACCTGCTTCCCTCAGTAAGAGCATTGAAGATGCGTTGTGGCTGGGGCTTCCAGCATGACAATGACCCAAAACACACAGCCTGGGCAACTAAGGAGTGGCTCCATAAGAAGCATTTCAAGGTCCTGGAGTGGCCTAGCCAGTCTCCAGACTTGAACCCAATGGAAAACCTTTGGAGGGAGCTGAAGCTCATTGTTGCCAAGTGACAGCCCAAAAACCTGAAAGATCTGGAGAAGGAAGATCTGTATGGAGGAGTGGAGCAAAATCCCTGCTGTAGTGTGGGCAAACTTGGTCAAGAACTACAGGAAACGTCTGACCTCTGTAATTGCAATTACATTGGTAATTTGGTACAGAAACAAAGGTTTCTGTATCAAACATTAAGTTCTGTTTTTCTATTGTGTCAAATACTTATTTCATGCAATAAAATGCAAATTACTTATTTAAAAATCATACAATGTGATTTTCTGGATTTTTGTTTTTTAGAGTCTGTCTCTCACAGTTGAAGTGTATCTACGATAAAAATTACAGACCTTTATATGTGGGAAAACTTGCAAAATCAACAGTGTATCAAATACTCATTTTCCCCACTATCCATACAACTACAAAAAAAAGCAGTGAATTTCTTTCTTACGAACATTTTCTTAGTTATAGCATAGCCCTAGTATGCCTAATTTTTTGTAGTAGTGGCCCCTAAAAATGAAAAATTAAAAGGCAGAGGCAAACAGAAAAGCATTTCGTTATGGGGCTAGGTTGCAGACTATCATATGAAAAATCAAGCCCAAGAAGACGTGAAAGGCTATTATGGTCTAGACTTCATAAGCAGGCAGAACTACCTACCAGTATTTGTAAGAACAGCTAATTTGACGTACTACCAAATTTTTTCACCAACTTTGAGGTTGTCATGTTGCCTAATCCAAATTCAAACTGTTCTAAAAACATCATGAATGATAAGTAGAGATAATTAACAAAATTCACTCCTTACAAAATATACTTACACTGAGTTTCAGTAAAATCCGAGGTCAAACTGGTTGTCAAAATCAGCGGTGCGTCAAATTAGCCCTCTCTACTATACCACAGAACTCAGTAACAAGACATGAAAGAACCCCGCTTGTGTGAGTTGTGTTGGACTAACTTGGAAATTTCCATGCTAAAAACGGTAGCTAATCATCAGAAGATCTCCCAACAAATTGTGAAACTTACATTCCAACTTCTGAAAATCGTTTTTATTTCTAACAACTTGGAGAGCGAGCGAAGAAAGATCTACCTATTGAGGGATGCTGCAATCTCCTCCCAAGCTCGTCTTTTAGCAGCTAGGGCTGATGTTGTTCCTTTGGAACACTCAAGAGCACCCCTACGTCGGTCGTATTCCTCCAAAAGGAGAGCTTCTTCTGCTTTGGAGAACGTAGGGGCCTTTTTCCGGGAGCACTTCTCTGGTGTGGCGGACTCAGCCATGGTTGTAGCAGAGGACCAGCCTAGGGATCATAAAATGAACAAAATGAGCTGCATGCCTCTTGATGAAACCGTCTCATGGATGTCTTGTCTGGTCAAAATTGAGTTTTGGGGATCTGTCCGACTTTGACCGGGCATATAAAAGCCATGAAAAGAACAATGAACATGTGAGTGCATGTGCAAGGTTAAGCTGGCCATTGAGAGGACACTGGTCAAGTCTCTGGAAAAGATGCCAACTTGGTGCGATAGGATCACAGACCACTTTCTTGAAAATGCTCCCAAATACACCACATGGCCCTGAGACCACACCCTTTAGTGTTAAACAGATTAACACTGTATGCGTGCTGATGGAAGGTCATTAGCTCTGCAAATCACAGTTATACAGCTAGACAAATATTTCAGGTTACAATGGTAACTCAGAAGATTGCATAAAAGACGTAAAGATCAGTAACAGCAATGAATGTAAACCACAAAACATGCAAGAAATGGCATTAACGGTTAGTTTTTTGGAAGCAAACATGCTACCTAGTGCATGCTGAGAAAATCCCAACTTCCGCTCCCCCACCATACAACATTATGTTAACTGAAACAAGGAAATACTATAAATGTGTTTTATTTACAGTGTAAGAAATGAACAATGGAAATGTTCATGTAATTTCACCAAGCAAATACCAAGAAATGGGTTGCAGTTTGTCTTTCGACTTCAGTTTCAAAATCCATGATGGTGTATATCGCAAAATATCATCATGCAGAAGCTCAGCGTCCAGGCCAGCCCACAGCTCCATTCACCCCCAGAGACACTGAGCGTCCAGGGCGGCACAAAATCATGGCATTTATCCAATGACCATCGAGTTTTGAGGGAATGGGAAAAAAAAAAACTTCCGTGCAATCCCAATGAAGTGAACTGACGTTCAGCTTCTACAGGCAAATGCACTTAACATAGTCCATATAAGAAAACGATTTCTTTAAATGTATGGCACTGACGCTACAGGAATATATGAGAAGTTATCAAAATCGAGTCAGTCGATTTGTGATAAGTAGCTGATTCTGAATGAACTCATCTTTGAGATGAATGTGTTCCAACGCATTTGTAGTCAATGAAATCTTACCACAAATGTACATATTTGACGATTTCATTTTTTACATTTTAGGGGAAGCTGAGCTTGCCTTGCAGTCTTTGCAAAATCACCTATGGTGAAATCTCCGCCCCCTCTGTTGCCGTGTTCAATCCAAGCAAAAGCAACACAATGCATAGAACAACACTACCATGTACTGGATGGCAGTGTGAATAGCAAGCTACATACAGTTGTATACATGCAAAAGTTTGGGCACCCCTAATAATTTTCATGATTTTCATTGATTGTCTGGATCAGAAATTTAAGTTAAACATATCATATAGCAGACAAACACACTGATATTTGAGAAGTGAAATGAAGTTTATAGGATTTACAGAAAGTGTGCAATAATTCTTTCAACAAAATTGGGCAGGTGCATAAATTTGGGCACCCCAACAGAAAAAAAATACATCAATATTTAGTAGATCCTCCTTTTGCAGAAATAACAGCCTCTAAATGCTTCCTATAGCTTCCAGTGAGAGTCTGGAATATGGTTGAAGGTATTTTGGACCATTCTTCTTTACAAAACATCTCAGGTTTGTTGGTTTCTGAGCATGGACAGCCCGCTTAAAATCACACCACAGATTTTCAATAATATTCAGGTCTGGGGACTGAGATGGACATTCCAGAACCTTGTACTTGTTCCTCTGCATGAATGCCTTAGTAGATTTTGAGCAGTGTTTAGGGTCATTGTCTTGTTGAAAGATCCTGCCCCGGAGCAACTTCAACTTTGTCACTGATTCATGAACGTAATTTTTTAAAGAATCTTACCATTTTCAAGTATTTGGAATCCAAGGTCCATAATGCTCACTGGATTCATGACGTCAACTGCTGCTGGAATAAAAATGTTCATTGATATAATGAACCTCTTTAACAGAACACTAACTCATCCATTTTTACACTGAAAGAGGTAGGACTACTTACAGAGAGCACCCTCTTTTCCTGACGCGAGGACGATGATGGTGTCCTGGGCCTCATTCAGGCTGATGGTCTTCTCTTCAGTCTCTGTGAGGACTTGTGTAGGGCTACCACCAGTACCAGCACTGATGTCTCTCTTTTTTTTCCCTGAACATATAAAAAATGAGACTTAATTATTCCATTTTTAAAATTTAGGCTTTTGTCAAAAATAACTGTGAATTAAAAATTGATCTCATTCATATTAAACTAGATATCCGTGACAAAACCCATCAAAGGACAAGGCATTTTTAATGCAAATAAAGTGCTGTTGATTCACTACAATTTTAATTTTTTTCTTAAAAGATTCATTGATTTATTCAAATTTTTAATAAGGAAATAATTATAAAAAGAAAAGCATATTCACTGAGCTGAGATGCTGAATAGTTCTGAGATTTTCAATTTATTTTATTTATTTATATTGCGCCAAATCACGACAAAGCTGCCTCAAGGCGCTTCACACAAGTAAGGTCAAACCTTACCAACCCCTAGGGCAAGCACAAAGGTGACAGTGGTAAGGTAAAACTCCCTCTGAAGATTTGAGGAAGAAACCTCAAGCAGACCAGACTCAAAGGGGTGACCCTCTGCTCGGGTCATGCTACCGACACAATTGACAAAACAAATATACAGGAAATTTTGGGAGTCCATGCTGGTGTCCAGGATGGGAGGCTTGCAGAAGAAGACACCCAGTCCCACTTCTGAATGGAGCCACACCTCAAATGGAGAGAGAAATAAAAAACACAACAGAATCAGGCAGTAGAAAGACAACAAATACGAGGTCTATTAGATAATAAACCGACCCTTTTATTTTTTTTACTATATGGATTTGAATGACGTGCGATTACACCAATCATGCTTGAACCCTCGTGCGCATGCGTGAGTTTTTTCACGCGTGTCGGTGACGTCATTTCCCTGTGGGCAGGCCTTGAGTGAGATGTGGTCCCGCCCTCTCGGCTGAATTCCTTTGTTTCACACGCTGCTCGAGACGGCGCGCGTTGCTTTATCAAAATTTTTTCTGGACCTGTGAGGACTATCCGAGTGGACACTATCGAGAAATTAAGCTGGTTTTCGGTGAAAAGTTAACGGCTGATGAGAGATTATGGGGTGTTTCTGTCGGTGTAAGGACTTCCATGGAGCGGGACGTCATGCAGCGCTTCCAGGCGCCGTCGTCAGCCTGTTCGACCTGAAACATCCTAATTTAAGGCTTAATTCACCCAGGACGTCGTGAGAGAACAGAGAAGATTCAGAAGAGGCCGGCATGAGGACTTTATGCAGACATTCCACTGTTTAAGGACATTTTTTAAATGAAAGACGTGCGCGCAAATTCGCCGAGTCGTTTCCGTGACGACTCAGCAAATCTGTGTGCGCCGCAACAGGAAAAACACCTCCATGTTGAAAACCATTTGTAAAATTCAGGCGGCTTTTGATGGCTTTCAACAAGTGAGTAACTGAGAAATTGTTTAATAGCTTGGGCATGTTCCAACTTGTCCGTTAAGGTTTCCAACGGAGGTGTTTTTCCTGTCGCGACCCCTCGCGGTCGGGTCCGGCCCGACATGCGACTCTGTCCGCACGTTCTTTCATTACAAAATGTCCGTTAACAATGGAATGTCCGAATAAACTCCTCATGCCGACTTCTTCTGAAAGTTCTCTGTTCTCTGATGACTTACTGGGTCAACAGAGCCTGAAATGTGGAAGTTTTCAACTTGAAACGGCGAGACGCTGCCGCCTCGAAGCACAGATCGCCGTCAGGTGCCGTGGGCCATCCTTACGGCGACACTACCAGACCAAATCTCTCATCAGCCGTTAAACTTTTTACCGAAAACCAGCTGAATTTATCGAATGGTGTCCACTCAGTTGTGCCTTACAGTTTTGAAAAAATTTTGATCAAACAAAGCAGCAGTCTCTGAGCCATTCCTAAACAATGAAAAAAATCGACGAGAGGGTGGGCGACTCCTCACTCAAAGACTGCCCACAGGCGAATGACGTAACCGACAGGCATGAAAAAACTCTCGCATGCCCACGAGGGTTCAAGCATGTCTGATGTAATCACACGTGATTCAAATCCATATGGTTTTTGAAAAAAATAATAAGGTCGGATACTTTTCTAATAGACCTCATATAGTACAATTATTATAATTTATGCTTTTCAATCTTCTCTTTAATTCAACATGAGAAGCTGATACTCAAATTATTAATTATATTAGGTAAGCTTCCAGAAGGCTTACTGCACAGTTTCTGTAACATTGATAACTACCTAGCAAATTAATGCTTACCTGATTGCAGGATATTTTTATATTTTCTCCTGACATCTTCCCAGGAGCGTACAGCATTTACATTGAAGCTGTAAATGTAGACAAATTAATAACTGGTCTGATACAATGACTAGACATACATACAAATACAAAAAAGCAGTGAATTTTTTTCCTTCATTAACGTTTCCTTAGTTATAGCATAGGCTTAGTGGGCTTAATTTCTTTGTAGTAGTGGCCCCTAAAAATGAAAAATTAAAAGCCAAGACAAATAGAAAGGCATTTCGTTATGGGGCTGGGTTGCTGACAATCACATGAAATATCAAGCCCAAGAAGATGTAAAAAACTATTATGTCCTATAAAGTATTTGTAAGTATAGGTAATTTGATGCACTGGCGAATGTTTTCGCCAACTTTGAGGTTGTCATGTTGCCTAATACAAACTCAAACTGTTCTAAAAACTTTATGAATGATAAGTAGAGGTCATCAAATGTACTTACACTTAGCAGATAGTTTTTTGTAAATATCTGAGGTCAAACTCTGGTTGTCAAAATCTGAGGTTCGTCAAATTACCCAACTCTACTACACCACATAACTCAGCAACAAGACATGAAATAACCCCCTGGAGAGCTCCCAACAAATTGTGAAACTTACATTAAAACTTCTGCGAGAATGGTTTTATTTATAATAAGTCAGAGAGAGAGAGCAAAGAAAGACCTACCTATTGAGGGACACTGCAATCTCCTTCCAAGCCCGTCTTTTGGCAGCTAGGACCGATTTTGTTCCTTTGGAACGCTCAAGAACACCCCTACGTCGCTCATATTCCCCCAAAAGGAGAGCTTCCTCCGCTTTGGAGAACGTAGGTGCCTTTTTCCGGGAGCACTTCTCCTCTGGTGTGGCGGACTCGGCCATGGTTTTACCAGACGACCAACCTATGTATCATAAAATGAGCACAATGAGCTGCATGATTAGGGGAAAAGGTAATTTTCAGCAATACTGAGTCTTTTCTTGCTAGCTGCTGAGCTGAAGCCAGGCAAAAGCTATTACATGGAATTAAACTTTTCCCACACTTGAGATGTGAATTGTGCAAAAGTGACAATACAATGTCCCTAGTGGGTCACAGATCCACAGCATGTGACTGAAGTAAACAAAACTCTCACGCATTGGAGGCGTGTGTTGGCAAGGGCACTCTTGAGGCCGCTTATGCCCATGAAAATTGTTTGCTAACGTTAGAAGGCTAATCTACATGTTTAGCTGTCAATGTGCAGGCTTGGGGAGTAACGGAATACATGTAACGACGTTACGTAATTAGGATACAAAAAAAGGTAACTGTATTCCGCTACAGTTACAGAAAAAAAAAAAAAGACGTATTCAGATTACAGGTATAAGAGGTCTATTAGATAATAAACCGACCCTTTTATTTTTTTTTTTAAATATATTGATTTGAATGACGTGCGATTACACCAATCATGCTTGAACCCTCGTGCGCATGCGTGAGTTTTTTCACGCGTGTCGGTGACGTCATTTCCCTGTGGGCAGGCCTTGAGTGAGATGTGGTCCCGCCCTCTCGGCTGAATTCCTTTGTTTCACACGCTGCTCAAGACGGCGCGCGTTGCTTTATCAAAAATTTTTCTGGACCTGTGAGGAATATCCGAGTGAACACTATTCGAGAAATTAAGCTGGTTTTCTGTGAAAAGTTTAACGGCTGATGAGAGATTATGGGGTGTTTCTGTTGGTCTAAGGACTTCCCACGGAGCGGCACGCCATGCAGCGCTTCCAGGCGCCATCGTCGGCCTGTTTCGACCTGAAAACATCCTAATTTAAGGCTTAATTCACCCAGGACGTCGTGAGAGAACAGAGAAGATTCAGAAGAGGCCGGCATGAGGACTTTATGCGGACATTCCACCATTTAAGGACATTTTTTTAATGAAAGACGTGCGCGCAAATTCGCCAAGTCGTTTCCGTGATGACTCGGCAAATCTGTATGCACCGCAACAGGAAAAACACCTCCGTGTTGAAAACCATTTGTAAAATTCAGGCGGCTTTTGATGGCTTTCAAAAAAGTGAGTAACTGAGAAATTGTTTAACAGCTTGGGCATGTTCCAACTTGTCCGTTAAGGTTTCCAACGGAGGTGTTTTTCCTGTCGCGACCCCCCGCGGTCGGGTCCGGCCCGACATGCGACTCTGCCCGCACATTCTTTCATTACAAAATGTCCGTTAACAATGGAATGTCCGAATAAACTCCTCATGCTGACTTCTTCTGAAAGGTCTCTGTTCTCTGACGACTTACTGGGTCAACAGAGCCTCAAATGTGGAAGTTTTCAACTTGAAACGGTGAGACGCTGCCGCCTCGAAGCGCAGATCGCCGTCAGGTGCCGTGGGCCGTCCTTACGGCGACACTACCAGAAAAAAATCTCTCATCAGCCGTTAAAATTTTTACCGAAAACCAGCTGAATTTATCAAATGGTGTCCACTCAGTTGTGCCTTACAGTTTTTAAAAAATTTTGATCAAACAAAGCAGCAGTCTCTGAGCCATTCCTAAACAATGAAAAAATCGACGAGAGGGTGGGCGGACTCCTCACTCAAAGACTGCCCACAGCGCAATGACGTAACCGACAGGCGTGAAAAAACTCTCGCATGCCCACGAGGGTTCAAGCATGTCTGATGTAATCACACGTGATTCAAATCCATATGGTTTTTGAAAAAAATAATAAGGTCGGATACTTTTCTAATAGACCTCATATTTAGTAAAAATGGGGATTACTTCGCAGGATTACAATTTTAATTTTTTGTATATAATATTTTTCTGTCTTTGAAATGAAAACGTCCCTTCATGGACAGCGACATGACATCTCCTAACCGGGCAAAATATTGATGAAGTTCACGGATGTTAATGCATTTTCAATGGACATCCACGACTGCACACACTCAGAAAAATGCGTGTAAAAAAAATGCCATTTTGACCTGGATATTGAGCCAATAAAATTAAATTACATTAATTATGTCAGGAAAGTATTAAAACTGACTCTGACACACACACATTCCCAAATATTAGGGTGAAAGTTACCACAGATCTGCGCTGTTCCACCTGCTGAGCTGAGGCGTCCTGCTGCAGCTGCTGTTCAACGCAGCTCCTAAAACCATTACAATACATTTATATACTTGTATATTATATTTTTACACATCCTTCATTTGACCGAGTTTCATTCATGAAGTCAGTGGTGTGGGTACACATCTCTATGTGTGGGTGTGACGCGGGACATTATAATCTCATTATTTTAAGGTGCAAATAAAAAAAATCCCCAGTCTTGTCGAACAATTTAATCACTAACGACAAGTATTTTAACTAGACATTGGTCTAGCAGTGGAAAATATCAACTAGACATAAGTGAAGAGTTAATGGTCCGTGTCATCGGGCGACACAGGTACAGCAGGAAACATACAGCTGTTTATCATCCAAATATCACGGACAAAGTGACAAGAAGAACAAAAAACACTTACTTATGGAAGGAAATATTGTCTCCCTTGTTCCTCCGTTTCTGGCTTTGCCAACATGCGCAGCTTTCCGGCATATTCCACCTGTTTCTTGAACTTCTATGTATGCAAATCACTAACTTGCCCGGAATTAAAATGGCGACCACGCCTCCTTACTGACAGTATTTACTTAATGGTTTTCATTATGCTGTTGTTCTTATTTTGAAAGTTCAATAAGTGGACTGATATGTTAAACATGGTGCGAATTTACTGAACAAGTAGTAGACTTGTATATTGTTCTGCAAGCCACTTTAATTACAAATTCATCCACACATGCCTGAGTTTTTCATTATCCCTTCATTTGTTTGGCATTTGTTGTTGAAAATTTAGGTGAACACTGGGTGTGTTTAAAACATATTGTGGTGCTCTTAATTCATAATGTGAAGTAAAACAGAGCATGCCATGTAAAAGAAACAGTTTTATTTTTGCTTATAAACTGTACTATGTAGTCAAGACTATTTATATTTAGTTTCTTTTGTCTGTATTAGCATATCTGATATTGGAGTAATCCAGAAGTAATTGAAAGTAATCAATTACATTACTTTAATATTATGGTACTTGGTTACGTTACTGATTACGTTTTTCAACAGGTAACTATTAACTGTATCGGAATCATTTTTAAAGTAACCCTCCCAACCCGTCAATGTGAACAGAGAATAGATGGCTTAATGTTGGGTGACTACCCTACTCGACTAAGTAAGTTTAGTAGACTATAAGATGAGACTGCATTTTGAAACTGGGCCCAGGGTGGTCCCAAACACCTTTAGAAGAGGACAAGCAAGTTGATGGATGCGTCAAGCTGGTAGGTGCTCTAACCTTCATTCGGAGTTAACAAATACTCACAAATGAACTCTGATTCAAGGAAGCGGCGGGCACCTAGTGTCTAGCAGCATTAAAAGAGCGGTGAGCACTCTGGTGCTTAGCAGTGATAATGGAGCTGTGGAGTTTGGCTTCATAACAAGAAGAAAAGTGTAAAAAAAGGTTGTTGAGGATAAGTGCTTTGATATGGTAAAATGATTTTGGTATTGATCAGTGTATTCTTGTGTGTTACCGAGGAAATGCACCCAAGGAGGAGGAGAGGACTGGTAGGGGCATGGTGGGGAGAGTCACAAGGAGAGGTTTGAGGATGGAGGGGAGCAGGATGACATTTGCTACAAATGTAGCAAACCTGGACATTTGGGCAAGAAAGTGCAGGAGAGGAGGAGGTGACAGAGAACCCAGACTGGATCAAGAACATGCTCCGACATGACTCCTTAACAAAAGCGTCATGCACATGCGGCACACAAACATACATAAACATAGAAAGTATTTAGCTTATTCACTTTTGAAAGAAAATGAGACACAAGAAGCATTTTTTTGTAGAACATTGAGGATAGATGACCATAATGAGAGACAATGACAGCCAGACAGACACCTCACGATGGCATTAGGTTATCCAGGCCTTACGGTAACAAGCCACTTGAAGCCACTAAAAGCCACTTGATTCAAAAGCTCTCAAATTTGTTTGCAAATCTCTGAAAAGTGGGTGTTGTAACCTCACAGCCTGCAACGTAAGTGCACATGTACATATGCCGAAATTTCAAAATAAGGATTCAAATGTTCCAAACTAATGCTTCCAAGTACTCAAACCTTTGCCCCACCACCACCACAAAAACACCAGTTTTCAGATCCAATTTACAAGGTTTCAAACCTGGAAAACAGAATAATGCACCAGCACAAGAGAGACAAATTGAAAATGCCCAGTGGTGTCAAAAGTACACACATTTGTTACTTAAGTAGAAGTATAGATACTGCAGTTTAAAAACACTCTGGTAAAAGTTGAAGTATCAACTCGACCTCTTTACTCAAGTAAAAGTGAAAAAGTATGTGCTCCAAAACCTACTTAAAGTATAAAAGTATAAAGTAACCTTAAAAAAAAGAAAAAAAAAAAAGGTAGATGCCACTATATGAATTGAAAGCTTAATTTAAAAACTGATTTGTTCTACATGTGGCCCAAAACCCAAAATTACCCCCCAACACCACCTGCATGAAAATGTTTCAATTCTAGAAGCTCTGAAATGCAATCTGGGACTATTCCAGACAATGAACTGCAGTGAGTGCAGCATCCATTTAGTGAAGGAAAAAAAATAAAAAACCCCACAACTTTCCTTGTTCAAATTCATTCCAGTAGTATTCTGCTCTTACTAGGATACAGCAGTTTTCTAGTTTGGCAGATAGTTCTGGAGGAAATCACTGAAGAAATTAACACATTGAAAATATGGTTTGACCGAAACAAACTGTCATTAAACTTAAATAAGACAGGGATGAATGGAGGTGTGAGAGTCACTAGGTGTTCACAGGAAACACTTATTTATTTCTGTATGTATGTATTTATTTATGTATGTTCATTGTTAGTTGCTTTTATATTTTCTCTTGTGTTTCTATTCAGGTTCTTTTTGCCTCTTTCTCTAAAATTGTATATAATAATCATTAGATTATTAATATATAAACAAAAATAAATTTAAGAAATATTACAATTTGAAAACAAATGCACCCGAACGTGATGACGGCTGCAGTTGCTTAATGCTATGTTTTAACATTGAAAATGCCATAGACATGCTAATGCGTTAGCATCGCTCCCGTTTTTAAGTTATAAAATACATCAGCTGTTTCAGAAGACCATAACAGGTCGGTTTAACATAGAAACGGTAAATAATACTCACAGAAGTATGCTCTTTAGGGTTTTAGTGGGGGAAAATTAAACAAAAGAAAGAATAAACGAAGCAATAGGTCGAAGGATTGCTTCAATCTGCGAACCACTGCTTCGATTGGTTCACGGTTCAAAGCAAAGCCACGCTGCAGAAAAGTTGATTACAGGCGCACATGATGTGAAATATATATATATAAACATTAAACTGAAGCCAAGAGTAACGAGGCTGTTTTAAAAATGTAAGGAATAGAAAGTACAGATACTTATGTGAAAATGTAATGAGTAGAAGTCAGAAGTAGGCAGAAAAACAAGTAATGGAGTAAAGTATAGATACCTAAAAAGTATACTTAAGTACAGTAACGAAGTATTTGTACTTTGTTACTTGACACCTCTGAAAATGCCCAAAAAATGTGTTTGCCATATGGGTGATTCTATGGTAACGGAATTACGACGACGGGAAACTCTGGCCACATTTTAGCTCCCCATTGTAATTCCGTTACCACAGAATCGCCCATATAGAAAAAATAGTGTTTGCGAACATTTAAATTATGTTTTAATCGGTCAAAATATTATCCAAGTCTTCAAAAATATTCATTAGATTGCACCTTTTCATACCTTCAAACTTAGGAATTACATGAAATCCATCTGTCAGCATCAGTGTGAGAAAAGTCAGAACCCTTACCATCAGTATGTGGTTGTACATCTGAGTTGCTGGCTGGTTGCGATGCTCCACAGTCCTCTCCGTTAGCTCCTATTTTCAGTGTTCTGTGCTCAGTGGAAAAACTCGCGAGAAGCTCCACTTCTGTACTCTCATCTCTCTTGCTTTGATGAAGTAGTGGTAACTGTGGTTTTTCTTCAGAGTCACTCTTCACAAAGAACACAGTGAAAGAAATGTTAATAAACAGCCTCCCCCATCGCATGCAGCTGCTTTCCCACCTGACTTACCCAGAGTTCCTCCTGTTCCTCTTTAATGTTAGGAGGCTCTGAGTCCTTTTGGACGAGACATTGATTCCATTCCTGCTGCTTAGGGAGAACATCTTTACTCACTATGGATTGCTGCATGTCTGCAAGGAATAATTTAAATAGATAAAATTACAAATAACATTAATTATAATAAAGATAAAGCCGTATACTGGTGTGTGTGTATGTTATGTACAACAGCATGTTGTTGGACTGAGGAAATCAACTCAGCTCTGGGATCATGTGCCGCTGTTGCACGTTGCTGCATCCACCACACTACAGAACTGCACTGGGTCCTGTTTGGTAACCAAGCGGCAACCTGAGACCGCAAAAAATGAAGCCTATGCGAAAGTGAAGTCCATTGACTGGTCGCTTGAGGCTGGCTCAAAAACAGAGCACATTCTCACAGGCCTGTGTGTTAAAATGTCCAACATTAGAGCAGAAATAAACATGTTCACTACCTGGTAGAAGCCTCAGTACGTGATCATGAGACTATATACTTGTACATGTATTTTCTATTGTAGGGTGACCATATTTTGATTCCTGAAAACCAGGACAATCGGCCCGGCAATGAGATACTCAAACGATACTCAAAGTTACTCAAAGATGGCTTATAATTTCAATACATTTAAAGTATGCTTCCTCTGTATGGATAGAAAATTGTTATATTACAAAATACTATCTACAACCAAACACAAATTCAGATAGGCTTCTCAGAGGTTACTCAACATGTTTTATTATGCCTAAAACAATACCTCTTTGATTAGACAAATATTTGGCTTTTGGATCTGTAGTTGTTGTGATGTTTCACAGTATGAAATGCCAACACACCACCCACTGTTTTTCCAGGTCTAACAAAGAACTCTGTCAACTTTGCTGAAGTACTCTCACCTCGCACAGCTTTTTTGTTTTTCGGTGTAGGACACCGACAGTGTCCAAACATATGTGCCAGATTTGCACACAGTGCACTCAGCCTCCCAATTTTTTCTGCAACTCAAACGTACACTTGCACTTCAGCATTTTGCAGGCAGACGTAACGCTGCTTGAATGGCTGTTCACCAAGCTGTCTGCTCGCTCATTTGAGAGAGAAGACACCCCGCCTACACGGCAGCCTCTCAGGGATTATGTCACGTGCAGCAGAGGGCCCTAATGCCGGTGCTGCTGACCGAACCGCCCCCCCTAAAAATCGGTTCATCCTGCCTTCACTGTGCATGCATCATTTCGTCTGAGACTGACTATCTACACCAAAAGCGATCAAAGGGAATAATGTGATTATTAACCATCAGATGACAAAGTAAAACCTCTTAAATCATTCTAAAGTGAGTTTCATGCAGAAACAAGGTGATAATCGGTGAAGTCGCTACTGACGCTCCGAAATGACATAGGCGCAGCAACATATCAGACTGCTCTGATCGCTTCCCCCATCTTTTATTATTAAATAATGCTGAATTTGTGGAAATTATTGTTGTACAAAAGCTTCAGCTGTCGCTGAGATAGATGATGGCTGGAGTGCAGTTTTAAGCAGAAACACGGGTGATAATCGGTGAAACACTGCTGATGCTCAGAAATGACACATGCACAGTGAAGGCAGGGCGGACCGATTGTTAGGCGGGACTGTTCAGTCGGCAACCCCGGAGTCAGGGGCTCAGCACTCGACTAGACTGAGCACTCCTCTATAACTAGTCTGCGCATGCGCAAACCCGGTGTTGCAGTGTGATCTGTTCTGTCACGTCGGAGTGTTAGCAGCAATTAGATTATTGCAACATTTCTGCTTAAAACTGACTTTAGAACAATTTAAGAGGTTTTACTTTGTCATCTGATGGTTAATAATAACATTATTCTGTTTGATCGCTTTGGGTGTCGAGTCAGACTCAGAGTCAGTCTCAGACGCACTGGTGTTGCGCTCTGATCGCTCACCTGTCTTTTATTATGAAATAACACTGAATTTATGTGTAAATGATTGTTGCACAAAAGCTTCAGATATCTGTCACTGAGGCAGATGATGACTGGAGTGTAGTTTTAAGCAGAAACAAGGCGATAATCGGTGAATCGATGCTGATGCTCCGAAATGATGCATGCAGTGAAGGCACGGGGAGTGCTCAGAAAGGGGAGGGCTGAGCTCCTCACACCCGGACAATTTAACGGCCCAATGAAAAACAATGAAAACCAGGACATTTTCATCACTTTCTAAAAAAAACAAAAACAAAAGACGGCCAGGACAGGACGTGAAAACAGGACATGTCCTGGGAAAACAGGAGGTTTAGTCTCTGATACGTAGGTTCTTAAAACTCCTCACAAGGATTAATACGGTGTCATGGTCTGAGTTTGCGCCGGTCTCATTTTACCACGCGCATGCTCAAATCGATTTTTTTTTTCGCGGTCAACTTCCGGGAGGTCTAGAATTACGATTTCTTGCTGCGATCTTCAACCGAGCAGACGTATTTTGAAATAACTGTATTTTCCACACACTTTTGATTCAGAAAACTTTAAGTGGGACATAAATTCAGACTTGCAGGCTGGAAATTTCAGACTAGCTAGGTAACTAGTAACCAGAATTATAATGGTTAAATCAATAAGCATCAACAGAAAGTGACAGGATTTACTTGTGGTTCCAATTTAAAAAATTATTTAATATATTTGCTTGGCAAATTTGGACCAGGGTCAATAACACACAAGTCTCAATATACCAAGATGATAAAATCAGACTGGTGGTAAGTTCAGACTGTGACTGCTACAGTCTAATTTTACCTGGTAAATTCAGACTGGTAGCAATCTCAGACCGTGACAACGGCTACGTATGACCACTCCATAAACATAAAGTTTAGTGAACAAACCTGTTCTGTATCAGCGAACTTTAGGCTTTCAAACAGCATCCAGCACTTTGACTCGTTTCTTCTCTTCTTTTAAATCACTAATTTATTATTTTTACTATTTTGTTATAACTCGAATATCTCTTCATTAGCAGCAGTTAGCCGCTGTTTCACTAAACAAACCTAGCTGTTGGACTTTTTGCGCTAACTCCGCATTTCTTCCGGGGTTTTTTCGTTCTTTCGCGCGTCTAGAGAAACGTATTAAAAGTTTACAGCGTGAAGTCCGATCTGATCCGAGGAGAGTTTTCAACGTTTACAGCTAACTTGCTTTAGCTTCGGAAGCTAACAGACGTGCGTCTTCTTCTTACTCCTCTTGTTTGGTTTATTGGTGGTTGGCAAACCTAGAGGTGCGTTACCGCCACCAACTGGGCTGGAGACAGCAAACTGACAATAAATAAATAAAATAAAATAAAGAACAGTCACCACCGCCAGGCGTCCCATCACTCAGTGCAACCAAATAATGCCCAGAAACCTTTCAGCTGATTTCACAATTATTTTCATCTCCCCTGCTCACCTTGTCACCTGTGCCAAATCATACCAACCATAAACAAGACAAAATGTTAACCAAAAGTGCATCCACCATTCCAGCACGATAAGAATCAGAGGCCATGGGGGGCAGTGGCGCCGAAGGAGGTGAGTTTAAATACTTAGGGTCAACTGTCCAAAGTAATGGAGAGTGTGGTGGAGAAGCGAAGAAGAGAGTGCAGACAGGGTGGAGTGGGTAGAGAAGGTGGCAGGACTGACTTGTGATAGAAGAATATTTGCAAGAGCGAAAGGGAAAGACATTAGTGAGACCAGCTGTGTTGTACAGTTTAGAGACGGTGGCAAGAACAAAAAGACAAGAGGCAAAGTTGAAGATATTGCGATTCACTTTGGGAGTCACAATGATCAAGACTCTTCTGAGTTTATGATGTTTTCTTGTTGCCCATTGGCTCAAGCATGTCACGTGATATAAAGGCGCACTCTGGCTATTGGTTCATCCTGTTTTAGCTCGAGGAAGGACAGAGGACAAATTTCATTAAATGTATTCATCCATGTACAATGGCAATAAACACCATTATTATTAGTAGTATTATTTGCTCTGCATCCAGAATCACTAGCTGTGTTTATTGCTTATAAATTTGGATTATGTCTTAATTTCATGTTGTAAACAATGGATTGTCCAGGCTTGGACCCCTAAATTTCATCTGTGTCACCAGGCCAGGCAGCACTGGAATGTAAAGTGAGCCTTTTCATGAAAATGATGCGTTAAATGATGGATTATATCTTAATTTCAGTGGCAGTTTGTCAATAGGGGGTGCTAGTGCACTGCCCCCTCTGAAATTTGACAGAAGAAAATTTACATAAACATAGCAAAATTTGTCATTATATTACATTTAAAAAAGTTGAAATAAGGTTTTACTTTTACCATGAATTTCATGTTCACATGGGTTTCCAGTCTTTGACCCTTAAATTTTGTCAGCGTCACCATTTTGTCTCAATAATTGACTGGTTACTGCTTTTGTTGTGTTGTATTTTTTTAACGTTTGCCGGACCCCAGTGGAAACAAGCGTTTCTCACTTTCTTGTGCTATCTGTGTATTTTAATGGGCAAATACACATGTATTTTGTGCATTATTCTACTAAATAAATTCAACCAATTCAATCAGTTATTCAATCAGTCAGACCAGGCTGAACTGGAATGTAAAGTGAGCCACCGTTTGTGCGACTGATTCGAGTCCAAGTCTCAAGCTAAAGTTGTTAAATTACTTTTGTATTAAATGATGGACACAAACCCTGACAGGGTGTTGGGAAAGTGTAGGTACACGGACCCACAACAGGGGGCGCAAATGAACGGACAATGGAGGAAGTCAAATAACAACACTTTACTGTTGTGAATGGGCACAACAAATACAACAGATTACAACAATGGACAAAAAGCCAAATCACAAAAGGTGTGGTGTGGGCAGGCTCAAAGATAGGAGACGTCTGTCCAAAGCAGAACCGGAACCACACGATTTCCTCCGCCACCAGACCCCGGGAATACTGGAGCCGCCAAGTCCCGAATTCCCAGGTGGCCACTGCCTCCGCGTGTCGGACCTGGTACTGCTGGCGAGGAACAAAGAAACAATTAAATGTGGGCGTGTTTGCACCCAGCAATCCGCACGGCAGGAAAACTACCTCCACCTCTCGTTGGAAAAGGAGTCTGTTATACAACGCACAAAAGGTTACTGTCACACAGTTAGCTGAGAATGTTACCTTCCAGGTAGAACGATATCTCGGCAAAGAGGTGGAGACGTCGTCCTGCTGATGTACCCCTGCTGATCAGATGATTGGTAACAGCTGTTGCAGGTGATGCGTGACAGCTGTCACCCTGGCTGCTCCTGTGAGGCGGCTGCGCCCTCTGGTGCCTGGAGCCCGCACTCCAGACAGGGCGCCCTCTGGTGGTGGGCCAGCAGTACCTCCTCTTCTGGCGGCCCACACAACAGGACCCCCCCCTCAACGGGCGCCTCCTGGCGCCCGGCCAGGCTTGTCCGGGTGGCGGCGGTAGAAATCGGCCAGGAGGGCCGGGTCCAGGATGAAGCTCCTCTTCACCCAGGAGCGTTCTTCGGGACCGTACCCCTCCCAGTCCACCAAATACTGGAAGCCCCGGCCCATCCTACAGACATCCAAAAGCCAGCGTACAGTCCAAGCCGGCTCGCCATCGATTATCCGGGCAGGAGGCGGCGCCGGACCCGGAGTACAGAGGGGTGAGGTGTGATGTGGTTTAACCCGGGACACATGAAACACAGGATGGATCCGCAGTGAGGCTTCAGCTTCCGGCCTCACTGCGGCTGGACTGATGACCTTAAGGATCTTGAATGGGCCGATGTATCGGTCCTGTAGCTTGGGGGAGTCCACTTTGAGGGGAATGTCTTTTGTGGATAACCACACCTCCTGCCCTGGCCGATACGCAGGGGCCGGGGTCCGCCGACGGTCTGCATGGGCTTTAGCCCTCGTCCGAGCCTTTAGCAAAGCAGAACGGGCGGCACGCCACACCCGACGGCACTTCCGTAGGTGGGCCTGGACCGAGGGCACACCGACCTCTCCCTCAACCACCGGAAACAACGGGGGCTGATACCCCAGACATACCTCAAAAGGGGAGAGGCCGGTGGCTGAAGACACCTGGCTGTTATGGGCATACTCGATCCAGGCCAAATGGGTACTCCAGGCTGCCGGGTGCGCGGCAGTCACGCAGCGCAAGGCCTGTTCCACCTCCTGGTTTACCCGTTCTGCTTGCCCATTGGTCTGAGGGTGGTACCCGGACGAGAGACTCACCGTGGCCCCCAGTTCCCGGCAGAAGCTCCTCCAGACTTGCGAGGAGAACTGGGGACCGCGATCGGAGACAATGTCTGTTGGAATCCCATGCAGCCAGACGACGTGGTGGACCAGGAGGTCCGCTGTCTCCTGGGCTGTTGGGAGCTTCGGGAGGGCCACGAAGTGGGCCGCCTTGGAGAATCGGTCCACTATCGTGAGGATGGTGGTGTTACCCTGGGACGGCAGGAGGCCCGTGACAAAATCCAGGCCGATGTGGGACCAGGGGCAATGAGGCACAGGCAGCGGCTGGAGTAAACCTGATGCCCTGCGATGGTCAGCCTTGCCCCTGGCGCAGGTGGTGCAGGCCTGGATATAATCCCGGACGTCGGCCTCTAGGGATGCCCACCAGAAGCGCTGCCGGACAACTGCCACGGTTCTTCGCACCCCTGGATGACAGGAGAGCTTGGAGCCGTGACAGAAGTCCAGGACTGCAGCCCTAGCTTCTGGTGGGACGTATAGTTTGTTCTTCGGCCCAGTTCCGGGGTCCGGGCTTCGTGTCAGGGCCTCCCGGACGGTTCTCTCTACGTCCCAGGTGAGGATGGCCACGATAGTGGACTCCGGGATGATGGGTTCCGGTGGATCCGACAACTCCGCTTTGACTTCATCTTCATGTACCCGGGACAAGGCATCCGATCTCTGGTTCTTGGTCCCGGGACGGTAGGTGATCCGGAAGTCAAAACGGCCGAAGAACAGTGACCAGCGGGCTTGCCTGGGGTTCAGCTGCTTGGCGGTCCTGATATACTCCAGGTTCCGGTGGTCAGTGAAAACCGTGAATGGCACGGACGTTCCCTCCAACAGATGTCTCCACTCTTCAAGAGCCTTTTTCACCGCAAGGAGTTCTCGATTGCCGACGTCATAGTTCCGTTCGGCCGGGGTCAACCTGCGGGAAAAATAGGCACACGGGTGAAGGACCTTATCGGTCTTCCCGCTCTGGGAAAGCACAGCTCCTATCCCTGAGTCCGAGGCGTCCACTTCAACGACTAACTGGCGACTAGGATCGGGCTGCACCAGAACGGGTGCAGACGAGAAGCGCCGAGTCAACTCCTTGAACGCGGCATCGCAACGATCCGACCAGGTGAAGGGGACTTTTGGTGAGGTCAGGGCTGTCAGGGGGCTAACTACCTGACTGTAGCCCTTAATGAACCTCCTGTAGAAATTTGCAAAGCCGAGGAACTGTTGCAGCTTCCTACGGCTAGTGGGTTGGGGCCAGTCTCTCACCGCCGCAACCTTGGCCGGATCAGGAGCGACGGAGTTGGGGGAGATGATAAACCCCAGGAAGGACAAAGATGTGCGGTGAAACTCACACTTCTCGCCCTTCACAAACAGCCGGTTCTCCAACAACCGCTGCAGGACCTGACGTACATGCCGGACATGAGTCTCAGGATCCGGAGAAAAGATGAGTATATCGTTTAGATATACGAAGACGAATCGGTGCAGGAAATCCCGCAAGACATCATTAACTAATGCTTGGAACGTCGCGGGGGCGTTTGTGAGACCGAACGGCATGACCAGGTACTCAAAGTGACCTAAGGGGGTGTTAAATGCCGTCTTCCACTCGTCTCCCTTCCGGATCCGAACCAGTGATTACGTATTTCTAAGATCTAGCTTAGTGAAAATTCGGGCTCCATGCAGGGGCGTGAACACTGAGTCCAACAAGGGCAACGGGTATCGATTATGTTCTTTCTTTGCTCTTCAGGTGGCATGGAAAACTGATTTGTCTGTGGAGAAGGTGCTGGCTGAAGAATCCTCACCCTCATCAACATCATGTGTAGCACCTGTGACTGGTGCTCACATGCAACCTTAAAGACCTTCAGCTGAAGCAGATAATTGGATGCGTTCTGCATTTAAGTCATGTGTGATTCAAGCAGAACTGCCGGGAACTCGACCTTGTGATGTTCGTTTGTGAGACGCTGAGGACCGCGCCTGGGTTGACACATCAAGCCCGTGAAGCAAGGAAGGGTGAGGACACATGCTGTCAGCACACATTAAAGGTAATTAGTGTTTGATTAATTGTTGATAGTAACTTGGTGTTTGTTACACAGTACTTGAATTGTGATGAGAATTGTGCAGCTTGCTTATCACTGCTGTGGCGTGCGGATAAGTGATCCTCCACTTGTTGTGAGAAGCTGCTCATTTGCATAAAGTTAAAAAAGATACAGACCTGAATGTGTTGCTGATAGCGTGTGTCCTTTGAAAGATATTGTTGAACTGCTGGACTTACCTCACCTCTTCTTTTGCTTCACAGAGAGTCAGTTTGTCTGTGTCCACCTGGGGGGGTGTTTGGCGGTGGTAGTGGGTCCAGGAGCGTCGGGCTTTGATCCTTGCGGGCGCTGGAGAGCGTGCCAACAGTCACTCCACCAGAAGACGCTATTTTTGTTTTTACCACTTTTTATGCAGCGGGTGAAATAAATATATTGTTTTTGGAACCGCTTTTTCTGGTTATTTGTAGCGCTGGGTTCCATCTGACGCAGGTCCGCTCCTCAAACCCCGCGTCGACACATAACAGGATAGCAGGCAACGTGAGTGTTTGTATTTGAGTCCAGTTGGAGTGTTTTCTCTCTGGAATCTGGAAATTATCACTATTCTACTCCGCAGTCACCCAATGTTAAAATTTTGTCTTTTACTAAAATACTAATGAAGAAATAAAATCAAAAGCCACATTTATTCACAGTTACTTCAGTGTTTAATACATTTGCATCGACACCATAAAACATTTTGTACTTAAATACACAGAAAAGTCATTATTAATGTTAAACCTACCCATCACCACACTAGAATCACAGATCACAGACAGCCTTTGTTCGTGTGCCAAACCACCACAGTGGTCTTGTTATAAAATGTGGTTAAGCCGATGTCCTGCAGTCCCAGTTTGGCTGATCTTCTGATTTGGTGTTGTGCAGTGTTATCCTTGAAATTGAGGATGTTCTGTTGAAACCAGAGTGATGCCATAGTTCAGGGGTGCCCAAGTTCAGTCCTCGAGATCTACCACAGGTATGATTTTGTGTCAGAGGAGAAGTTGCCTCAGCAGAGTCAGATCAAGAGTATCACTTGCATTGTGAAGGAAGGTCAACTACAACCTTCTGTCCATGTAGCTTGTTTCTCTGGGTGTGATCAGTAATGTTTCAGGTTTTCAATGTTGAGGACCCCAGTGGTTGGAAAAAGCCAAGAGTACACCCAAGTCTCCCTACCTACAGCACATATGGTAGATCTTTCGGTGGGGGGTGGGGGGTGGATCTGTCTGCCTGGGTGGTTGGCATCTAGGACCCAAAATGGTTCTTTGGTCTGACACGGCAATGCACGATGCCAACGCCTGCTCCCAGAGTCTACCTAAACTGAGAAAACACATGAAGTCACCATATTTTATCAGGTTTGGTTGATAGGACAGGCAGGACGCAAATGCAGGATGCAGGAACACAGCTTAGTGGCGTAAAAGCGTTTACTTGGTTATCAGGCTGAGGTCGGTACACAGAAAAACAGTCCACACAGAGCAACAGGATCAAAAGCATCAGGCTAAAGGCATGGTCGAGGAACACAATGAGGCAATCAGAGCAAGGCAAAAATACAAGAATAAGGCTGGAAAGAGGCACTAGGCACATCGATCTGGCGAAGGACAAAGGCAAACTGTGAGGCTTATAAAGCACCCAGGTGATTAACTGCAAATCAAGAACAGGTGTGTGGAGAAGCTCCCAGAACTTGGGTGTGGCCAGACAGAGAGAAACACCCAACACCAAGAGCCAAGAGAGGGAGACAAGAGAAAGCAGGACAGAGAACAACCAATCAAAAAGACAGTGCAAGAGACAGACAGAACCCAAAAGCATCCCAAAAGACCAAAAACCTGACACATTTGAGTGTTTTGTTTACATGTCTTCTTGGTAAAAGGTGGAATTATGCAGGAAAAAAAAAAACCTTTAATGACCACAGCATGTGTCGAAGCTGACAGTAGCCAACGTGAGTGTTTGTACTTGAGTCCACTTGGAATGTTTTGTCTCTGGAACCTGGAAATCATCACGATTCTACTCCACAGTCACCCAATCATTTCTGTGCCACTTGTACAAACTTACAAAATGTAGCGCGATGACGCCTGCTCCATGATGTCACTCTTTGAGGTGTCGAACCTCTGCACCTGTACGTCTGCACCAAACATGAGCCAGGTTTTAGATCTTTGCAATCCTCAGTGTAGACACACCCGCACCTGCATGGATTAAGTGGAACTTTTTGAATTTAGGTGAACGCAGACGATGTTAACACCCGGAATCAATCCTTGCGGTGTGTTTTCTCCTATGCTTGAGCGGTAAGATGAGATTTTACCCTGCTTGATGATCATCTCATGCAGATTGACGTCTCCCTCTTCATTTGGACATTTACATGGTAACTACAGCACTCGCCAGTTTCCTATTGACCCGATCCATTTTCTCGAGCTGTCTATGAATATAATATTAGGGTTTTTATCATCCCGAGTTGAGCCTGCTCTGTTGGCACGCAGCGCATTCAAAAGCTCTTCATCAGACACTCAGATTCACACGCAGACCCTGGCTGCTGCAGAGGATTTTTATCCACACAGACGCACATAAATCCCTCCAAGCCAAAGGCCGGGACAACAAATGTTCCCTTCTGACATACTCGTATGAGTGTACACACACTGATACTTTCTCACCTGCCTCAGATGGTTCCAACTAAAAAAGAACAAGACAAGAATCTATGCAAGGGTAAGAATTACATATATACATTTTGTCAGCGTGTCTCACTAAACACGTCTTACTTTGATTAGTATGGAAGCCCTGAAGCTACAAAAGATGGAATTTTGTGACAAGTGTATTGGCACCCTTATAAATAATCATTAGTGAAACCATTTTGGGAAATCTTTTAAATACTTTTTAACCACAGGCAAAACTAATATGAAGACTCATCCATTTCTTTTACAACAGTGATATTATTATTATTGTTATTATTACTTTATTTCATGTTATTTTTAAGAAGCACTGCCAAAAGAATGTCAGATGACTGTAGACCACAAAGACGTGATGTTACACCAAATAATAATTGCACTATACAACGTTTTTCCCAATCACAGAAGACTATAACAGCTCCAGACTTGTCAGGTCCATAAGTATTTGGACAGTCTTGCTGGCTTCCCTCCCTTGTCTCCTACTCACATGGCCATTCAAATTTTTTCATTATTTTTTTTTTTAGAATTAAACAACTCCAGAATAATTTGCCATACAGTACTATAGTGACTGTATTTCTTCATCATTGATGTAAATTGATGTTCATTCATTTATCTCCTGACTTGTCTAAAAAAAAAACAAAAAACAAAAAAACAACTAGCTGTAAAGATGATGATTAACGATAATCCATATATTTAGTTTGTCCAGTTGCTCATGGTCTATGAAAATGGATCTGTATATAAAAATTGCCATAATTCCTTAAATAGTTAATGCAAGTGTTTTTGATCAGTCCTTTATACAATCACAGAAATATTTAACCCTAACTTTAAGATTTATGTAATTTTATTATATGACAAATTCCCATTTACTTTTTATTTAGATAATTTTAATACAAACCTACCAAATAAACCTTACATGATGCATATTCATTACTGTAATAAATCCTATTCATTTGAAATGCATAATCCTCAGCTTTATGTATTTAGTATTAATAAAATATAATTACTCTAAATCAATAATAATGACAGTATTTATTTAAAATACATAAAGTATATTGTTTGAATTGCATAATAATTATGTTACCTATGCCATTTATCTTGTATAGGTAACATAATTATTATGCAATTCAAACAATATACTTTAAGTATTTTAATAAATACTGTCATTATTGATTTAGAACAGGTTTTCCGTGCGTCAAGGTCGAGGCCAGTCGCGGATTGTTGGCATAGAGCGTCCAGCCAATCAGAATGGAGTCTGTCAGCAAGACGTGGTAGGCACAGAGCCCCAGCCAATCAGAAAGCAGGGATTAGTTCTCATTCACAACTTAACGCAGGGAGTGAGTGGGTTCAAATCCAGCAGTGCACACAGACGTCACATCTGCATTTTACTGATTTAACCTTCATTTTGAAAAAAATGTTGCTGAATTGTAATAGTGTATATCATAAAATCCAATCTTGTCCTAATTTTAAACAGTTTGTAGCGTTTCATCACTGTTACTAGTGGGATGAACTGACCAACTGAGATATGTTTTCTTTGATCTGCAAATGTTTATACAGTAAAATAGATTGCTATAAATAGACATCTTCATCACCTGTTTATAGGAAAGGGAGTGTTTATTTGTATATTTACACTAAATATCTGTTTTAAACACCACCACTATATGCAGCACAGTAATTAATCAGCAATAAAAGCATTTTTATATACAAATATTTATTTTTACCCCGTGACGGGTAATTGGCTTATTGTAAAGATAACCAAAATATCAGTAGTTAATCATAAAACACGAGAAATTATTAAAAGTCAATATAATGATATTATTTTGTCAAATATAAGCTATTTACATGTACACAAACATATCTATTTGAAAAAAAAAACACGGCACAGTCATAATTTTACACAATATGATGAATATATTTTCAGATTTATATACAATTCATAGTCACGTGGACTTTAGGCAGAACACACATGAAAGAAACAATGACAAAAGTGACTGGAACATGGTCAAGAATGACTGAACTCATGCAACGGAATAGAACACGTCCCAAAACAGTCCTCAAGGGTAGGAACATGTCTCTGAACCTGTTGGCTGCTGCACCTCTCCCACTACTGCTGGTGATAACAAAGCTGAAAGACAAATCCCAAATATGTTTGTTAAAAATACACAAAAATCAGCTCTAATACCTGACAGTAAGTAGAACTTACACATATCTGTATACTCAGGGGTTGTTGAAATGCTGAGCATTGTCCTTTCGAGTTCCTCATCTTCTTCCATTTCTTAAAAAAAATAAATACATAAAAATACACTTACTGAAATTGTTAATGCCTTGCCATGATTTAGTGCCTCTTCTACATGTGATGCTGATGAAATCCCTTCTGTCTATTAAGAAGTCTGCATACATTCTAGTGTATATAGTGTTTACTCATTACTCATTCTACCTATTTACTTTAATAATTATTTCAAAGACTAAGTGCTGTGTAATGTGGAAAAATGCACTTCAGCAATTTGAAGCTTTTTATTCACCCATGGGTTCAGCAGATGAGACAGAGGTGGTGTGGACAGAGGGAGGGTGGATGGGAGTGGAGGACACAGGGGTGAAGGACAGCTGCTGTCTCTTCTGGAGGTACTGCTGCAGTTTGTGCATCTTGGTCCCCGGAGCGCACTTCCTTTTTTAGGATGAAGGCTGCATAGCCATCAGCCCTGCTCTCCCAGACTTCCCTCCAAGTGCTCTTGGCACCGGCACCGAAACCAACCCGCTGGTCCTCCTCTGCTGCTGGAGTGGTGGGCACAGAAATTTTCTGCGCTTCATGTTTAAGCAGAGCGGTGATCTCCTGGAAGCTGAGAGCATAGCGGAGGAAGGACATCAGGCTGTCTTTGCTACGCCCCTCAGTCATCAGAGCGCCAGCAGCTTCCTCTCGCTGATGGCTTTGGATGAGATACAAGGTGTAGCCCACATCGTTCTCAAGGAGCCAGCGGAAAGACTTCCCCTTGTACCTCCCAAACTGTAGGATGTACTCTCCCAGCAGCTCTTTTGGCTCAGAGGCATCTCCTCCCCTCATCCGTATTATAGTGAGGGCGTCCTGCCTCACAGTCTCCTCCTTCACTGGGGCACTTTGGTCCTTCATAGACGGGTTGTTCTTCATTTTTTTGGCCTCATCAGAAGGGTCTTGCCGCAGGAAACCCAGTGGGCCCTTGCGGAAAACCACACTGATTCGGACAGGGTAAAAAATAGTCTCCTTCATTTTCTCTCTCTCTAAAAAAAAAAAAAAAATTAATAAATAAATTAGTATACTTTTATTACTAGACTAACTTTGCAGTACACAGCACTTCAATGCAATATACATTGTGTGAAATCATTCCCAAATTATACTACCATATAATGTTGATAATGATGATGTTATAATCATGAATTATCTGATTATCTGATAATGTTGGAGAACAAAAGAAAACATTAAAAACAGAAATAAATTGAAATGAACTGGATTGTATGACACTGATATAATTGTATAAGCAAGTGTTGGGAAGGTGTAGTGACACGGACCCACAACAGGGGGCGTAAATGAACGGACAATGAAAATACCAAGAGATAATTTAATGTTGTGAAAATGTGCACAACGAAATACAGATACCACTTTTAGGAAACAGTCAGTTAAACAATAGGTGACGTGTGGGCAGGCTCAAGGATAGGAGACGCTTGTCCAGAGAAGAGTCGGCCCCCACACGATTTCCACTGCCAGTGGATACCTGCAACACATTGGAGCCGCCAAGTCCTGAGTCCCCAGGTGGCCACCGCCTCCAGCTGTCGGATCGGGTACTGCTGACAGGAAGCACAAACAGATTATGTGGGTGTGTGAAACACCCAGCAACAGTCAGCAACTCACAGTTCTTTCTGGAGTGACAAGTCCTTCACTCTCAGGTAGCATGAAAACCAGTTCGTGCAGTGCCTATTGAACACGAAGAAATTTAGGAACGGAATCGCCGACTCCTCCAAATTTCCAACACACCAGCTCCAAGCTGTTAGGTACGGTAGGTTACGACTGTAAACAGGTTAACATTCAATATGTGCGTACGGCACAGAGAAAGGCTGAGAAGGTTACCTGTAGGGTAAGCAGATTTCTCGGCAGGTGTGTGATGTCACTGCCAGGTTTTTATGGAAGATGGTGATGATAGATGATTGATGACAGCTGTCAGCTCCGGCTCCTGGGGGCGACTGCGCCCTCTGGTGCCTGAAGCCCGCCTTCAGGCGGGGCGCCCTCTGGTGGTGGGCCAGCAGTACCTCCTCTTCTGGCGGCCCACACAACAGGATCCCCCCCTCAACGGGCGCCTCCTGGCGCCCGACCAGGCTTATTGGGATGACGGTTGTAGAAATCGGCCAGGAGGGCCGGGTCCAGGATGAAGCTCCTCTTCACCCAGGAGCGCTCTTCGGGTCTGTAACCCTCCCAGTCCACCAGATACTGGCACCCCCGGCCCTTTCAACGGACGTCCAGGAGCCGGCGTACTGTCCACGCGGGCTCCCCGTCGATGAGCCGGGCAGGAGGTGGTGCCGGTCCGGGGGCGTACAGGAATGAGGTGTGGTGAGGCTTGATCTGGGAAACATGAAAAACAGGATGTATCCACAGTGAAGCTGGCAGCCTTAGTTTCACCGCGGCAGGGCTGAGGACCTTGATGATGGTAAAGGGTCCGATATAGCGGTCCTTGAGTTTCTGCAACTCAACCTGTAGCGGGATGTCCCTGGTGGAGAGCCATACCTCCTGCCTGGGCTGGTATGCAGGAGCGGGGGTACACCGGCGGTCTGCATGGTCCTTAGCCCTCGTCTGGGCTTTAAGCAGGGCAGAGCGGGTAGTGCGCCACACCCGACGGCACTTCCTGAGATGTGCCTGGACCGAAGGGGCCCCGTCCTCTCCCTCCACGACTGGGAACAATGGGGCTGGTACCCCAAACACACCTCGAACGGGGAGAGGCCGGTTGCTGATGATACCTGACTGTTGTGTGCGTACTCAATCCAGGCCAGATGGTTACTCCAGGCCGTCGGGTGCGCGGAGGTTACACACCGGAGGGCCTGTTCCAGTTCTTGGTTGACCTGCTTTGCCTGTAAGTTGGTTTGCGGGTGGTACCCGGACGAAAGGCTCACGGTGGCCCCCAGTTCCCTACAGAAACTCCTCCAGACTTGCGAGGAAAACTGGGGACCACGATCCGATCCGATGTTCGTTGGGATACCATGCAGATGCACGACGTGGTGGACCAGGAGGTCTGCAGTCTCCTGAACCGTCGGGAGCTTCGAGAGGGCCACGAAGTGGGCCGCCTTGGAGAACTGGTCCACTATTGTCAGGATGGTGGTCATACCCTGGGACGCAGGGAGACCCATGACAAAGTCCAGGCCTATGTGGGACCAGGGGCGACGTGGCACGGGCAGCGGCTGGAGGAGTCCTTGTTCCTTTTTATGTACTGCCTTGCCCCTGGCACAGGTGGTGCAGGCCTGGACGTACTCCCGGACGTTGGCTTCCATCGACGCCCACCAGAAGCGCTGCCGGACCACTGCCACGGTTCTTCGCACCCCTGGGTGACAGGAGAGCTTGGAACCGTGACAGAAGTCCAAGACTGCAGCTCTGGCCTCTGGTGGGATGTACAGTTTGTTCTTCGGTCCATCACCGGGGTCCGGGTGTCATGTCAGGGCCTCCCGGATGGTCTTCTCCACGTCCCAGGTGAAGGTTGCGACAACAGTGGACTCGGGGATGATGGTGTCTGGTGGATCCGACAGCTCTGGCCTGACCTCCTCTTCATGCACCCGGGACAGTGCATCGGACCGTTGGTTTTTGGTCCCGGGGCGATACGTGATTTGGAAGTCAAACCGACCGAAGAACAGTGACCAACGGGCTTGCCTGGGGTTCAGACACTTAGCGGTCCGGATGTACTCCAGGTTCCGATGGTCCGTGAAAACCGTAAAAGGTTCCGCAGCTCCCTCCAACAGGTGTCTCCACTCCTCAAGGGCCTCCTTCACCGCCAGAAGTTCCCGATTGCTGACATCATAGTTCCTTTCGGCCGGGGTCAACCTGCGGGAATAATATGCACAAGGATGGAGGACCTTATCGGACTCCCCGCCCTGGGACAGCACGGCTCCTATCCCTGAGCCAGAGGCATCCACTTCAACTATAAACTGGCGATTGGGATCGGGCTGCACCAGAACTGGAGCAGTCGAGAACCGGCGTTTCAACTCCCTAAACGCAGCTTCGCACCGATCCGACCAGGTGAAGGGGACTTTAGTGGAGGTTAGGGCCGTCAGGGGGCTAACTACCTGGCTATAGCCCTTTATGAACCTCCGGTAGAAATTTGCAAAGCCGAGGAACTGCTGCAATTTCCTACGGCTCGTCGGTTGGGGCCAATCTCTCACCGCCGCAACCTTGGCTGGATCAGGGGCGACGGAGTTGGAGGAGATTATAAACCCCAGGAAGGACAAAGAAGTGCGGTGGAACTCGCACTTCTCACCCTTCACAAACAACTGGTTCTCCAACAACCGCTGCAGGACCTGACGTACATGCTGCACATAAGTCTCAGGATCCAGGGAGAAGATGAGAATATCGTCTAGGTATACGAAGACGAACCGATGCAGGAAGTCCCGCAAGACATCATTAACCAAAGCTTGGATCGTCGCGGGCGCATTGGTGAGGCCGAACGGCATGACCAGGTACTCAAAGTGACCTAACGGGGTGTTAAATGCTGTCTTCCACTTGTCTCCCTTCCGGATCCGAACCAGGTGATATGCATTTCTAAGATCCAATTTGGTGAAGATTTGGGCTCCATGCAAGGGCGTGAACACTGAATCTAACAGGGGTAATGGGTATCGGTTGCGAACCGTGATTTCGTTCAGCCCTCTGTAGTCAATGCATGGACGGAGTCCACCGTCTTTTTTGCCCACAAAAAAGAAACCAGCACCCATTGGGGAGGTGGAGTTCCGGATCAACCCGGCAGCTAAAGAGTCCCGGATGTAGGTCTCCATTGATTCGCGCTCCAGACGTGAGAGGTTGTACAGCCTGCTGGACGGGTACTCAACACCCGGGATCAAATCAATGGCACAATCGTATGGACGGTGCGGGGGCAGTGTGAGTGCCAGATCCTTGCTGAAAACGTCAGCAAGGTCGTGGTACTCGGACGGCACCACCGCCAGATTGGGGGAGACTGGAACCTCCTCCTTAGCTGTCACGCCGGGTGGAACCAAGGATCCTAAACACTCCCGGTGGCAGGTTTCGCTCCACTGAGCCACAACCCCAGACGGCCAATCAATCCGGGGATTGTGTTTTACCATCCATGGAAAACCCAAAATCACTCTGGAGGTAGAAGGTGTTATATAAAACACAATCTCCTCCCTGTGATTCCCAGACACAACCAATGTCACGGGCTGTGTCTGGTGTGTGATTAGTGGGAGAAGGGTGCCATCTAGTGCCTGTACCTTCAATGGTGAAGGTAGGGCCACTAGAAGGAGCCCAACCTCCCTTGCCCATCTGCTGTCCAGCAGATTCCCTTCTGACCCCGTGTCCACCAGTGCTGGGGCGTGAAGGGTTAGATCCCCACTCAGGATCGTGACTGGGATGCGTGCGGATTTATGGGGTTTCCCTGTGTGAGTGTTATGGCCCACCCTTAGCCCAGTCTCGAAGGGCGAGTGTTGCTGTTTTGACCGTATGGGGCAGTTTTTCTGCGTGTGCTCGGTTGAGCTGCAGTGAAAACACTTCCCACGGGCCAGCCTCCTTTGTCTCTGATCTGATTTTTTTCTTTGGCCCTGCTTGTTTCCCTAACAACGTCAGCAGGGGGAGCTGTTGTCACGTGGAGTGCCCTGGCTGTGCAGCGTGGGGAAGACAGCTCCCTTTCGGACCCGGGAGGAAGAGGGACGGCTCGTGCCTGACTACGCCCCTCGTCTCGCTCCCGTCGGCGTTCTGCTAATCGGTTGTCTAACCGTATTACCAGGTCGATAAGCCCGTCTAAATCCCACGGCTTGTCCTTTGCCACCAGGTGCTCCTTAAGAACCAGAGACAGTCCGTTTACGAAGGCGGCGCGGGACGCAACAGTATTCCAACCGGCTCGCGCTGCCGTGATGCGGAAGTCGACTGCATACTCCGCTGCGCTCCGACACCCCTGTCTTATCGACAGCAGCACGCTTGAAGCGGTCTCGCCTCTATGAGGGTGATCAAACACCTGTCTGAACTCCCTCACAAACTCAGTGTATGCTGATAGAAGCCGTGAGTTCTGTTCCCAAAGCGCTGTAGCCCAAGCGCGTGCCTCACCTCGAAGCAGATTTATAACATAAGCCACCCGGCTGGCATCTGATGCGTACATGATGGGACGCTGTGAAAAGATGAGCGAACACTGCATCAAGAAGTCTGCGCACGTCTCGACACAACCTCCGTATGGTTCCGGAGGGCTTATGTATGCTTCAGGGGAAGGGGGGGGGGGGGGGGGTTCATTGAACAACCACTGGTATATCTGTATGTGGCACTCGGTCAGCAGGAGGAGGTGCTGTAGCAGCACCCGGCGCGTGCGCTTCCACCCGAGCGGTGAGAGCCTCCATCCTCCAACTGAGTATAACGCTCTGCTCGGTTACCAAGTCCAACCGAGCAGTGAAGGCGGTTAAGATTTGCTGCAGCTCACCCAACACGCCTCCTGCTGGTGCCTGTGCACCTTGCGTTTCCATTGGTGGTTCACTCATTGGTTGACGCCCCTTGGGATCCATGACGATTGGCCGAGAAATCCTGTTGGGAAGGTGTAGTGACACGGACCCACAACAGGGGGCATAAATGAACGGACAATGAAAATGCCAAGAGATAACAATTTAATGTTGTGAAAATGTGCACAACGAAATACAGATACCACTTTTAGGAAACAGTCAGTTAAACAATAGGTGACGTGTGGGCAGGCTCAAGGATAGGAGACGCTTGTCCAGAGAAGAGTCGGCCCCCACACGATTTCCACTGCCAGCGGAGACCTGCAACACACTGGAGCCGCCAAGTCTTGAGTCCCCAGGTGGCCACCGCCTCCAGCTGTCAGATCGGGTACTGCTGGCAGGAAGCACAAACAGATTATGTGGGTGTGTGAAACACGCAGCAACAGACAGCAACTCACAGTTCTTTCTGGAGTGACAAGTCCTTCACTCTCAGGTAGCATGAAAACCAGTTCGTGCAGTGCCTACTGAACACGAAGAAATTTAGGAGCGGAATCGCCGACTCCTCCAAATTTCCAACACACCAGCTCCAACCTGTTAGGTACGGTAGGTTACGACTGCAAACAGGTTAGCATTCAATATGTGCGTACGGCACAGAGAAATGCTGAGAAGGTTACCTGTAGGGTAAGCAGATTTCTCGGCAGGGATGTGATGTCACTGCCAGGTTTTTATGGAAGGTGGTGATGATAGATGATTGATGACAGCTGTCAGCTCCGGCTCCTGGGGGGCGACTGCGCCCTCTGGTGCCTGAAGCCCGCCTTCAGGCAGGGCGCCCTCTGATGGTGGGCCAGCAGTACCTCCTCTTCTGGCGGCCCACACAACAAGCAAGTTTTTAAAGATTTTCTAGTGTTTCATGTTAACACTAAACAAAATAACATAATATAATAATTATACTAATAATAATAAGACATGAACAAAAACTGAATTAGTGATGAGTTAAATTAGTAATTTGTAAGCCTCCTCTGGAACTCACCTTACAGTACATAAGACAGTAATGAACCAATATAGAGAACTGGCACAATGCCTTGTTAGCAAAACTCACACTGTATATTAGTGTTACGATGAGACTTTGACAATAGCTACGATGAAACAGTACTACAGTTAGACACTAATAATCATCAGCTCTGAAAGCCAATCAATTTGAGTATTTTTCTCAACTCCCTGAGCCTCCCTGAGCCTGGTTCTGCTGGAGGTTTCTTCCTGTTAAAAGGGAGTTTTTCCTTCCCACTGTCGCCAAGTGCTTGCTCACAGGGGGTCGTTTTGACCGTTGGGGTTTTTCCGTAATTATTGTATGGCTTTTGCCTTACAATATAAAGCGCCTTGGGGCAACTGTTTGTTGTGATTTGGTGCTATATAAATAAAATTGATTTGATTTGAACTAAAATGTGTTGTCACTCTGAAGTCTGGACAAACAATGAGTGAAAGTGGAAATTTACCAGATAAAACACGGCCTGGGTTCGATTCCCGGCCAATGCAAATACCTTTTTTAAAAAATATTTAGTAACCTATCTTATTTACATTTATTTATTTATTTTACTAAAAATCATAAATGTAGATACGGATCATTATAATACATTCAATTAATTATTACATGAATTTTACAAAAAAAAAAAAAATGTAACAAAATAGAAGCACACACCAACACTGAAGAGGTACTGACTGCACAAAAGAAATATAAATACCCTGAAAATTTGTTGTTGAGTATACTGTAACCCAACCGGCGTGAAGTTAGACAGTAGTTCATTATTCAGACAGTAATTCGCGATGAAGCAGTTCTGGTTGTATTATGGGCAAAAAAATGTTTTTAAAATGGAAATAAACGTGCCCTGTTGAATTCTACCTTAAAAAATTCCAAAATAAAACAATGATTCGGTTTTGATGCTAAAACCAAAAATACGACAGAATATGGAAAACGTAAACAGACATATACTCATTTATTAGGCTTGTGCTTTGAATTAAATCTGTCAACTCCTTACACCTCACTCTAGTCACAACTTTAGTTAAAAAAAAAGTGCTGCAAAAACAATTATGAGAAGAACTGACAGTTACACATCAAAAAACAACTAGAAATAAAAGAATGACAAAAGCAATTTAAAAATTAAAGAAATAGTCAAGATGACAAGTGGCTACTGTACAAATAATATTTTGAAAATTCTGATTTTCTGCACTGAATAACTGTCCACATTTAAGCAGTAATACCTTTTACATGGGCAAGTGCATTTTAGCACCACCTGCCCAGATATGTCGAGTGCCCTTGCCCCATACCCACCAACCTCCATTTCACCCCCTCCCACCCCTCAATTTCACTGTATTTAATGATATGGCGAACTACTGTCTGGAATTTGAATCACTGTCCAGAATCTGAATAACTGTCCACATTTAAGCAGTAATAGCTTTTACATGGACAAGTGCATTTTTAATTCAAAGCACAAGCCTGAATGAGTATATGTCTGTTTACGCTTTCCATATTCTGTCGTTGTATTTTTGGTTTTAGCATCAAAACCAAACCATTGTTTTATTTTGGATTTTTTTAAAGGTAGAATTCTACAGGGCACGTTTATTTCCATTTTAAAAACATTTTTTGCCCATAATACAACCAGAACTGCTTCATCGCGAATTACTGTCTGAATAATGAACTACTGTCTAACTTCACGCCGCTCTGTAACCGAAAAAATATTTTATTTTTTGCATCAAAGCTGTTTTTTTGTGGTTTGTTACATAAAATACATATATTAAAATCCAAAGAATTGGCTGCGCATTGGGCCTTGTGTGTTTTCACAAACATCACTTACTTTGCATTTTAACTTGACATGTAAATGCACAAACAGATATTTCAAAGGATTTTAAATGTTTTGAAGTAGTGGTGTGAGTTAGATATTAATTGGTTCATCCTTACAAAGATAAAGATGAAGATAAAGATAAACTTTATTGATCTCACAGAGGAGAAATTCACAAGTTACGTCAGCTCTTAAAGAACACACAAGGTGGGTGCAAGTAGAGGAAAAAGTTCATCAAATAGTGTGTACAAAGATTAGTAATAATAATAATACTTGTAACAGTACAAGACATAAGAAAATGAGGTAGAAACAGAATATATATATATATATATATATATATATATATATATATATATATATATATATATATATATATATATATATATATATATATATATATATATATATATATATATATAAACATGATTGGGATTGAAAAGGAGATAGGAGCATCTTCTTTACAATATGTGAAATGGAGTTTAGATGTGGTAAGGTGACACTGGTGCAAGGATTTGTAAACGAGTTGTTATTGCACATGATATGTGGACATATTAATAATATTGCACGTGATTTGTGAACATATTATTGCATGTAGTTATTTCACAGTGTTATTGTACAGCCTGACAGCAGCAGGGATGAATGACCTGCGGTATCATTCCTTCTTGCACTGAGGGTGCCTCAGTCTGTCACTGAACGAGCTGGTCAGCTCCACTACAGTTATGATGTGATGTTTTCAATTTGTTTTATTGGAACGTAACATTTATTGCTTTCATCATCTGCAAATGGTTGCGATGTTTACAAGAACACAGGAGAAGTCAGCCTGATGGAAGCTCTCCCACAGCTGTGAACTGGGCCCAGTGTCAGGGACTCAGTGCTCTCCTAGACTGAGCACCCCCTGCCTCCACTGTGCATGCCTCATGTCGGAGCGATTAACAGATTATCGCCTCATTTCTGCTTGAAACTGACTTTAGAATGATATACTGTAAGAAGTTTTCCTTTCTTTTCCTTGTTTACAATCACATTATTCCCTTTAAGAGTCAGACTCAAAGAACCAGACTCAGAAGTGCTGCTGTGGCGCACTCATTGGTGCCCCGCCTCTTATTATGAAATAATGATGAATTTATGTGGAAGTGATTGTTGTACAAAAGCTTCAGATATCTATCCCTGAGACAGATGATGACTGGAGTGCAGTTTTAAGCAGAAACGAGGGGATAATCGGTGAATCGCTGTTGATGCTCCGAAATGACGCATGCATATTGAAGGTGCAGGTGAAGGAAGGGGGAGTGCTCCGAAAGGGAGTGCTGAGCTTCCACCGGGAGCTAAAACTACCTCAGGCCTCTCCAACCCTGCTCTTGGACTTCTCATCACTTAACTGTACCAACAGCAGTGTCCACACCTGAACTTCATTATATCATGACAGCAAGCACTGTGCGTGCACACCACCCCAGTGGTGTGTTTGAGAACCCCAGGAAATCAAGCATCCTTTTTTTTTTAGTACTTATGAAGCCTAAATATCAACAGTATTTCTTTGTGGTTTATGTTATTTTCAGTTGATCAAGCTGCTGTCTGGGAGATCCTGAGAATTTCTTTAATTCTAAAGAAGTTACTGGACATCATCGCCAGCATGTACACAGATACAGTGAGTGCTGTACAGAGGGGGTCTGGATCATCTGACTTCTTCCCAGTGAATTCTGGTGTTCCTGGGATGTATTCTGGGGCCTGCACTGTTCAACGTTGCATGGACTGAGAGTGTTGGATTGTCGAAAACGTCAACTCAGAACATGGCGCCATTTTGGGTCCAACTGCGGTTAACTACTGCATGAACCTTTTTATGTTTTCAACATTTTTTTTTAAATCATTTAACCCCATACATCAACACATCCAGGTACAGGTACTATCAAAATAAATATAAAAATAGTTAAGCTATCAAATTTACATCAATTTATGATGATTTATTTAATTAATTTAAAGCCTGATTTATGCTTCTGGAGCTCTGTAACTCTGTGTCATGACGTCGACATGTGTGACAGTTTAAAGTTCTCCGTTGCTGGATTATGCTTTATTATGGATTAATTTGACCCTCGTCACGCTTTTCTTTCTACAATCATGACCTCCAAATCAAAGGTAAGTTGTACAATTTCATCTTTTTCAGACTCTGTGTTGTAAAGTTGTGGACTTTTCTGTCAAACATACATGATCCTGAAATGGAATCAGCATGCACACTGCAAAACTATTAAAATATGATGAGAGACAAAGGAGTGAAAGCAAAAAAGTATCAAATTACAGCCTTTCATGTCTGATTTAACAGGTGCATGTCAGGCTGTGGGTCTGAGTCTGAGCATGGTTTGAAAAAATAAACGGTCAGGCTTTTAATCATGGAATTGACTCCGGTCCCACTTTCCTCAAATCGGTGGCGAGTGTCCGGGCGCTGAACTTTAATTTGTACCTCTGTTACTTTGTGTGTCCAGACTGCTCAACGTTTTTAATGGAAATACATACAATGTTTATTACATGGAAAACAATACAAAAATATTGCCACTTATTTTGTCTGGTGACTGTGAATTTCTGGTTTATATGGTGACTGTTTAGGTGAGTTTTACTGTACATGGGACTGAAGAATAAATTTACCTCTCAAAACTTTTACAATGAAGTCACTTCTATCAATCAAGGGGATCTAGTCAAAACCAGTGACTAATGTTTTCATTAGTGATACCCCTGTCACACCTTGATTTTGTGTAAGTTAAGAGCACATTGAAGCATGCTGATATACGACGTAATACGCCGAGTACCTCAAAAACTTTTGGGCATTTTTACCGTATGACTCATACGTCCCGCACCTGTGGGACATAAGTTGTACGTAACGTATGCAACTGTTGACACGTTTCTTGTAATTTACTCATTAGTTGAAATACGTCCATTAATACTGTCCATTGATTGGCTGAAAGCTGCAGTCCTCATGTGAACAGTGTTTCAAATATTAAAACCATTCTGAAATGGAGTAGATATAAAAAGTCTTAATCCGAGAAAACTGTCAACTTTTAACATTGTCAGGACCATGCTGACTTTTGTTTTATCATGCTTTTATATAATCAGTTTTATATTTTTGTCTTGTTAAATGGTTTGGAAACGTATCCCTGAAAAGCAAAAACTGTTTAAACCTAATTGTGAAATGGCCGAGCAAGCTGATTGAAGAGTCTCAGCTTCGTTGAGAATCCCTGTATGCAAAACAGGTATAAAGGATAGCCGGCTCGATTGCAAGAGATGACTCTCACCCTCTTAATGGTGACTTTCAGCTGCTCCCTTCGGAGGTCCATGGTACTTGCTTGTAAAACCAAATGATACAAAAATAGCTTTGTACCAGTAGCCATTAGTGCTGTTAAGTGAGAGAAACTGCAATATAATTTCTGTGTTTATTTTTTGTATTGTTTCTCTTATCTTGTTTTTACGAATGGCACATTTTTCTCCTTTGGTTTGACATTTTTAGGCTTTTCATCTATTGAACTCATCTTTTTTGGGGGGGGGGGAGCTGTCCTTTGTTGTTCTTTCAGGCTTACCACTGTCATCACTTTGTCTTGTACTGTGTTGTTTGGTGTGTTTACAAAAAGACGTGACTCGCTCACTGTAAACCAAATTTACCCAAGGGTACCATGAATCTGAATCTTACCTGTTCATTTCACTCTGATTCATCATCACAGCCTGATGAACACGTATTCACATAAAGCCTCCTGATTTTGGAAAAGGATGTCTGAAAATACTTTAATCCCTTGTCCTGGTTGAAGAAATAAGTCCCTTTGTGTTTTTCTGCTCCAGGGTGCGTGTCTCAGCCCGAGGAAGCCGGTGTCATTCATGAACATCTCAGTGTTTACCACAGACATCAGTCAATTCTGTCTGCATGCAATCAAATTAAATCCCATGATACCCAAAGACAAAAATAAAATGTTAAAATTACCATTTTGCCAACTTGCGGAGCGGTGACACTGCAAGAAACTGTACATGCACTGGATGACGTGGTTGTCAATATTTCAGTGTTCCACCTGACAAACAAAAGGGTTTTGCCTGCTGTGGAAATGCAAACCAAGCTAAACTTAACCGCTCCAACACGTACGAGGTCTGTTAGAAAAGTATCTGACCTTTTTATTTTTTACAAAAACTATATGGATTTGAATCATGTGCGCTTGCATCAGCCAAGCTTGAACTTCGTGCGCATGCGTGAGTTTTTCATGCCTGTCGGTTGCGTCATTCGCCTGTGGGCAGGCTTTGAATGAGCAGTGGTCCACCACTCTCGTCAGATTTTCATTGTCAGGAAAATGGCCGAGCGACTGCCGCTTTGCTGCATGAAAATTTTTTCAGAAACTGTGTGAGACAGCCAGGTGGAAACCATTTGGAAAATTCAGATGGCTTTCGGTGAAGATTCTACGGGCATCACAGAGATTAAGGAGTGGTACAGCCGGTTTAAAGACTCACTCAAAGCCTGCCCACAGGCGAATGACGCAACCGACAGGCGTGAAAAAACTCACGCATGCGCACGAAGGTTCAAGCTTGGCTGATGCAAGTGCACATGATTCAAATCCATATAGTTTTTGCAAAAAATAAAAAGGTCGGATACTTTTCTAACAAACCTTGTATAATACAGTGCAGCATCAACCTGAATCACTCGGTAGAAAATGGGACTGTCAGTACATACAAGTTAAGTCATCAAGGTGTGACAGCTGCATTCATTTATTAGACATACGCCCACATACGAGGTCTTTGAGAAAAGTAACGGACCTTATTATTTTTTCAAAAACTATATGGATTTGAATCACGTGTGATTACATCAGACATGCTTGAACCCTCGTGGGCATGCAAGAGTTTTTTCACGCCTGTCGGTTACGTCATTCGCCTGTGGGCAGTCTTTGAGTGAGGAGTGGCCCACCCTCTCGTCGATTTTTTCATTGTTTAGGAATGACTCAGAGACTGCTGCTTTGTTTGATAAAAAAATTTTCAAAACCTATAAGGCACAACTGAGTGGACACCATTCGATAAATTCAGCTGGTTTTCGGTGAAAATTTTAACGGCTGATGAGAGATTTTGGAGTTTTACTGTCGCCGTAAGGATGGCCTGACGGCGATCTGCGCTCCGAGGCGGCGTCATCTCACTGTTTCAAGCTGAAAACTTCCTAATTTCAGGTTCTGTGGACCCAAGACTTCGTGAGATAACAGAGAACTTTCAGAAGAATTCGGGATCAGGAGTTTATCCAGACATTCCACTGTTAAAGGAGATTTTGTAATGAAAGAACGTGCGGGCAGATTCGCATGTCGGGCCGGACCCGACCGCGGGGGGTCGCCACAGGAAAAACACCTCCGTTGGAAACCTTAACGGACAAGTTGGAACATGCCCAGCTGTTAAACAATTTCTCAGATACTCACTTGTTGAAAGCCATCAAAAGCTGTTGTGGGCTGGGGTGTTTGGCTGGCTTGGTTTTTGTTTTCTGTTTCTCCCACCAGGTGGTATGCATTCAGGACTGAGTGGCTGAGCATTAGGACCTCACCCTGAACACCTGAGGCTTGTTTTCACATGCAGGTCATCAGGACTCACAGCTGTGGTGTATTTTGTCTTAATCAGAGATTGCTGCATTTAAACCTTGAATGCACAGTGTGTGATTGCCAGAGACTCGACCTTGTGAGCAGACGTGTGAGATCGACGTCAGGAGAACAATCTCACCATCACGGACGCAGAGACTGCTCCAGGTTTGAGCCACAGTCTGTGAAGGAGGATTGGGTGAGGTCTCACACTCTTCAGCACACTTCCTGAGGTAATTCGGTTTTTGGTGACTTTTATGAAGTAATGACAGTGGATTTGGTGTCCCTCACACCTTGTGTTAGTGAGCTGTCACATTATGCTAATTGTCTAATCAGCTTCTGCTGCAGTGGAGATTTGAACTGAGTTGTTCCGTGCCTGCAGGGTAAGAAGCTGATGTATAGATTTAAGGCAGGAAGTGTTTGCTGATTGCGTGCACCTTTGAGTTGTGTCTCTCTGGGTGGAGTTGGACTCGCCTCATGTTTTCTTTCTTCACAGACTTGGTTTGTCGCGGCCACCTGCGGGGTGTCGGCGGGGTCCCTGGGTCCGAACTGCTGTGGCTCCGGACCGTTTGCGCTGTTGAGAGCGCGCCGTGTTTCCACCTCACCAGACCGCGGACTTTTTAGTTGTTTAGCACTGCATCTCACTGTTATGTTTATTAAATTCTGTTATCTTTTGAACCGTGCTCTGCTTATTTTATGCTGGGTCCTTTCAAACGCTGGGTCGGTGCTTTGACCGCGTCCGAGACATAACAAAAAGCCGCCTGAATTTTACAAATGGTTTTCAACACGGAGGTGTTTTTCATGTCGCGGCGCAGACGGACTCGGCAAATTCGCCCGCACGTTCTTTCATTACAAAATCTCCTTTAACAGTGGAATGTCCGGGTAAACTCCTGATGCCGGCTTCTTCTGAAACTTCTCTGTTCTCTGACGACGTCCTGGGTGAACAGAGCTTTAAATTAGGATGTTTTCAGCTCGAAACAGCCAGACGGACGCCACCTCCGACCGCGCCGCGCCGATCCGCTTTGTGGGCTGTGCTTAAAGCGAAAGAAACTCCACAATCTCTCATCAGCCGTTAAACTTTACACCAAAAACCAGCTGAATTTCTCGAATAGTGCCCATACGGATATCCCTCACCGGTCCTGAAAAAATTTGATAAAGCAATGCACGCCGTCTCCCTGCAGCATCTCAGACTAAGAGATTCTGACGGGAGGGGGAGTCCACACCTCACTCAAAGCCTGCCCACAGGCGAATGACGTCACCGACAGGCATGACAAAACTCACGCATGCGCACGAGGGTTCAAGCTTGCCTCGTAAAAACATATGAATCAAATCCATTTATTTTTTGAAAAAAATAAAAAGGACCGCTTTTTTTAATCACAGACCTCATATGCCAGCGTTTTTAATACGGTCAACATACGCAGACTAAATTGTCAAGGTGTGACAGGGCCATGAGGAAAGATTTATTGACCTTGACTTTGATCTTTGCAGAATCAATGGATACTCTGATTGCAGTACCTGAGTGAGGAACTGGATTGTCTCATTTTGCGATTGTCCTCCTCTCCCTCCAAACAGCACTGTTATATATATATATATATATATATATATATATATATATATATATATATATGTGTGTTATCACTGTTAAACATTTGTAGCTTTGTCTTCTTTCTCATGAGAACGGTGTTGTGCTGTTTTGCACTTCACCCTGAGAACGTACGTGTTATTCAACCTTGTTTTAGCTTTGTCTTCTTTCTCATGAGAACGGAGATGTGCTGTTTTGCACCTGTCTTAATGCAATCCTGAGAATTCAATTTTGTTTTAGCACTCTGGGGTCAATCTGAACTGGGAATGAAGGACTGGATGTACTTATTGTTATAACATAACTTTGTTTTCGTAGCCGCTAACGACTGGGAGTAAAAGAACTGAAGGTTGAATTTTGACTGATTGTGATGTGTTCCAGGCAGATGCAAAAAGCTGATAACTGCAACAGACGAACGAGATGTGCTGACCTGAAGTGTTCTTCCTTACAGCTGCACTTGACGTATGCGTTTATGTTATGGGAAGAAACTTGTCTTGCGTCATTACCCCCACCCTTAGGACAAGTTTCTTGTTTATGTGATGAGGGCGTCTCTTAATAAAAAGAGCGGAAAAGCAGGCCAGACTTTAGTGTAGCCTTGGTGTACAGCCTGGCCGCACTCCGCGCGTAATATTTGACTTTCTGTCTCACTGGTGTTTCTTGACTCTGTTTGTCTTGTTAAAGGTTTAAAAATGTTTGGAGGAGAAAATACCCAACATTGACTGGGGGCTCGTCCGGGAGCTCAACAATACCGGAGGTGTCCAGCGGAGGTCGTCAAGTCCAGACGTAAATCCTTGGCCAAGGTCCGATCGATTGATCGTGTCTGCAATTGTCGACCACCGTTGGCATCGTCTGGTTGACGAGATTTTCCCGAAGAAGACAGACAGGAAGTCGAGTCAGTGAGTAGAATTTCTTTGTAAATAGTACTGAGTGAGTGGTGATCAGATCACATAAACAGTTAAATTCCGCAAGCGATGATACAGAATCGTCTGTTAATGCAAAGCAGTTAAACTCTGTAAGGAGGGCGGACTCCTCTGTTTATATACGCGTACCGGTAGGGGATAAAAGTGATCACATAAAACAGTTAAACTCCGTAAGCGATGATACAGAATCGTCTGTTAATGCAAAGCAGTTAAACTCTGTAAGGAGGGCGGACTCCTCTACGGTTGCGAGGGACGCAAGTAGTTAAATTCCGGAAGGAGGATACGGACTCCTCTGTTTTAATACGTAAAGGAAATCCCGGGTAGAAATACGTGCACTGTAAAAAGTAGTTAAATTTGGCAGGGACGGCGGAGTCCCCTAATGCAGGACATTAGTTAAATTTCACAGGAGGGTGAGCTCCCCTGGCATAAGAATACGCGTACGATTATTAGGAGTGTTTCTATGTGTAAATAGTGTTTTGCGCAAGTGTAAATAACTGTGTGAAAACTGTGTGTGTGTAATACTTTGGACAACGTTAGTGACAACCGTGCGTGTGGAAGCAGAGGCAAGTGATTCCGCTTCCTACGGGGAGGTGAAAGGAATCAACCACACGACGGCAAATTAATTGTCACGTCCAAAGAAAGTGTGAAAACTTCAGATTTAGAACACCCTAGGTGTGCCCCCGTCTGAAGTCCAAATTATAACAAGGGATAATAAAAATGGGGGGTAAGACGTCTATAAATAAGGAAAATTTATCAACTGACGACTGGAAATTTATGGAAGCAAAAAATCCAAAAACAACAAAAAATTGGAGACCTGGATTAATAAACATGACTTTGACGGACGACTGAACCTGATCAGTATACAGAAGCTGAAGAAGGAGTTAGAACAGCAACATAAAGGTGATGAGAAAAAGATGCAGAAAGTAGGGGCAGATTTAGTGGCATTTTGGGAGGAAGAAGCAGAGAACAGACAGAAGGGAGCAGAGAAGCGACGATTAGAGAAAGCAAGAAAAAAGAAAGCTGTAGGTAAGGCAGAAGAAGATGTGATAATTCAGCACAGAGAACCAGAACAGCCTCAACAACCACCGCCGGCTGGACCGTCGGTGGCAAAGAGACCTTTATCTCCTCTACCAGAGGATGACGATGTATTGCCACCACAGTATGATTTGGCAGTAAAACCTAAGGTAAAAAGAGAAAAACCAGAAAAACCACAAACACGCAGTCAAGCAAAAGTGCCTACAGCCCCTCCCATGGTGAACATAGTGATCAGGGAGGTGCCTATCCTATGATAGAAGTACCAAATCCTCGTGCAGAAACAGCAGGACAGCTACCAACCATGCTCGTTTATCGGACATGGAATGCTGATGATATCAAAGCAGCAGTCGACATGATACCATCGCCACATGTCGACATTGAGGGATTTATGCAGGATATAGAAACATTAGAACATCTTACCACCTTAATGGACCTGAAGTCCAACAGGTGTGGATGAAAGCATGTGGCCCTAAATGGAGTCAGGTACGTGGAGACTGGAATCCTGCAGATCAACAAGGCGTACCACTGACACATGATGATCTAGTCTTGAAAACAAGAGTGGAAGCTACGATTACACGTGCAAAAGGAGTGTTAGGACCAAAGATAAATTATACTGAAATTACCAGGACAACTCAGAAAGAAGGAGAACCATGGATAGAGTTTAGATGCAGATTTGAGTGTATTTAGAGTCCATAGTGGCATATTGCCAGGAACACCAGTGTATGAAAACAAATTGAAAAATATTTCACCTGTGAAGCTGATAATGACCGATTTGATTCATGATGGCAACTCAACAGCTGTCATAACAGTAACAGGTGCCACTGAAGATGTTTTAAAATTGAGATTCACAGGTATGCCATTACATGTGTCACTTTGTAAACCATATTTGACAGAATGGCAAGAATTGGGACTGACAGTCATAACAGCTTTGTCAGCCACTGATTGGAGCAGAGTTGGACCACGAACGGAGTTCAGTCCATCAACTAAATTGTATAAAGTGCCAGTTAATGTCTCATTGGTGCTGACAGCTGGAACACAGATTGATGTGTCCACTTCACAATCCTGAGTGTTTCAGTTGAGTCCTGAAGAGGACGATCTTCTCTCTTCTGTACCATCAGGATTGTGGACAACAGGTCCTTCAGACGTAGGACTGATAAAAAAAATGCACAACCTGTAGTTATAAGACCAAAAACAGAATACAGACCATGTGTAAGACAGTATCCATTGAAACCTGATGCAATTGAAGGAATCAGGCCAGTAATAGAGAATTTATTAACAGCAGGAGTAATAGTGCCATGTCCAGATTCACCATGTAACACACCCATATTTCCTGTAAAAAAAGGCTCCGCCCTCAGTGGGATGGAGAATGATTCAAGATCTGCAGGCAGTAAATGCTGCTGTAGTAAAAAGAGCTCCATGTGTACCAGATCCGCACACACTGTTAAGCTCATTGAGATTAAATTCTAGTTGTTTTTCTGTAATAGATATCAGTAATGCATTTTTTTTTTTTCCGTACCAGTACACCCAGATAGTCAATTCTGGTTTGCTTTTACCTTTAAAGGACAACGATATACATTCACCAGATTACCGCAGGGTTACGCAGAGAGCCCAACTATTTATTCTCAAGTCATGTCAGCATGTTTAGCCAATTTCGTTCCACCGGCAGATAGCCAACTATTAGTGTATGTTGATGACATTTGATTGCCTCTGACACACGAGAAAACTGCATAACTGACACAGTAGCATTATTATGTTTCTTATTTGATAATGGCCTCAAAGTGAGTAAAAACAAAGTTCAGTTGTGTAGGGATAAAGTAAAATATTTAGGACATGAATTATCAGCCACAGGGCGCACAATCCTGTCTGACAGGAAGGAAGCAATTTTGCACGCTCCAAAACCACAAACCAAAAAGCAGATGATGTCATTTTTTGGACTGACTAATTACTGCAGGGCATGGATTCCCTGCTATGCAGAATTGACTAGTCCACTTTCTGATTTGATGTACAAGGATGATATTTCAATGTCAACCGTGTTGGAATGGAACAAAGATGCTGAGGAAGCTTTTGTAAAAGTAAAACAAACAGTGTCATCCACAGTTTTGGCACTACCAGATTATAGTAAACCATTCATTCAAACAGTTGATTGTAAGAATAAGTTCATGACTAGTGTTTTGGTTCAAGTGTATGGCTCAAAATTGAGGCCAGTTGCCTACTACTCATCTAAATTGGATGCAGTAGCAAGTGCTCTACCACCATGTGTACAGGCTGTTGTTGCAGCCTCTATGGCTGTTCAAAGTAGCAGTAATGTTGTTCTATTCCATCAGTTGACACTGAAAGTTCCACATGCAGTCTCTGCACTTCTGTTGCAGACAAACATGAGCCTTTTGTCCCCAGCAAGACATCTTTCGTGTATGTCCTTGCTATTATCACAACCACATCTTACGGTAGAGCGATGTACAACATTGAATCCATCCACATTGATACCCTTACCTGAGGATGGTGAGCCGCACAATTGTCTTGATGTAGCTACGGTCTGTACGAAAGCACGTCCAGACCTCCAGGACACACCCATCCCAAACAGTACAATTGTGTATGTGGATGGTTCTTCCACTAAAAACGCTTATGGACAAACACAATCTGGATATGCTGTTGTCACAAATTCAGAAGTATTGGATTCTGCTTCATTGCCATCCTCATTTTCAGCACAAGCAGCTGAATTAGTTGCTTTAACTGCAGCTTGCTATCTGTTTAAAGGTACGGCTGTATCAATTTATACAGACAGCCAGTACGCTTTCAGTACGCTGTGAAATTGCCTAACCAAATTGCTATATGCAAATGTGCGGCTCACACCAAAGGCTCTGACAGTGTTTCAAAAGGAAATGACGTTGCTGACAAAACCGCAAAGGCGGCAACAGCTCTTTCTATTTTTCTCCTATATGACACCCCTCCGGATATGACCACAAAAGAAACCCATATTGCCAAAAAAAAATGTTTAAATGGGCAGCTATTATGAGCCATGGCGTGACGCATGTCTCATCAGGGGGTATGATATCGCAATTGCAATCTATTTTTTGTCTTTATGGGTTCGATGCATATGCAAAACAGCATTGTAGAGCATGCATGACATGTGCAAAACACAACTCACAAGGCAATTTGAGACCCCAAAGAGGTAAATTTCCAACACCACAATATCCCTTTCAAGTGATTCATATGGATTATATACAGCTGAGTAAACATGAAGGGAAGGAATTTTGTTTAGTCATAATTGATGCCTTCTCAAAATGGGTAGAATTGTTCCCTACAAAACATGCAGATGCACTTACAGTGGCTAAGGCATTGTGCAAAGACATCATTCCATGATTTGGAATACCAGAAACAGTCTATTCAGATAATGGAGCGCATTTTGTTAATACAATAGTGCAATACGTAGGAGAAGCGCTACAGGTCAATCTCAAAACTCATTGCGCTTATCATCCACACAGTGCCGGATTAGTGGAAAGGACAAAGGGCACAATAAAAATAAGATTAAGGAAATGTATAGAAGAGACAAAACGAACCTGGATTGAATGTTGGACCTAGTAAAATTGTATATGAGAATAACACCAACACCATCAGGGTTAACACCATTTGAGATACTTTATGGACGACCATATCGTCTACCAATTTTGACATGGATACTAAACAGCAGATGAGGAACAAACATTAGCAAATTTTATGAAAAAGACATTAACACAGAAAGAGATAACTTAAACACATTTACTGCCGAATAATTTTGATCTTCCACAGGACGGCCTTCCAGTAGTCTAGCCAGGAGACTGGGTGTTCATCAGAGTGATTAAGAGGAAGAACTGGTCCAGTCCTCGTTGGGAAGGTCTATACCGAGTGCTGTTAACAACACCAACTGCAGTAAAGATAGCGGAGAGATCAACGTGGATACATCACTGTAAGATACAGCGTGTGTTGGCGGCCTCCACAGTGTAAGGGGAAGTCTGGCTACAAAGGGAGTCTATTTAATTAGCAATAGATTGTCTCAATGCCAGTGAAGCAGGGAGATCCTTGCACTATTAGGTGAGGTGGTTAACAACACTGTATCCTAGCAATCATGACTGAACTACAGCAGACCCCGGAGCGGCGTGCTCAGCGCCGCCGCTGCCGGACTGTTGGTAGGGCAGCCGGTTGTGTTGTGATCTTAGTGTGTTTCGTGCTCCTCGGATTCCTGGCCTGGTGGTTGACCCAAGAATTGCAGCTCACTGTGGACCGAGCCAGAGAACAACGCAAGCAACATCAGAAGAGGTTTATTCATAATGTGAACGAGACAGATGGACACCCTCATATATACCATACTATATGTGGTACAGATATGTTCATTTATTGGCTATGGAATTACGTTACTAATTATTATGTTTGTTCGCAAATACCTATATCCTCAACACCCCAGCTCTGACGGCTAAACCGTACCCTGCTAGGGTGACAGAATGTCTTATCATACGGATGCATAATCAAACTGTATTTCGGGGGCAGCAGTTCTCAGCAAATCTGATAAGATGTAACACCACTTGCCTCAGTGCAACCACTTATATGATAGGGATTTCAACAGAGGACGTACAAGCGTGCCCAAGTGCTGCTCCATTGACTAGACTGAAGGGAAACGCAAAAATATCATCACGTTAAATTGTCATCACAACGGCCATTCCCAATTTGCTTTTACGGGACAGGGAATAAAAATGTAGGTAAAATTAAGAAACGTCTGTGTACCCAAACGTATGTTTTATCAATTAATTTAAGCCTAACCAAAACATAATATGTGGATGGTACTTATCTTCATCACATTGGACGGGGATGTAATTATACAGGCTCCTGTCCATGGGGAACGGATGAATCATGTGCTTATGTTAGTAAGTTTTGCTACCACCTGTAAATGGTACTCCGGTGTATGATGACATCTATTGGCTTTATGGTTCCAGACTGTACATGAGTCTCCCACCAAATTGGGGTGGTGTGTGTGCACCTACCCAGGTGACTGACCATACATATGTGGTAAGACCTCCACAGAGAAGAATGGCAGCACCAGACGGAGGAGATTGATATACCCAGATGTGTTACCACATAATCACATGTGGGGCTCGGATGTACTAAAGGACCAAAAAATTGTGGTCTGTAGGAGATAAAATAGCACATTCATTGTTCCCCTGGATAGGAGTGGGAAAAAATTCATTAATGATTGAAACTCTGAATTATTGATTGGGTCTGTTCATGAATGTAACAAAAAAAATAGTAGCAGCTCAAAACACTGAAATAGATGCTTTACGTACCATGGTGATGCAAAATCGCATGGTTTTAGACTTGCTTACTGGTTCACAGGGAGGAGTTTGTGTTCTGCTGAACACAACATGCTGTACTTTCATCCCAGACTCCATTCATTCAGTGGATATGCAGGACGCATTGGAGGAGCTGAATGAACTTCGTGATGCAATGCATAAAGACACCCTAGCCGTGAACCGGTGGAATCCCTGGTCCTGGTTGACTTCAGGACCATGTTGGCAGTTACTATTGAAAATGGTGTCAAATACATTTGTACAGCGTAATCTGGCCTTCCAACAAACTATGCCAAAATATCAAGCATTGAAACAGTCAGACCTTAGTGGAGAAAACTGTAATGACTGTACTGAGAATTATGATGATATTGAAAAGCTCACAACTCCAGTTCAAGCTTGAACTGTTGACGTGATGAGTTAACACACTCTTAGCCTATGAAGCTTTAGCTGAAAAAGTAATAAGACAAGTGGTGTAGTCGAATAATACAGAAAAACGGTTCATTTATACCAGTCGGTAGGAGTGATGTATGGTGGTGGTGTGGTGATAACAGAATCTTTGATAGACTGCCACGAAATGTGTCAGGTTATTGTGCATTAATATCATTATTGTTACCCATGACCCCTGAAGACGTTACGACATATGCAGCCTCTTATTCCTGAGGATTGGCAGAAAGGCATAGCCAGACATAGAGTAAAAAGAGATTGGAAAGGAGTAGGAAATCCAACATATATTGACGCAATAGGAGTCCCCAGAGGAGTGCCTGACGAGTATAAACTGGTTGATCAAATAGCAGCTGGATTCAAATCTTCCATCTGTTGGTGGTGTTCAATTAATAAAAACGTGGACAGAATAACTAAGTTAATAAACTAACTAACTAAGCTGGGTGATGCCTGCTATACGTTTAACAGGTGATAAACAGGTGGGAAATGTTAAGGATTTTATATATATATATATATATATATATATGTTATCACTGTTAAACATTTGTAGCTTTGTCTTCTTTCTCATGAGAACGGTGTTGTGCTGTTTTGCACTTCACCCTGAGAACGTACGTGTTATTCAACCTTGTTTTAGCTTTGTCTTCTTTCTCATGAGAACGGAGATGTGCTGTTTTGCACCTGTCTTAATGCAATCCTGAGAATTCAATTTTGTTTTAGCACTCTGGGGTCAATCTGAACTGGGAATGAAGGACTGGATGTACTTATTGTTATAACATAACTTTGTTTTCGTAGCCGCTAACGACTGGGAGTAAAAGAACTGAAGGTTGAATTTTGACTGATTGTGATGTGTTCCAGGCAGATGCAAAACAGCTGATAACTGCAACAGACGAACGAGATGTGCTGACCTGAAGTGTTCTTCCTTACAGCTGCACTTGACGTATGCGTTTATGTTATGGGAAGAAACTTGTCTTGCGTCATTACCCCCACCCTTAGGACAAGTTTCTTGTTTATGTGATGAGGGCGTCTCTTAATAAAAAGAGCGGAAAAGCAGGCCAGACTTTAGTGTAGCCTTGGTGTACAGCCTGGCCGCACTCCGCGCGTAATATTTGACTTTCTGTCTCACTGGTGTTTCTTGACTCTGTTTGTCTTGTTAAAGGTTTAAAAATGTTTGGAGGAGAAAATACCCAACAAGCACTTTAAATGAAGGGACTTGAAAGGAAGACTTCAAATGAAGCGGAAGTTGGAAATACTAGAATGCTTTGCAAACAGACTCAGTTTTGGAACAAAGATGGCTTCTGAAGCAGGGAAAGTGTCAATGTATATAACATTGCAAATAACACCGACGACAAAAATAGACTGGAACACCACCGTATTATGTACATGCAAATGGAATATACATTAATTGTTCTGTGACAACATACACCTGTTGTGTGTTGGGGGGGCGTGGCTGGCTCTGTTGGTGTTCTTTTCTTTTCTTTGCTCTCCAGGTGGCATGGGGGCTGATTTGTCTGTGGAGAGAGTGCTGGCTGAAGAGTCCTCACCCTTATTAGCGTCGTGTGGAGCACCTGTGGCAGGGGCTCACGTGCGGCCTTGAAGACTTGCAGCTGAGGCAGATGATTGGATGGCGTTCTGCATGTAGGTCATGTGTGATTTGAGCGGAGCTGCCGGGAACTCGACCTTGTGACGTTTGTTTGTGAGACGCTGAGGACCGCGCCTGGGTTTGACATATCGAGCCCATGAAGCAGGGAAGGGTGAGGACACATGCTGTCAGCACACGCTAAAGGTAATTAAGTGATTAAGTAATTGTTGATAGTATCTTGGTGTTTTGTTACACAGTAAACTGAGATTGTGAAGAGAATTGTGCAGCTTGCTTCTCACTGCGGTGGCGTGCAGGATAAGTGATCCTCCACTTGTTGTGAGAGGCTGCTCATTTGCATAACGTTAAAAAGAAACATTGACCTGAGTGTGTTGCTGATAGCGTGTGTTATGCGAAAGATAGAGTTGTATCTGCTGACTCACCTCACCTTCTCTTTGCTTCACAGAGAATCGGTTCATCGTGTCCACCTGGGGGGTGTTTGGCGGTGGTAGTGAGTCCAGGAGCGCCGGGCTTTAATCCTTGCGGGTGCTGGAGAACGTGCCACTTATCACTCCACCAGAGGGACGCTTTTTATGTTTTACATTTATAAGCACAGGTGAAAAATAAATTTTCTGTTGGGAGCCGCCTTCTGGTTATTTTTACCGCTGGGTTCTGTCAGACGCAGGTCCGCTCCTCAACCCGCGTCGACACATAACAACACCTCAGAGAAATCACGAATCAAGATGTCATTATAACTTCATGCAAACAACAATTTGTGCATGACAAGGTTATTTCAGACCTGCTTAAGAAGGTTAAGTTTATGGATAACCCCACAGCAATGTTTTGGTCACACAACTTAAACTTTTTGGTTTTGCAAATGCCTTTTTTTTTTACAAATGAAAAGAATGACATTTTACAAAAGCACATTTATTTGTAAACACAAACATACGTTACATTCACTTGTGTTAGTTTTTACATGGAATGAATTAGTCAACCAATCAGTATGAGTGGGGACTAAGTTTGCCCATAATCCCTTTGGGCATCTGTGTGTTAATTTTCAAATCTTCAGAATTAGTGCATTATTTTAAAATGAACAGATATTATATTTTGTCTTTGCACATTTTAAGAGTTGACATTAAAGTAGTTATTCTATCTGGATTAATTTGATTTATAAATCAAAACCATAAGTCAAACCTGCTTTCCTTTTCAAGACGTCTGCCTCATGGCTGGACCGCTGTATGCTGTCAAGGTAAATGATGCTTCCCTATAGCAGAGGGCAGGGCACAGAGACAGAAGCACTGAGTCATTGGCTATATTTGGGTTTGTGATCGCCTTTGATTCTATCAGAATTGCTGGCGATGTTTAAACTCAAAATTGGCTTGTTAGTAGCGAAGAGTGTACCAGAGGCAATACTGAAAGTTATTGGGTATCCACAGTAACACTCAGCAGAGGGTTGTTCATTTTCAAATTAAGATTCTAGTCTTCACAGAAAGTGTGTAATAATTATTTAAACAAAATTGGGCAGGTGCATAAATTTTTGTACCTTTGTCATCTTATTGATTTGAATACATTTAGCACTAATTATTGGAACACAAAATTGGTTTGGTAAGCTCATTCACCCTTGACCTCCTTACACAAGTGAATCCAATCATGAGAATAGGTATTTAAGGTGGCCATTTGCAAATGTTTCTCTCTTTGCATCTCTTCTAATGAGTGGCAACATGGGATCCTCAACTCTCAAATGTCCTGAAAACAAAGACCGTTCAACATCATGGTTTAGGGGAAGGGCACAAACGCTATCTCAGCAGTCAGGTTCCATTGTGAGGAACATAGTGAGGAAATGGAAGACCGTAGGCATAGTACTAGTTAAGGCCGAAGTGGCAGGCCAAGAAAAATTTCAGATAAGCTGAAGTGAAGGATGGTGAGAACAGTCATAGTCAACCCACAGACATGCTCCAAAGACCTACAACATTATCTTGCTGCAGATAGTGTCTCTGTGCATCATTCAACTATACAGCACATTTTGCACAAAGAGATGCTGTATGATGCTGTAATGCAGAGGAAGCCTTTTCTGTGTACATGCCACAAACAGAGTTGCTTGAGGTATGCTAAAGCACACTGGACAAGCCAGCTTCATTTTGGAATAAGGTGCTGTGGACTGATGAAACTAAAATTGAGTTATTTGGACATAACAAGGGGTGGCATGCATGGCTGAAAAAGAACACAGCATTCCAAGAAAAATGCTTGCTACCTACAGTAAAATTTGGAGGTGTTTCCATCATGCTGTGTTGCCAGTGCAGGTACTGAAATCTTGTTAAAGTTGATGGTCACATGTATTCCAATCAATATCAGCAAATTCTTGAGAATAACGTTCATGAATCACTGACAAAGTTGAAGTTGCACCAGGACTGGATATTTCAACAAGAAAACCACCCTAAACGCTGCTCAAAATCTACTAAGGCATTCTTGCAGAGGAACAAGTACAATGTTCTGGAATGGCCATCTCAGTCCCCAGACCTGAATATTATTGAAAATCTGTGGTGTGATTTTAAGCAAGCTGTCCATGCTCAGAAAACAACAAACCTGAGATGTTTTGTAAAGAACAATGGTCCAAAATACCTTCAACCAGAAACCAGACTCTCAGTGGAAGCTATAGGAAGTGTTTAGAGGCTGTTACTTCTGCTAAAGGAGGATCTACTAAATATTGATGTATTTTTTCTGTTGGGGTTGGGGTGTTTTATGCACCTGGCTAATTTTGTTGAAAGAACTATTGCACACTTTCTGTAAATCCTATGAACTTCATTTCACTTCTCATATCACTATGTTTCTCTGCTATATGATATATTTAGCTGAAATTTCTTATCCAAACAACCAATGATTTATAAAGGAAAAATCATGGAAATCATCAGGGGTGCCCAAACTTTTACAACCCCAATTCCAATGAAGCTGGGACATTGTGTAAAATGTAAATAAAAACAGAATCCAATGATTTGCAAATCCTCTTCAACCTATATTCAATTGAATACACCACAAAGACAAGATATTTAATGTTCAAACTGACAGACTTTTTTGTTTTTTTGCAAATATTTGCTCATTTTTAAATGGATGCCTGCAACACATTTCAAAAAAGTTGGGACAGTGGCAACAAAAGCCTGGGAAAGTTGATGAATGCTCAAAGAACACCTGTTTGGAACATTCCACAGGTGAACAGGTTAACTGGAAACAGGTGAGTGTCATGATTGGGTATAAAAGGAGCATTGCCAAAAGGCTCAGCCATTCACAAGCAAAGATAGGGTGAGGATCACCACTTTGTGAACAACTGCGTGAAAAAATAGTCCAACAGTTTAAGAATAATGTTTCTTATCATTCACTTGCAAGGAATTTAGGGATTCCATCATCTACAGTCCATAATATAATCAGAAGATTCAGAGAATCTGGGAACTTTCTACACATAAGCAGCAATGCCGAAAACCAAATTTGAATGCCCATGACCTTCGATCCCTCAGGCAGCACTGCATTCAAAACTGACATCATTGTGTAAAGGATCTTACCGCATGGGCTCAGGAACACTTCAGAAAACTATTGTCAGTTAACACAGTTCATTGCTACATCTACAAGTGCAAGTTAAAACTCTACCATGCAAAGTGAAAGCCATACATCAACAACATCCAGAAACGCTGCCGCCTTCTTTGGACTCGAGCTCATTTCAAATGGACAGACACAAAGTGGAAAAATGTGCTGTGGTCTGATGAGTACACATTTCAAATTGTTTTTGGAAATCATGGACGTTGTGTCATCCGGACAAAAGAGGAAGAAGACCATTCAGACAGTTATGAGCGCAAAGTTCAAAAGCCAGCATCTCTGATGGTATGGGGGCGTGTTAGTGCCCATGGCATGGGCAACTTACACATCTGTGATGACACCATCAATGCTGAACGGTACATCTAGGTTTTGGAGCAACACATGCTGCCATCCAAGCAACATCTTTTTCAGGGACGTCCCTGCTTATTTCAGCAAGTCAATGCCAAGCCACATTCTGCACGTGTTACAACAGCGTGGCTTCGTAGTAAAAGAGTGCAGGTACTAGACCGGCCTGCCTGCAGTCCAGCCCTGTCGCCCAGACTGTTGAACAACTGAAGTCGTACATCAAGCAAGAATGGGAAAGAATTCCACCTCCAAAGCTTCAACAATTAGTGTCTGCAGTTCCCAAACACTTATTGAGTGTTGTTAGAAGGAAAGGCAATGTAACACAGTGGTAAACATACCACTGTCCCAGCTTTTTTGAAAAATGAGTGTTGGGAAAGTGTAGTGACACGGACCCACAACAGGGGACGTAAATGAACGGACAATGGATAGGCCAAAAATAACAATTTAATGTTGTGAATTGCACAACGGAATACAGACAATTGCAGTTGAGAAGTACAGTCAATCGTACAAAAGGTGACGTGTGGGCAGGCTCGAGGATAGAAGACGTCTGTCCAGAGAAGAGCCGGATCCCACACGGCTTCCACCGCCAACGGATCTGAAGAACACCGGAGCCGCCAAGTCCTGGGACCCCACGTGGCCACCGTCTCCAGCTGTCAGACCTGGTACTGCTGGCAGAAACAGAAACAGTTAATGGTGGGTGTGTGAATACACACCCAGTAATCTCTCACTACTCAGTTCCTCCGGGAGGGAGAACCTCCACCTCCAATATCAAATCAAATCAAATCAATTTTATTTATATAGCTCCAAATCACAACAAACAGTTGCCCCAAGGTGCTTTATATTGTAAGGCAAGGCCATACAATAATTACGGAAAAACCCCAAGGGTCGAAACGACCCCCTGTGAGCAAGCACTTCGTGACAGTGGGAAGGAAAAACTCCCTCTTAACAGGAAGAAACCTCCAGCAGAACCAGGCTCAGGGAGGGGCCCTCCAATATAGGAACACCCGTGCAGCTCCTGTCAGTCGCTTCTCTGGATGGAGTGAGAGGCGAAGACGTTGCAAACCCATGTTCCTGTATCCACAGGAACAAACGGCTGCACACAGAACAATATTTAGTCACGGTTCAGACACAGCGGAGAATATTACCTGAGTGGTAGCTGATTTCTCGGCGGGGAGGTGGAGTTGCAGTCCGGCTTTTATGGTGATGTGGATGATGATAGTAGAATGAGTGACAGCTGGTGCTGTTGATGAGTGACAGCTGTCACTCTCTGTTGCTCAGACGCCCTCTCGTGCTTGAAGCCCGCACTTCAAGCAGGGCACCCTCTGGTGGTGGTAGGCCAGCAGTACCTCCTCTTCAGCGGCCCACACAACAATGAGCAAATATTTGCACAAAAACAATAATGTTTATCAGTTTGAACATTAAATATCTTGTCTTTGTGCTGTATTCAACTGAATATAGTTTGAAGAGGCTTTGCAAATCATTATATTCTGTTTTTATTTACATTTTACACAACGTCTCAACTTCATTGGAATTGGGGTTATACAACTGTACATTGGTTAGTAGTTACTGTTACGCATTTAAAAAAAAAAAAATCACCTTTAAACTCTAAAGCATCAAGCATCAATTACATTTTCACCCCCACAAACACACAAAAATGCATTATCGGTCAGGCACTAATAAAAACATTTAAGAAACACTTATGGTGCTACAATAATTGTCAATTGTCACAACAATTGTTTATTTTAATGTTTGATGAGAGCAATTTATACCTGGAAACCATTCCACAAAGCAGTTTGCCTGTTAAACTGAATTTCTTGACAGAGTCAACATCTTTGAGTTCATGTTATCCATTACATGACTCTGATCAATCTGGACCTCGAGGTCTCCAAGAAACACAAGAAACTAAATACAACATAATCACAGGGAAATGTGGCAAAACAGTTCATAAACAAACAAATAAACCTCCCCCACCCACCAAAAGAACAAAACAAACAAAAAAACAATAAACAATCACATATAAAATGCACTCCTGTACAAAAGCAATGGTGTTGTAATCACTAAGTGTATGTCTGTGTGTCTCTTTAATTGCAGGACCTCAAAACTCTCCAGACTGGATCAAGACCTGTAAATGGATCAGCCACAGCTGCCACCTGGCATATGAGGTATATTTCAGTTTCAGTGGACCTGCAGGACAATAGTCCAATGTGTGCCATTTCTGCTTTTTATTGGTTTATACCTTGAACGAGGCGGTTGATTTCAATGATGCCTGGACCGCCATATCTATGAGGCAGATGTATTCTCTCTCTGTATTGGTTTCTCTATATACGTAACTTTGTGTAGGGTGAGCATCTTCCTAATCTGACTATTTAATTTACTGGATTCAAACTATGGCCAGTATATAATGTCAAACCCATGGGTCACCACTGATAATGCAAACTTGTTTATGGCTGTGATCTTATTATTCAGTGTTAATTTTGACTTGCAGATCCTTTTAAAGGGGTCTAAGTATTCTTGTTTAACAGTTTCTCTCATGTTCTATTGTAGCATTTTCTTCTGTTCTGAATTAATTCTCATGTGGTTGGTGCAACTGCTCTTATGTCTAAATCTTTTACCACAATCTATACATCTAAAAGGTTTCTCTCATGTATGAATTTTCAAGTGTGTAATCAGATTGCTTGGATGTCCAAATCTTTTACCACAATCAGAACAGCCAAAAAGCCTCTTTCCAGTATGAATTGCCATGTGTGCAATCAAATCATCCTTCTTTCCAAATCTTTTACCACATTCAGAACAGTTGAATGGTTTCTGACCTATATGATTTCTTAAGTGTGTGACCACATTGCCCCAATGTCTAAATCTTCTACCACAATCAGGACAGCTGAATGGTTTTTGACTTTTGTTTTTTCATTTATCTTTGATGTCTTTTTAGTAGAATGCAATGGGCCCCAAACCTGGGGTCTAAAGTTGCATCCTAGGTTCTATAGTTATCTTAACCAGATCTGGCATTGTATCCGAGGGCTCTCTTCAAGATGGTGATCGTTCCCTTAATCGCAGACAACTGCACCTCATGTGCACTTGGGTGACCGGGGATTGCCTCAAGGTATTTCTTGAGGTTCTTCTTCATCAGGCCTGTTGCTCCTACCACAACTGGAATGATATCGATGTCTTTCAATGACCATGTTGTTCTTAGGTCATTTTTCAGGTCTTGGTATTTTGAGATCTTTCCCCTTTCAGCTCGATTCAGGCCGTAATCATTGGGGACTGTCACATCAATGATTTTGGCTGTTTTCTCTTGCTTGTTCCAGATGACAATATCAGGTTTGATTGCACCTCCTTCTATGTGTCTTCCTGCTGGGATCTCTTTGTCATAGAAGATCGTTATTTTTCCGTTGGATGAGACTGGTGTTGGCTCGTGCTCCCAGACATGTTCTTTAACTTCCAACTCCAGTTCCTTGCAGATCTTCCAGTGGAGATATTGACAGATCTTGTTATGTCTGGATGTATAATGCCCATCTGCCATGAGGATCTGGCATGCTGATGTTAGATGGTTTACACTCTCAACAGCTGTATGACAGAATCGGCATTTATCATTTTGTGAGATCCCTGCCATTTTTTTGAAGCCATTAGTTAGAAGTCCCTGATCTTGTGCTCCAATCAGAATTCTTTCTCCATCAAAACCAAGTTTTCCATTTTTTAGCCACTGCATTGATCCAACTTTGTCGATGTATTCCTTTTCGAGTTCTTCTTGGAAACGTCCGGCTCTTTTGTGTTGTTTCCATCTTTCCACTCGATGTTTTCCTTCTTTTTTGCAGTATTGTTCTCTGGTCTGTCTTGCAAGTTTTGTTGCAGGCATGAGACTGTTGCTTTTTCTCTCTTGTAGAAGTTCTCCGCCAAAGTTTTTTGCCAGTTTAGTGATTGAGGTCCGTTCACTTATGGTCTCGTGGTGTTGTGTGACCGTTTTTATGATTTCTTCTTCAGAGCTCTTTAAGTACTGTCCAATACTTATTATCGATGCTCTGTAGGCCTGGTTGATTTCAGTAAGACCCATACCGCCTTCTCTGCGAGGTAGGTATATTCTGTCCATGCATTGATTTCTGTATGTGATTTTGTGGAGGGTGAGCATTTTTCTGGTTTTTGTGTCCAATTTGTTAAGTTCGCATTGTGGCCAGTTCACTATGCCAAATCCATAGGTCACCACTGGTATTGCAAACTGGTTTATGGCTGTGATTTTATTTTTTGGTGTCAGCTGTGTTTTGCAGATCTTTTTTAAGCGGTTTAGATATTCTTTTGTTGTTTTTGTTCTCATTTTCTTGTGTTCAATTGAATTACTTTGTTCAATTCCCAAGTATTTGTATGTGGAGTCTGCAGCCAGGTCTGCAATGTAGCTCCCTTCATCCAATTGTATGTTTTCGGTTTTTGTCTTTTTTCCTTTTGTCATTGTGCATTTTGAGCATTTATCCAGTCCAAATTCCATGCCAATGTCTTTTGAGAACTTATGGGCAGTTTCCACGAGTTGAGTGAGTCCGTTTTTTGTGTTGGCATAGATTTTCAAATCATCCATGAACAACAGATGGTTCACAAGTTTTTGGTTTTCCTTTCCTTTGTCTTTACTTAAGTCATATCCAATGTCTTGCTCCTTCAGGATCTTGCTGAGCGGGTCCATGATTAAGCAGAATAAGAGAGGTGAAAGGCTGTCTCCTTGAAGTATCCCTCTCTGAACTCGTACGTCTGGGATTGTTGTCCCTGTGTGATTGAGGGTGATGGTGGTGTTCCACTTGTTCATTTGTGCTTTCAGGAAGGTTCTTATTTTCTCATTGATGTTGTATAGTTCTAAGCACCTCAAGATCCAGGAGTGTGGTACACTGTCAAATGCCTTTTTGTAATCAATCCAAGCCATGCTGAGGTTCCTCTGCCTTGTTTTGCAGTCCTCCAGGATAGCTTTGTCTGTCAGTAACTGGTCTTTAGCTCCTAATCTTCTTTTGGAACATCCTTTCTGTTCATTTTCCAGGTAGCCACCATTGTCAAGATGTTCATAAATGGCATCAGCTATGATTCCTGTCAGCCATTTGTATGTTGTTGTTAGGCAGCAGATGGGTCTGTACTTGTTGGGAAGCTGTGTTTCCTTGGTCTTTGGAATTAGGCTTGTGTTCCCTGTCGTTAGCCAGTCTGGTGTATCCTCTTCTCCGTTCAATATTTTTGTGAAAGCCACAGCATAATGTTGGTGTAATGCTGTCAGTCTTTTCAGCCAAAAATTTGGGATTTTGTCGATGCCAGGTGCCTTGAAGTTACTGTATTCACTCATTTTCTTTCTGATCTCTTCTTCATTGATTACAATTGCTGGCATTTGTTGTTTGTCTTTGTTTTTCTGTTGTATTTTTTCAATCCACTCAGCCTCTTGGTGTTGTTTTGGGTCTTCAAAGAGTGGTCTCCAAAATTTTTCAATTTCCTTTCTCTCAGGTGGTTGTTGTACTTCTATTGTGTCATTTGCCAGCTTTCTGTACACTAGTCTGGGGTTTGTTGCAAATAGTTTATGTTTTGCTTGTATTTTCTTGTCTTTATTCCTAATTTGTGCTGCGAAAGCTTTTACTAAGGCTTGATGTTCAGCCAGCCTTCCACCTAGCAGTTTGTCTTCAACATTGTATTTTCTTTTAATGCGATTTATTTTTTTTAGAAGATTCTTTTTGTGGTTCTTGTTTCCCAAAAATGTGGCCATTTGGGAGATCTCTGCTCTTAGGCAGTTGATTTTTTGTTGTAATTTCTTTTTCCATCGTGGCATGGTATTCTTTTTCTTATTTGTGGTACTGTTTCTCTCCAAATCTTGTGGGGCTAATTTACTTTGTATGTACCATGCCGCTCCATAATTTACAGAGTTTAACTCTGTCAATGTGGCTCCTCTTGGGACCAGTTTGGTCAGTCCTATGTTAACTTTTTGAAGGATATTTTTGAATTTTTTATTCTCTTTTAGTTTAGTCAGCTTTGGGCGCTCTTTCATGTCCATTTTTCTTGTTTCTTCAATCTTATTTGCCAATTCTGTGTGTGGTCAGGTTGCTCTTCTGTCTAAATGTTTTGCCACAGTCAAAACAGCCAAAAGGTTTCTCACCCATATAAATTCTCATGTGTGTGATAAGGTCGTCCTTCCGTAGAAATCTTTTACCACATTCAGAACAGCCAAAAGGTTTCTCTCTCTCTTTTTTTTTTCATTTGCCTTGAATTTGTGGTCAGGTTGCTCTTCTGTCTAAATGTTTTGCCACAGTCAAAACAGCCAAAAGGTTTCTCACCCATATAAATTCTCATGTGTGTGATAAGGTCGTCCTTCCGTAGAAATCTTTTACCACATTCAGAACAGCCAAAAGGTTTCTCTTTTTTTTTTTTTCATTTGCCTTGAATTTCCTTCTACAAGAGTGCAGTGGGCCCCAGACCCGGGGTCTAAAGCTGCACCCTTAACATTACTGACTTTGTATCTGAGGGCTCTCTTCAAGATGGTGACCTTTCCTCTCCTCAAAGACTGCCTTTGATCTCCTGCCCCACTTCTCATGTTTGAGTAAGCGAAGCAGTCTTCAGATCCCCCTTCCGTCCAAATCTTTTACCACAATCAGAACAGTTGAAAGGTTTCTCTCCTCTATGAATTCCTATGTGTTTAGTGAGATTGTCCTTGTATCCAAATATTTTACCAGTCAGAACAACCACATGGTTTCTCCCCTGTATGAATTTTCATGTGGGTGTTCCGATTCCCTTTATTTCTAAACCTTTTACCACACTCAGAACATCCAAATGCTTTCTCTCTTTTTTTTCCATTTGCCTTGAATTTCCTTCTACTAAAGCTGCACCCTTATCATTACTGGCTTTGTATCAGAGGGCTCTCTTATAGATGGTGACCTTTCCTCTCCTCAAATACTGCCTTTGCTCTCCTGCCCCACTTCTCAAGTTTGAGTAAGCGAAGCAGTGAGAGATCTTTTTCTTCTCCCCAATGGACCAATTTACAATGATGCAGTTTCACTGGATTCATTTAGCCCATTGATGGTGTTGTTGCTGGGGTCCAGGATCAGAACTATCTGGTGGATGACACCGCTGATCTGGTGGATGACCCAGCTGAGTGCTGCTACAGAGGAGATGTCTCCCCTGTGTGAATTGTCATGTGTATGATCACATCTTGTTTCTGTCTAAATCTTTTACCACATTCAGAACAGTCAAATGGTTTCTCTCCTGTATGAATTCTCGTGTCTGGTCATATTGCTCTTTTGTGCAAATCTTTTACCACATACAGAACATTCAAATGGTTTCTCTCCTGTATGAACTCTCGTGTGTGATCATATCATGCTTGTGTACAAATCTTTTACCACATTCAGAACAGTCAAATGGTTTTCTACTTCCTTGAATTCTTCTGTGTTGCTTTGAGACCGAAAACGTTCTCTAGTCTGTTTCTGTTCACAACTGTTGTCAGTATCAGTTTTAGAACTGTCTGAATTCCTTCCATTGGCATCTGGTTTTAAACACCCAGTTACTGGCTGGTTGTGGTCCTCCATTGTCCTCGCCATCAGCTTGTGCTGTCAGTGTTCTGTGTACAGTTGAGTTGCTGGGTCCAGGCTCAGCCTCTGCGCTGTCATCAGATTGGCTTTGATAAACCTGTGATGACTGTGGTTTTTCATTGCATTCATTCTTCAGAGGAACAACAGTGAAAGGGACCGTAATGATACCAGCCTCCTGCAAAAGGTGAAGTTGCTGTCCCTGCTGACATATCCAGAGTTTCTCTTGTTCCTCTTTAATGTCCTCCTGGTCAACACTCAGGTTCCACTTCTGGTCAGCGAGAATATCTTCTTTCATCACCAACAACTGTTCTACATCTGAAAAGAATCAGGTAAATTGATCATTTAGAATAATATTCATTAAAATAATTACAAAGCTGCAGTGTGGAGAATGTGACTTGCCAAGTTTCTTTTTCCAATTTTAATTGTTTAACTGATAGAGTAGTACATATTTAAAAGTTACATATTAGATTGATAATGTTTTATTTTAGCAAAACGTGTCTTCTTGTGGTATTACAAAATGGATTAGAGTAGGTCAGGGTTGTAGCTAGAACCATTTTAGTGCCGGGTAATTACATGATCCCGACTCATGGCTGGGGGTCTATGGGCCCCCGGCGGGGGTTAAGGAGGCAAAACACCCTGAAGCTATAGGGTTTTATACCTCTAAAATGTTATTGGCAAGCCCTAGTTTAACTAATTTTGAGTGGTTTTAGATGCATTGAAAGCAAGAATAACATAAAAAAAAAATTACATTTATGTTGTAATATTTGTAATACAAGTTCTTTTAGTTAATAAAATAACATTGAAAATGTCAAAAACACATTAATATTTGATGGGCATATAGTATTTGCTCGCTTCTGTACTTTTAATCCAGTGAAGCAGGTAGAGTTTTTCCTGTCATGACAGTTTTATTTCCTACATTTTTAAGTGGGATTGCATTATTTTATTTTAAACAACATAACCACTTGTTTGAACAAAAGCTGAATGTGGACTGATTTGATTGTCAAACTTGCTTTTTAAACATTAAACCCTGGATCAAAAACTTTCTGAATCAGTTTTTCACTTTCCTGTTTCACTGTGGCTTGTAAACAGCAAACAGTTTGTAAACAGAGTGCAACCTTCCCCTTCCCCTCACTCTTAATGTGAATGTGGTTTTTCCTCCAAGCTTTTTGGAAACAGTGAGCCTTTAAACTGTAAAATAAACTGTAAATTTCTGCATGTATCAGCATCTACGTACACAGAAGGAACTCTGGATTATTTAATGAAAGATTTTGATGGAGGTTTTTTCCTTTCAGTTAGAGTGGAGAGAGCAGCTCTCTCCACTCTGAGCAGCCTTTACTCAGTGCTGTGGCTTCACAGAATGCTGAATGCAGCTGACTGCTGTTTGCGGCTGATTTGATACAAAGAAAATGAGAAATACATTTCTTATTTATTGAATTATTTGGTTGAAATTGCAAAATAAAGCAAAAGTAAAACTTTATAAGCTTGAAATACGATCGAATTGGTACATTCGTCAGCAACATTTCAGTTAACTTCATAAAATCTGTACTGGGCAGTATAGCCAATTTGAACCTGAGAGCAACGAACAAGTCTTTCTTCTTCTGAATGTGACTGATCGGAGACCACTGACGTTTATTGCTTGTGAAAGCACAGTTTAGTGTGTGTACCAGTGTGAACAATTTGATTTTGGTGAAATGGACATTTAGTTGGGGAGGTTGGCGTACAACCCCAATTCCAATGCTGCTTGTGATGCAGCCGGAATGTGCAGCATTCTTTATCCTGACAACAAAGGATACAGCAAGTGGATCTTTTATGGACCATACAGTTCCATGAGTCATTAAGCAATTTTTTTCCAAAGACAAAATGGTAGAGGGCTCACGAGATTAGCTCTTGTTTTGTGCATGCACATCCATTATAAGATATGCATGCCAATTTAAGTGTATACATTGTGATTTATAAAAACAAAGTAGACAACAAAATCTAAAAATATGTTCACAAAATGTGACCCATGTATACAAATATTTTGACAATGATGAAGTGAAGGCAGATAGTCAGAAAAATGTGTGTGATAGCATTACAGATCAAATGATGCCCTGTACTTGTGTTCTTCCACTTGTCCCTGCCCAGCATCCTGCCTGTTAAATGTTGCTGCCATTTCAGCCACTTTATCTCTATTTTATACTTTAGCCATTTTGTTGGTTCTCATTTAGATTCCACTTATCTGTCTTATCACTCACTAACTCATCTTCAACTGCTTACTCCAATTAAGGGTCACAGGGGATTGGAGCCTATCCCAGTCACAGCACGTGAGGTGGCTTGCACCCTGGACAGGATGCCAGTTTGTCACAGGGCCACATATAATTAAATTTCAATTTATTTAGGTTATATAGCGCCAAATCACAACAAAGCTGCCTCAAGGCGCTTCACACTGCCTCGCGGGGGTGTCCCATGGGGTGATTTCCTGCATGGCATGATATTCACTAGCGTTGTGGTACGCTGATGCAGCAGTCAGCTGAAGCAATATGTATTTTAATTTATTCCCACGCAAGGACAACATGCAGACGTCCGCGCTTCACACTGTAGTTATGCGACTTAACATCCAACACGCTGAGGAAGACTGTTTGTCAGAGCCTGATGAGATGCACTTGACCTCTGTAATACAGCCAAAGTTTTATTCAAAATAGTCTTATACCTATGTAGATTTCACAGAACAGTGGTAAGTGATAATTTACATGGGATAATTTAGGCCTACGTGTCAACAAAATACATTTAAGTTAGCTACCTGCCTGGCTGCATTATATTAACAGTGTTGCACCTTCATAAATGTGTCAGCGACCACTGGCATTCCCAGCAGCTGTCAGTGTTCCACACACCCCAGCAACCGTCTGTGCACTCTGCTCCTCTGCATCCACCACACTCCTTGTCCTTTGCAGCCACTGCTGAGGGTGGTACTAAGAAGAGGAGGAAATGGAGGAAACGACAAGTTGTAAGTCAGCTCCGGAAGAAGCTACAGCACTCGAGCTAGCATCCACCAGCTTTACATTTATGTTTTCAACAACCAAGACTTTCAACATGAGATGAAAATCCTTGTTTACAAAGCTGTTGTCATGCCAACCCTGCTGTACGGATATAAGACCTGAAAACACTCGAGCAATTCCACCAATGCTGGTTGAGGAATATCCTCTGTATCGAGTGGGAAGGCTACAGTACCAACATCATGGTCCTGGCTGAAACCAAGCTCCAGACCATTGAGTGTGTCATCATCAAGAACCAGCTTCGGTGGGTGGGTCACATTGTTAGGATGGATGACAGCCAACTTCCCAAGCAGATCTTCTACTCCAAAGAAAAAGAGCAAAGAAATATAGTCCATAGGAAAATAGACGTGACAAGGACCTCCTGAAGCACAAACTCAAGGGCTGCTCCATTGACTGGAAGACGTGAAAAGAACAAGTGAGGGACTGAGCCAGCTGGCAAGCAATCATCCCCACGGGAGTACAAGCCTTCAAAGAAAGGTGGACAAACACAGAGGTGAACAGAAATAGGAAGCAAGATCGTAACGGGCAGAAGCTTCCCACAGCAACCACATGCAGTATCTGTCATAAACGGTGCGTGTCAATGCTTGGTCTTGTGAAGTGCCTCAGGGTGATTTACATTGTGATTTGGTGCTATAAACAATTGAATCGCTTCTTTGAATGGCCATGTAATATGAAAAAAACTACAACAATATATACACAAAGACATTATAATAATGTTTATGTTGGAAAGCACTGATGTTCCTGGTTAAAAATGCCAATGGGATACATATCACTTGCAAGATTTAATTATACATTTGACCCTTCCCCCAGTAATATAATGGCACCCATACTCATTCATATAACATAATTGACTGATTTTATTTTGCCAAGAGAAACACAAAAAAAGAAACTGCAAAACACCACATTATAATACAATAATTTAAAAACACATCTTAGTAGGGAGTACTACAAAGTCAAAATTGTGAGATATCTATTGTGGACCCACAGAAGTCCATGCTAAGGCAAAGAAAAAAACAAGGGAAAAAATAACGCACCGTACAAAATAAAAACGGCATTGTAGGAGAATTCATTCAATGATCAACAATGGAATTGAAGGATTGAACACCATAACACCAGATAAAGGAAAAAGAAAAAAAAAAAACTCCCATAAAAGTGAAAAAATAAATAAATAAATTATGTTCTTTTAAGACAGAGGGGTTCTATACAATAGTTGCAGACATTAAGGCAGAGAAACCATACTCCGCACCTCCAGGAACATCACTAGAGCTAAAGTAAATACAACCCCAATTCCAATGAAGTTGGGACGTTGTGTAAAATGTAAATAAAAACAGAATACAATGATTTGCAAATCCTCTTCAACCTATATTCAATTGAATACACCACAAAGACAAAATATTTAATGTTCAAACTGATAAACAAATATTTGCTCATTTTGAAATGGATACCAGCAACACGTTTCAAAAAAGCTGGGACAGTGGTATGTTTACTACTGTGCTACATCACCTTTCCTTCTAACAACACTCAATAAGCCTTTGGGAACTGAAGACACTAATTGTTGAAACTTTGTAGGTGGAATTCTTTCCCATTCTTGCTTGATGAAAATTCAGTAAGTATATCTTCTATTATACATACCAAATCTAAGGTAGAACTTTACTAGTGTATACTAAAGTACAGTGGTGGGCACAGTTCCGCTAATCCGCTAACCGCTAATTATCAACGATAATGTTTTCATTATTGGACTAGTTTTGCAGATAACTTTGAAAACCATCATCGGACCAATTATCTTCCAATAAGTTTTGGCTCGATAATTTTTAGACCGCTAACATTTTTGCAGATGCAGCTTTTTGCAGCAGATGTGCATTTCTATCCTCTACAAACAGAGAAGATTTGGTTCTAGAAGAAACCGCTCTATCCTCTGCAGGCAAACTAGAACTGGTCATAGAAAAGAAAAAAAGCTAATTTCTTCTGACCCCATACTAATATGCTGGCAATAGCACCGAAGTCATCCAGAGGCGTACGATTTTAACTTGTTAAAATTCTAACCAAACTAATTTCGGAGAAGTTATGGAGATGCTCCTTTTATACCCAATCATGACACCTGTTTCCAATTAGGTGTTCTTTGAGCATTCCTCAACTTTCCCAGTCTTTTGTTGCCCCATCCCAACTTTTTTTGAAATGTGTTGCAGGCATCCATTTCAAAATTAGCAAATATTTGTACAAAGACAATAAAGTTGATCAGTTTGAACATTAAATAGCTTGTCCTTGAAGTGTATTCAATTGAATATAGGTTGAAGAGGATTTGCAAATCATTGTATTCTGTTTTTATTTACATTTTACACAACGTCCCAACTTCATTGGAATTATGGCTGTAAGGGTTGTAAATGGTTTCTATTTTCTTGTAAATTTTTTTTTTTTTTTTTTGAGCTCCAGAGCCCAGGTCTATATTTGCACCCTAGACAGGACAGGTGTCAGGCACGATTCTGACCCATGGCTCACTTTTCTATATAAAATTGTGACCTCTAGGTCACATTTCTAGTATGGAAAAATGACCCAGCCCATAGAATTGTGACCCCTAATATGAAATTTTATCTTTTGCAATAAAAATCTTCTATTGCTGTTATTTAACAGAAATCTTAATTAATGTGTATATATCATAACTATTAAAATATATAAATTAAATGTTCAATTATGTACTACAGTATATACATATATGATCTATTCCTTCACATGAAACGCGCAATTAAGATTCACAGAATTGTGCATTTCATACAAAACATTAGATGTGATCAATTTTGAATCTTTGTGATTAGTTTTTAAAATTAATACCTTTTAAAGGTATAATGTGATGCGTGAAAAATAACTGCACTACATCACTGTAGATTTGAGTCCATAAGAAAGGTGGTAATCTTAAAAGACTATGGCTATGTTGCTTAGATTACACCTCAGAGTAGATTTTAAGCACAGTTATGAGTTACATGAGTTAGTTAAGTGATTTATAAGGCATTTTATGCCAACACTTTTCAGCAGTTCAGCTTCTACAGAATGAAATCAAGTTTATTTGGCAGTTTTTGTGCATTTCTCAGCAGTCCAGAAGAAGCCAGGGTAAGTTGAGATTTATGCATTTATACTTACATAATATACATTACTTCTATTGCCTATTTTTGTTGCATCATGCGTTACATATAATTATACATACTGTTTTGGGACCAGGGTCACTTTTCCATGTTATAGAATATAGACCTTGTGAATTCTTATGTGTACTTTCATGTTTATATGTAGTACTTTGTTATAGGTTTATCCAGAAGGCAAAGACAAGAACAACTTCTGACTGATATGCGCTCGGTACACTTTGATTGGTGGCACCCATCATTATCTTCACATGAAGTACAGTAACCCACGTCTTCAAGGAGACAAAGAAGCAGCAGATCCTTGAAGCCTCCCACACCTCACCTACACCAGGACATTTAGAACTCAGTAAGACTACTACCAATGTTGCAACTAGATACTACTGGCTGTCACAGTACAAGGACAGAAAAATGTATAGGTAAATATGTAGTAGTCTCATGCTTGCAATTATTCTCACACACTTGTTTGTGATTTGTGACTAAGGTCACTTTACGTGGAATAAAATTTGGACCCAATCAGTTTAATTATTATTATGATATCATGCATTAGCTAATTTGAGATTTGTGTCACTTTTTATGTAACAGAATTATATCAGATACTATATATTTTTCATGATCTTGCATCTGACGAAAACCCCAGCTGTTCTCCACCCTGTTCTGTCACCAGATACCAGCTTCACACAGTTTGGGATGGATCTCGTTGGACCGCTCACCACTTCTAAGAGTGACAATAAGCAGATCACTGCTGACTGATTACTTAGCAAAGTAGCCCGAAGCTGAAGGCATCCCATCCAAACACAGGGATGGGCTGATAAGATCCAATATCAGTATAAGGTTCCGATACAACATAATTCACGGATTGGAAATTTCAGATACAACCGGCAGAGGTTTCCAATGCAGAAGCCACATCTGCGTGTGTGTTTTTCTACCGAACCGTCTCCACAAGTGCTGCTGGCTGCGGAGTGCGGGGGGTGTCCTGAATGGAGGCATGTTTCAATGAGATGCGGAGTAATGAGTCACGCCTCTGACTGGGAGGTCCTTTCATTGTTTGAAGCCAACGAGCGGGCGAGCATTAAGCAGCACTGTTGCTAACCAATTTTTCATCACAGCATGTCTGCGGTGTGGAAATATTTTATACTAGAGACACCGCAAAGCAAGACAGCAGCATGCAATGCTCCCACACTCAACAGCTGTATGACAGATTCAGCATTGATTTTTTTGGTGAAATTCCTGCCATTTTTAAAAAACATTTGTTAAAAGTCCCTGATCTTGTGGTCGAAGTATAATTCTTTCTCCATCAAAAACATGTTCACCATTTTTAAGACACTGTATTGATCCTTCTTTACCTATGTATTCCTTTTCTAGTTCTTCTTGGAATTGTCCAGCCCTTCTGTGTCTTTCCATCTGTCCAGTCTTTGTTCTCTTTTGATGTTTTTTTTTTTTTTTTTTTTACCCTGGTCTTTCTTGCAGGTGTCAGATCTTTGCTTTCTCTCCCTTCTAAGAGGTCCCCGCCAAAGTTTCTAAGAGGTCTCTGCCAAAGTCTCCGCCTGTCCTGTATGAGTTCTCATGTGCTTCATCAAACTGCTCTTATATCCGAATGTTTTACCACAATCAGAACAGCCAAAAGGTTTCTCTCCCGTATGAATTCTCATGTGTGAATTAAGAGTGCTCCTTCGTCGAAATCTTTTTTTACACTCTGGACAGCCAAATGGCTTCTCTCCTGAATGAATTCTTATATGGGTGATCAGAGTGCCCTTCCGTCCAAATCTTATACCACAATGAGAACAGCCAAAAGGTTTGTCTCCCGTATGAATTCTCATGTGTTTGATCAGATCATGCTTCCGTCGAAAACTTACACCACAGTCTGAACAGCCAAAAGGTTTCTGTCCGGTATGAATTCTCATGTGTGTAATTAGGTTGCTCTTATTTCCAAATTCTTTACCACAGTCAGAACAGCCAAACGGTTTCTCTCCTGTATGAATTCTCATATGTGAAATAAGATTGTCCTTCTGTCCAAATCTTTTTCCACACTCTGAACAGCCAAATGTTTTCTCTCCAGTATGAATTCTCATGTGTGAAATAAGATTGCCCTTTCTTCTAAAACTTGTGCCACACTCAGAACATTCAAAAGGTTTCTCCCCCGTATGAATTTGCAGGTGTTTGATCAGATTGCTTTTCTGTCCAAATCTTTTTCCACATTCAGAACAGTCAAATGGTTTCTCACCTGTATGAATTCTCAAATGTTTGATGAGATTGCTCTTCTGTCCAAATCTTGTAGCACACTCAGAACAGCCAAATGGTTTCTCCCCAGTATGAATTCTCATGTGTATGACCAGATCGCTCTTTTGTCCAAATCTTTTACCACATTCAGAACAGTCAAATGGTTTTACACTTGCTTGCATTCCCCTGTGTGGCTTTGAGACATTGTTATTTGTCTGGCAGTTAAACCCTGAATGGAGTTCTCTGGTTTGTTTCCATTCACAACTGTTGTCAGTATCAGTATCAGAACTGTCTGTACTCCTGGCAATGGTATCTGGCTGTAAATGACTAATTGGATCAAAGTTGCTGGCTGGTTGTGGTCCTCCATTGTCCTCTCCATCAGCTTGTGCAGTCAGTGTTCTGTGTATAGATGAGCTACTGGTTACAGGCTCAGCCTCTGTGCCATCATCACGTCGGCTTTGGTGAACGTGTGATGACTGTGGTTTTTCATCATATTCACTTTTCACAGGGACAGTGGTGAAATGGAACTTGGCGATAACTGCCTCCTCCAGCTGATGAAGCTGCTGTCCCTGCTGACATATCCAGTGTTTTTCATATTCTTCTTTCATGTCCTCCTGGCCAATACTCAATTTCCACTCCTGGTGTTCAGGGACAATTTCTTCTTTAATCACTGACAACAGACTTGTGTCTGCAAAGAATCAATGAAATTGATAACATTCAGAACAATGTTCATTAAAATAATGATGAAGCAGCAGAGTGGTGAATGCAACCTGACTCCAGTAAGTTATGGCACTGATGGAACAGATGATATTAAAATATTTATCAGGAGTGTTTTGTGTTGTGTTTCACACATTCTTGAGCTGCAGTCAAACATTTTCACAGCTTTGGTTATTAGTTCCATCAACTCAAACTGAGAAACAATTTTTACCTTGACAGGATACAGATGTGATGTCAGCAATCAAAGTTGAGTGCAGTGTGAGTTCCTGTCAAACACTCTGCGCTTCATTTTTAATAAACTCATTTTATAATCTTCTGTCTATACTGCAATTGGTTATTCCATATCCAACACATATGTGGAAGACATCTAGTGGGTGAACTAGACATTGCATGGTATATTGGTATCAGTACTTGGGATAACTTTAGTTCTTCCATGTTTAGAGCAAAGTGCAAGATGCACTCCTTTATGTTCGGATCCTTAGAGTAAATATATCTGTAATGATTGCTTTGACTTGTTTAACAGAACTATAGCGGATTAATACTTGTATGAATGTTTATGTGACAACAAGCAGATATAATCTATTAGCCTGACTAACCTGTTGATGTCTCCTCATGTGTATGCTTCCTTGTTAGGCAGTGGTGTGTGAAAGATTGTTTATATGCTGAGCAAACACTATGTGACATCACCCATAGGTTTTCTACAGAGACCCGGATCAGTCAACATGATGCCCAGAATTTGATGCTCTGGGCATTGCTATGTTGGTAGTGCCTATTCTGCCTACATCATGATGAACCTATAAATGGATAAAGAGTGAGCATGAGTGACTCCATGTGTTACCTGGGTGGAATGAAAGAAGCTTGAACACGGTAGTTCTCATAACTTATGGCCTGGTCACACGGCACTAACGTAGGGCAACAAAGCCCAAACTAAACAAGAAATCTGGACTTTCGTTGACTTTTGTTGGCATCGTTTAACCTTTGCTCAGCTTCGTTCCTGCAGGTGGCGCTTCGTCGGGATTTTTAAACTGTCGAAAAATTTGAACGAATGCCACCGAAAACCTCAATTTGTACGTATTTCATTTTGCTGTTGTTCTTGACGGTTTCTTATCATTTGCTTAGTTTTTGTAATGTTAGCATTTTGTTAGCATTTCCTGTGTGTTTATGTCACACATGCAGCAAAAAGGACCATTTCCTTCTCTGCTGCAGCAGTGACAGCGGTGGGATGAAACATGACTCCTTCTTTTTCATTGGTGGAAAAGGCACGAGCTAACCAATCACAAGTCACTAACTCCATGTGTATTTAATCACAGCCCACCCACCAGACATGGTTTTGTTTGTGGGTGTGCACTTCCCAAAAGCTTGGGACTCCTGCGAGGGCGGTCGCATCTCCCGGCTCCCGCTCACGCCACCCCCCCCTCAAGCTGGCGGCGGCACGACTACATGTTGCTGTGGCCCCCCACACATCGCCTCAATTCGGAAAATGGACTGTTTCAAAATTTAGTGCACATAAACAATGTCAAATGTATATGTGTTGTCTTTAATTCTGATGTGTGCCATTATTATGGTAAACAAGTAATAATTGTGGATTAATTGGTGTATCCTGTGGTAATTTGAGTGTGGACGTAATCTCGTTGTTGTTGCACTTGTGTAATGACAATGACAATAAATCTCATCCATCCATCCATGCATCCTCCCATGACGCATGCGAACGGATGTTCTTTCCTTCTTTCCTCCCTCTCTGCCCGAAGAAACAAAAGTAAAAAAAACAAAACATGCATTTGTCTTTATCACTGGTGGAAAATAAACTACATAAGCCAATAATAATGATCCCCAAGACATGTAATTTGGTAGCTGAGTGAAGGGATATTGTGGGTGATTCGGCGAGGAGAGAGAAAAGCAGACAGCAATTAGAGTTTTGGTATTTGAGAGATTTGAGAAATATTTGGCGTGTTTGGCGTGTGCATTATTTTGGTGGAGTATTTAGTGTGTGTGGTTAGTGTGTTGGTGTTTTTTTGTTTGTTTGTTTTGTAAAAAATGAGGCATCTTCTGAATGTTGAGCAAGCACTTCAGTTTTTTTTGTTTTTAGTTTTTTTTTTTTAAATTGGAGGAAGACGGAGCGCGCAGCGCATCATCAGAGTCTGAAGCAGATTGTGAGGATTCTGATGATGAAGGAGATGATCCCTCTTTTATTCTGGATGAGCAACCAGAACAGGTGGATCCACCAACATGTGCAACGGTCTCTACAGTGTATCGGAGAGCAGGATGCAGGATGCAGCTGGCTGCGTGCAGCTTTTATAGCTGCTGTCAGTCACGTAATCGTGAACATTTCGTTTGAAGTGTCGAGGTCACCGTTAGCTTCAGTTTAATTTCTTTCCTCTTTCGTTCATTTTGCGCTCTTGATTTGCAGGCTATTCGGTGATGGGAAAAGTGAAAGCTCATTCATCCACCTTTTTTTGACGATTTGTGACTTCGTAGCTTTTTTTCCTTCGTTAAGGAATCGTCATATGCCGTGTGACCGGGCATTAGCTTTGTGTGGGCCAGGGTTCTAGCTACGATGGAGAGAGCGCGCACAAGGGGGAGCCTCATTCACCTCTTGTTCAAACAAGACAATTATTGGTTATACTGTTTTTGTTTCTTTTGTTTGTTTGTTTGTTTGTTTTAAAGTAATGCTACCCCACTGAAATATGTTGGAAAAAACTCATGACAGAAAAACTCTGCCTACTTCACTGGAGTAAAGAAGAAGAATAGCGCAAATGCTATATGCCCATCAAATATTAATGTGTTTTTAACTTAGACTTTGACAGAAACATAAAAAAAAACAAACAAACAAAAAAAAAACTTTGGTTTTACAAATATCACAACATAAATGTAATTTTTTCAGAGGGCTTTGACCCCCAGTGAGAGCCCCTGCACCCCCAACCACGAGTCACCGGCACTAAAATGGTTCTAGAAGGAAACCTTGGTGTGTGCATTAAAAGTCATAAGCCACTTATTTTCTCAGTAATCGTGCATTAACTGGACCAATGGTACAAATAGCTGCTAAATGTGTTGGCATAGAACACTAAATAAGATGAGAATGTCACTCAGCACAAATATTGCATCAGGGACATCTTGGGTGAGCCATTAAAACATTTCACCACACAACAAGCCATATTATTTCAGGTATCTGACACAAGACAAGATAAGAGTTGCACTTGGCAACGCCGCTGTACCACAAAGCAACCATTCCCCTAATTTTGCATAATTTTATGTCTTAAAACAGTTCAATAGCACTTCTTGGTCTAGTTTTTGCAAAAAGTCAGTGTCATGGTACACAGAAGTCATGGTTCGGTTCACACATCACGGCTCTGTATGAGTTTGGTTTTAATAAATTTTTCAAATCTTTATACTTTAACTTTAATTTGTGAACAGCCGAGAGCTGCTGTCAGACACTTTAGCACTGTGAGACAAAGTGTAAATATAAACTTTTTTCATTAATCGTTCATGATTTGGATTACATCTCGTCATTCACGTTGGGATGAGTTTGCTGTGTAGCACATTCAGCATTTTATGTTTGTTTTTATGCTGCACTAAGTATCGTGCCAGACCACCTTCAAAATTTTTGTCCATTTTAAATTAGTTCTTTGCGCAAATAAGTTAAAGTTCAAGAGTCTTTATTGTCATTTGCATAGTCGTACAATGTACACCAGCATAATGAAATTGGGGCACAGCCCTCCCCTCAATGCAAATCTCGCATTAATATGTAAAGAAAATAAATAAATAACTAAAACAAGGCATACACTTATCAAAACAATATGTAAATGTCTGATTATTGTTTCTTGCACCTGGTCCATGGTTGAAATGACACATGATCATATCAAAAGTTTGCATTTAACAGGGCTATGGGCCTGTTGTAGACAGCTTACGGCTCTCCACTCTCAGTGTTTTCTCTTGAACTTGAAATAACAGCATCTCTCAATGTACAGCTTTCAGATTACTGTTTGTTGGCCATCTCATCTGTGAAATTTTACACCAATTCATATAAAATGTCAACTTTGTCATAAGATGGTGGCATTGCCTGTCTAAACTTGATTGTGGTCTGAGTTCATACGGGGACAGTAATTAAACACATGCAGAAGGGTACACTTTTCACTTTTAGGTTCATATTTCAGAAGAAAAGGGTAAATTAAATTAAATTTAATGCTTCCAAACTTTCTGGGTGGAATAATGCGGTCACTTGCTTCGAGTGGCTGGTGGCAGACTGAGTGGGCCGGCCACGCTTCCTGCACAGAGCAGGAGGCTAGAGCTTTGTTTTGTTTTCAGATCCTCATTTGCTTATTTAGCTGTGGTTGGACATTTAGGTACACTCATCATCGGCATGAATGCCATGGCAATTTTGGGCTTTTAATCACATTTGAACTGTTCTTTTGTCAGGGTGGAATAATTGTCCATCATCATTAATTCCAAAAACCACGAATTAGGTGCACAAGTTAGAATTTATTTAGAATTTTCTTTTATCCACAGAGGGTGAAAGTTACACATACAGGCTCATACACCTCCATTAAGCAGCACCTATTACCAAACACTTGTGGCAGCCATCAACAAGCTTCTGGCATAATTCTGGCTGGATATTTGACCACTTTTCTTGGCAGAATTGGTAGAGTTCATTTAAGAAGGTTGGTTTCCTGGCATGTACACTTTTAAGCGTAGTCTACAAATTTTCATTAGAAATGTTTCCAATAGACCTTCCCAACTTATGTAAATCTACAATTCTCCTTTTTAGATCATCACAGAGTTCCTTGGAGATTCCTGTTGTTCTGAGTGTCGGTCAGCTGGTGAGTCAAGCATATCGGTTTTATGCTGGCAAAGCGAAACTACCAGTTGCAGTCAATCATGATCTCTAAAGAGCAGTTCATAGGCCTTGGTAGTATGTTAAAAGACACTGTAGAACCTTCAGCACCACTTATTTTTATTTCATCAATTTATTTGAGCATCAGATTTATAGACAATGCAGACATTTGATAAGGAAAAAAAAGGAAGTGTGTGCGATGCCCAAAAGGGGCAGGCTGAAGCAGAGCTTAAAGGTGTTTGCCCCCATCCCCAGATGCGTCTCACCCATACCCAGGCACATACACTCAACAAGTGCATGTGTTTTCCCATGGACAGTTTGCAGTGTGCTGGGTAAACATAACAAGGTTGCACTACAAAACATTTAACATAAAATGGCATTTCTTTTGAACAGATATATATCATTTTTCTCAATTAACATATGAGGTGTACTTTCACCATGTGTACTGACACATGCATGTGCACAAGCACATTTCTTCAGAGCAAACAAAAACATAATTTAATCATTTAGAATTTATTAAAAGATTTAAGTGAATGCATGTATATATTTGAGCCTGTATGTATAATTTTGATCCCGTGTCGATTTGAGAAGATCCAAAATAAATTCAGACTTGTGCACCCAGTTTTTTTTTAAGTCACTAATGAAGTATGTTTTACAATCCTTCTACTCTGGCAAAAGAACAGTTCAAAATCATCATTAAAAGCCCAAAATTACCATAATCTTCATGTCCATAGAGTGTATGTTATCTTCTGACCACAACTGTACAAGATTTCAATCCTAAAAGATACACTAACACACTAGAAGAAGAGAGACAAATTAAAAACTCTGAAAATTGTTTGCCGTTTCCAAAAACAAAATTCAAATATGAAACACTGTGTTAAGAGATTTAAAAAATGTTTTTAGTCTGTCAAAAACACAACGTCCTCAAAAAATTTTATTAGTCGCCACCTTTTCAAAGGTTCAAATTTAGGTATTCCTTTAAGTCTATATATCAGTGTCAGCATGAGAAAATTCAGAAGTCTTCTCATCAGCATGTGGTTGTAAATGACTGCACGAACCTGAGTTTCTGGTTGTTTGTGATCCTCCACAGTCGTCTCCATGACCTTCTGTTTTCAGTCTTCTGGGTTCAGTTGAGTTGCTGGCGAGAAGCTCCACTTCTGTACTCTCATCTTTTTGGTTTTGATGAAACTGCAATGACTGCGTTTTTTCTTCATCTTCACTCTTCACAGAGATGACAGTGAAAGGGAATTTAGTGACAGAGCTCAACCTATATATCGCTTGGCCGATAATATTGGTTGATATGAGCCGTTCACCAGCATATCTATCAGTGTTATTTTTGCTGATATGGAAACTTTTATTTTACTGAATAACCAATGCAGAAAATACTGTAGCTGTTGGGAATGGTGTCATTATGTAGTTTATCCAGCAGAAGACACTTTGATCGTAATGGGCCTCATGTATCAACGTGCGTACGGCGATATTTGAGCGTATATGGGGTGTATGCCAAAACGGCTGCGCCACTTGGCATTTATCAATGTGGTCGTTGGCGTACACTGCGCTGAAAATATACACCAGGTCGAGAGGTGGTGTAAATTATACGCCAAAATGAACCAGCACTGGAATCCACATAAAAATGAATATGATCGGCCTGATAAACAGCGCCATTATACAAATCAATGCATATGTTACATAAATAACACTTTCCTGATTATACTACATAATAATCAATACAAATCCCGCTTTTGCGGGATTGATGATCTATCGAGCACAATCCGTGGCCACAGCACTGACCGCAAAGAAATCGCTGCTCGCCTTTTTCTCCAGAGCCTGGAGCCAGAGCAGCGCTGAGCTTAACTTTATGTGGTGTGATCGTTTTAGACAATGAAATTGATAATTACAACTGTAGTGTTCTCATTCCCTTCGCCCGTGCTGCAATCAGGTTTTGTCGTCTCCATTCGTTTGTCACAATAAAATAAATAAAGAAATACATTTTAAGAATAAAGAAATCTGAAAAATTAGGCATGTCTTATTAATTGAGCGAGCAAATATCCCCATGTCAAGAATTATTGACATGTGAAAAGAGAATACAGCAGTCTCTCGCTATAACACGGTTCACTTTTCGCGGCCTCATCGTTTCGCGGATTTCTTTAGTCCAATTTTGCATGCTTTTTTTTACAGTGCATTGTGGTTTGCGTGTCTGTTTATAAGAATCTTCTCGCACCAACAACTACTCATAACTGTGTTTGTCACTCGGAAACAGACACCTGCAGCCAGGTGTGAGTGGAAAAAGGCACGGCGTCAGGACGAAGAGGCGCGATCTGTGAAATACTGGTCAGTCACTATTAATAATTTCTTATGTGTCCAACCTCATAGGTTGATCGTTAAAATTAAATTCGTTAGTTCTAAAAGCCATCAGAATTATTTATAGGAAAACATTCTATTTTTATTTCTCAAACAAATGTTTGGGCCTGAAAACAGTTTGGTCTTATTTTTCTACTAAGGTTTGAACTTTGAGAGTGTTTACACACGAGAGAAAAGTGAGAAAATGTTCATGCCTGATTGAGAAAGTGTATAAAGTGGTTTTACAGCTTTAAAACGTCTATAATAATTGTAAAAAATAACGCTGACTACGTTGCGGTTTCGCGTATTACGGGCTATTTTTAGAACGTAACTCCCGCGATAAACGAGGGACCACTGTAACACTTTTTTGATTATACTACATAACAATTGATGCGACGGCCGCTTTTGACGCTCTATTGGCACGCGTCGTGATTGGTGGAGTTCTTTTTCTTCGCCGTCTTCCTGGCTTCCATGTCGTAAAATGAGGGTGTGTCTGAAGCGGAGTCTGAATATTTATGGGCGTGTTTATTATAATTACAATTGTTTTCACCCGCCGCATTTATCAAGGTCACGTCAGGCGTATGCCGGAAATGGGCAGGTGCGCACTGCTTGATACATGTCACGGCAACTTTGGTGTACTTCAAATTTACACCGTAAATTTACGCCACAAGTGCGCAACTTTGATACATGAGACCCATTGTCTCAATGCTGTTAAGAATGGCTGGGAACCCCATCGCCCCTTGGTCCCATTAGCTACAAGATCCAGGGGCAAAGTGGCCAGCTGCCATTCATTTTCAATTGAAGTGGGTGTCTTGCAGCAACAAGAGACCAGTGGTCACTATGCAACCAGCTAGATGTGTCCAAAATAGACGAAAAGGCAATTTTATGCAAATACTGAGTGATTCAATACAGTGAATGCCAACTGGAGTGAATACAGTATGAGGTACTTTGGTTGGTTGCTGGTAGTAACTATTAATAAAGTTCATGTTTAAACTGCAAAACATCAAGCCTCAGTTATATTTCATTGTCATCAGGGACTGACAACAAGTTTGGAATCATTGCCCATGTATATATCAGCAGATATACATATATAACAGCACTCCAAAAAATCTGTGTCAGTCAGGCTCTACTTTGTGATAGCTCTTCTAACTTACCCAAAGTTCCTCCTGTTCCTCTTTAACATTTGGAGGCTCTGACTCCATTTGGTGCAGACACAGATTCCATTGATGCTGCTCACGGAGAACGTCGTCTTGATTCACTAATGGCTGCTGCATGTCTGCAATGAAGTATTTAAATAGACAAAATTACGAACAACATTCATTGTGTGTGTGTGTCTTATTCCAGCATGTTATTGTAGTGACGAAATCAAGTCGGGTCAGGGTGTGTTGGATGTTGCTGCATCCAACACACTATAGAACTGTCCATCCATCCATCCATCCATCCATCTATTTTCTTCCGCTTCATCCGAGGTCGGGTCGCGGGGGTAGCAGCTCAAGCAGTTAATATAGAACTGTACTAGGTCATAATTGGTGTCAAACCACCATTCCATCAAAACATCTAAAAAGTAGCTATCAAAGTGACACTTGGGCACTTGGCCTTTTTCAGTTGCTGGTATCCTCAACACTGATGTACTCACACTGTTCATGGGTGCCATTTATTTTAAAAAAATAAAAAATTTTTACTCAACATTTTTAGAGAAAAATGTATTTGAAATGGCAGAGCCGTAAGTGCTTCAAGATGATGCCATGAAGCAGACTAGCACCCCCACCCCCAAAAAATCTATTAAATTTGGTTTGATTTGATGCATTTTTCAAGCGCTGAATTAACACTAACTCACCTATTCAATTGATTTAAACCCTGTTCAGACAAAGTACTGCTGAAAGAGTCCAGGAAAGCAATATCATTAAGAGACTAGCGTACCGCATTCGTAGAGCGCAAACCTCTGCCAACACTAGTTTCTAGTTCCACAAATTTTTACCTTAGAAAAAATTTTCAAGATCAAAGTTCTGCTAGACGTGGCTTTTCATAAGCTAAAATATAATACAAATTTTAGATCAAAAGAGCTTTTCAATGTTAAAATCACATATTCGCTAAATCCACAATACAGATCAGATGCAGATCAAACAGCCTATTCATTAAGAGTGCCTGTTTGCACCTCACTGTCACAAATAAGAGGAACAGAAGCACTTTTGATTGAGATATAATGCAAAATGTACATCAAATTGGGTTTTTGATATTCAATTCAAATGTCCACAAAATTCACAATCCGAATCAGAGCCAGATCAGTGAGTGTCAGTCCGCACCTCACTTTCAAATATGAGAATGACTGACATGTTTGATTAAGATATAATATAAAATACATACTAAATAGGGTTTTCAATAGTAAATTTAAGTGCCCACAAAATCTGTAATCTAGATCAGATGCAGATCACTTTATCAGTCGATAAAGGATACCATCCTACATAACACTCAAATATGAAAGAAATTAATTTTGTTCTTCTGACAGAGTTATGAATTTTTGAAAATTCAATGTTAAAGGATAGGGATCTTTCCAATTTTCCAAGATTTTTCCTGACTTTGACCTATGACCTTGAAAATTTAATCAGTTCTTGTCTATCAGGATATGAATCCTCTGTAAAAAATTTCATAATGATATATGAAAAATTGTAGGTTCCATGCTGTTCAAAAACAGACAAACAAACAGGGGTGAAAACATTACCTCTGCCCCACCTACTTCGTTGGCGGAGGTAATAAGATCAGAATTTCTTCACATTAAACATGATTTTTGTCCACACAGAAAAGGTAAACTGAGTACAGAACAAACTGCCCATTTTCCGTACATGTGCAGAAGCGAATCTACAAATCTGGTACGAGAATAATCTCAGTGTGTGAGACTGTCCACTGCTCCTAGTGGTTGGATTGTGTCTAACTGTAATTAGGATAGCGAATGAGTTAAATGCAGAGGGCAAATTTTGTTGTACGAGGGTAGGCTGAAAAGGTCTAAGGCTCACCAAGAAGGAGAAATGCCATTTCAATAAAACTTGGCATGCATTAAGTTCAACTCTTCTGATGACTAACTGTTTTTTTCTTCCAGGTTGTGAGGTAGTTTGTGGTTCATAGCCAAGTTTGAAAGTTCGTGGTAGATGGAAACGGCAAAAATGGACAAAATCTGGCATCGCGGTGTGATTAAGTACCTGCATAAGAAGGGGTTAAAGCCCAAGGACATTCATGCGGATATGGTTGCTACATTAGGGGATGAAGCTCCCTCCATATCTACAGTGCAGAAGTGGGCAGCTGAATTTAAGAGGGGCAGAGAGAGCCTTGAAGATGACCCAAGGTCTGGGCGGTCTGCAACAGCCACAACCCAGAAAAACATTGACCTTGTTCATGAAATGGTGATGATCGACGATTAATCAGCTAGCAGATGCTGTGGGACTATCCCGTGAGAGAATTGAACACACTCTGCATGAAGAACTTGGAATGTCAAAGGTGTCAGCGCGGTGGGTGCCACATCTTCTGATGCCTGATCAGAAACGCACCAGGCTAGTCATGCTGTCGAAGGCAAACTTGGCGCAATTTGAAGAGGATCCAGCCAATTACATGGAACGTTTTCTTACCCAGGATGAGTGTTGGGTTCACCACTTTGAACCAGAGACAAAAAAACAATCAATGCAGTGGAAACACCCAAGGTCACCACCTCCAAAGAAGGCCAAGGTCATTTCGTCTGCGGGGAAGGTCATGGTTTCAGTTTTCTGGGATGCCAAGGGCATTGTGTTCGTGGACTATCTTGAAAAGGGACAAACCATAAATGGACAGTACTATTCTAACCTACTGAGACAGTTACGCGAGGCTATCAAAAAGAAGCGACCAGGAAAGCTGACGAAAGGGGTGCTGTTCCATCAAGACAATGCCCCAGCTCACACGTCAACAGTGGCCATGGCCACTATCCACGAATGTGGATTCGAACTGGTAGATCACCCACCATACTCCCCTGACTTGGCACCCTCAGACTTTCATCTGTTCCCAAACCTGAAAAAAAAACTTGGCTGGGAAGCACTATCGGAGCAATGATGAGGTGATGGCTGCCGTTGAGGACCATTTTGACTCTCAAGATGAAATCTTCTATGCCAAGGGAATCGAAGCACTCAAGCACTGCTGGAAGAAGTGTGTGGAGTTACAGGGAGACTATGTAGAAAAATAACCCTGAATTTGTTCAATTCGACAACTGCATCATAGTGAGCCTTAGAACATTTCAGCCTACCCATCATTATTATATATTATTTGATAAAATTTTTCTTCATGTTTTGATTTGGAATAGAATGAGGAGTGTTATCAATACATTTGTGTGTCTGGAAATAAAAGCTATTATAAGGACTTTGAGCTTGACTCACTTTTTAAACCCACTGCTATTATTTTGAACACAACTGCATATCTTACTGGTGAGGTGTCGGAGCCGCCGAACTGAGCGAGGATGATGACAGATGAGCGTGAGCGTGTTCTCGCAGTCCATCCAGCTGTTTTGATGACCGCAAACTGGAAGTACACTTTTCTCACCGCAAACAGGAAGTATAAACAGGAAGTACACAAGAAGCATGATGGGAGAGACTGAGGTAATGGAAGAAGTTTTCCCCAGAAACGTGTAGAAACAGTGTTACATTGTCACGCCGGACACCAGTGAAAGGCTGGTGTAGGAATACCCTGAGTGAGCCGCATTACCACCAGAACTGTATAGCAGGCTGGCGTACGAATACGCTGAGCGAGCGGCATTACCACCTTAACTGTATAGCTTCAATCAAAAAAGTAGTTTGGAAAAAATAATTAATACTCGTATATTCTGTTCACGTATGAATTAAAAAGCAGGAAACACATCGAAACAGCATTAGCTGGTTACTGCTATCGTTGCATTTGTTTTGCGGTCATCATGACAGACACCAGCGAAAGGCTGGCGTTGGAATACACTGAGTGAGCCGCATTCCCACCATAACTGTATAGCTTTCGATCAACAAAGTAGTTCGAAAAATTAATAAGCCAGCTTCGAGTTTCTCAATGAGCATGCACCGCAAGCTACCTAAAACTTCCGGTTCACAGGTCATGGCATGCAAACTCACTGCAGACGCTGTTCCACTGATCCAGTGTTGTAATGTAACGAAGTAGAAATACTTCTTTACTGTACTTAAGTAGAATTTTGACATATCTGTACTTGACTTTGTTATTTACATTTCTGGCGACTTTCACTTTTACTCCACTACATTTCCTCAGTAAAATGTATACTTTTACTCTGATACATTTCTCTAAACATCTTCGTTACTCATTAGTACACTATAAAAGTAGAAGAAATTTGATTGGGCAATGCCTGTTTGCAGAGGTGAAAGTATAAACCGGAGCGCAGCACATACAGTCCTCTTCAGCCAGAGCGCAGCGCCTTTCACCCCTGCAGCAACAAGTCCCTTGTTTGACATAAAACACGTTGTACAGACAAAAGAAAAAAAAAAATCAACAAATAAAATTAAATGTGAATCTGCGCACCCACTGAGGAAGAGCAAGACTGTGGAGGGTGAAAAGCATCTGCGCTTTGGACACCAAACGCGCACATGCTGACACACACACATACAATGAAGTGCAGCGCACGATCGGAGTTAACATACACGTAAGGGGAAAACTACAGACAAAATGAGCCGACGTGCCTTTCATTTTATCTTATTTGAAATGTTCGCAGAGAAGCACTGCGTAAAAGTGGCTCCACGATTTGGATTCGAAAACACAAAGAGCACTGTGTCTGGTTGCTTTGCAGTGGTTGGTGGTGGTGATGCTTGGAAAGTTTTTACTTTTCCTTAAATTTGGCATAACTGTGTAGCTATATATGAGTGTTCTGTTTCACAAGTGCCTGGCTGTTGTGTTTAAAAGAAAAGTGCATGTTGCTCTTCCAGGAAAAAGACTGCATGATCTTCAGAAAAAGAATGGCACTCATCCTGTCACCAACACAAACTGCTCCGCCAGAGGCAGATCCAGCCTTTTACAGGGGCTGAGGCCCCCTCCTGGTTTCTCCAAACACCACACTGGCTTTCTTTTCTATCACCATTTCACTCTCCACTCATTTTGGATTTTACTTTTACTCAATACTTTTACTTAAAGTACATTTTATATGAGAAATTTACTTTTGATACTTAAACACAGTAAATGTCAGAGTGGTTAGTGCGCTTGGTTTCGGTGCAGAAGGTTCCCGGTTCAAATCCCATCCCTGCCACATTTCTCCATGTAATGTGGAGCTGCGTCAGGAAGGGCATCAGGCATAAAACTTGTGCCAATTAAACATGCAGATCCACCTCAGATTTGCTGTGGCAACCCCGAGTGCAAAACAAGGGAGCAGCCGAAGGGACTTACTTACTTACTTACTTTAAGACTTTTACTTAAGTAATATTTTTAAAGGAGACTTTAATGTTTACCAAAGTAATTTTATGGTAAGATTCTTTGTACTCAAGTATCACTTTGAGGTACTTTATACAAGACTGCACTGATCTGTATATAACACTGAATATCTCATTAACCCACACACTCCGTACAGACCGCTGAAGCAAAAGGGCGGCCATCTTACCACTCGCAAGTTATGTGGACCACACATAGGTGGCTTATTAGAATGTCAATAATTACAAGTAATAACTGAGTTGATTCTCTCATTTCCTTCTTTTTGTTCTCCAGTTAATGTAACTTTCATCCCTCCTAATCTATGTCTGCCATAATTAGCTATTTGACTTATTTTCTTTGTTCCTTTTAGTACTTTGACACATTCTCCCCTTCTATTCTCACTCATATCTCACTGGGACAAATACTCAATACTAAAAATTATGATTCTTTAATCAAAGTTTATACAAGTGTTGTGTAATCATCAGCAAGCTTATACACACACACACACACACACACACACACACACACACACACACACTGGTACCCATCATGAACCAAAGTGAACAAGAACAAAAGTGGATGGATAACAAATTCATAATGGATAATAGCAGTAATGGATTTTTTTAATACTCGCACTGAAATAATAAAATACCAATTAATTAGCTACAGGAGAGTTGGTTTTCCCTTGCAATGACAATATTCATTCCGTACAGCCCTAATATTAGTAATAAATTTGTAGCAACAACGCTTAAAGCTCCAAAACTATGCACAAGTAGACCTAATAAATGTCTTAAAATAGTTTGTTCAATACAAAACTCAACATGTGGCTACACACAAGCCACACCATATATTACTGTCATTATTATTACTGTTATTATTATTATTGTTATTGTTATCATTATTAGTATTTCTTTCCATTTCAATTATACTCACAGGTGAAATGTTCATCCACAGCCTTTGAGCTGCCGATTTGCACCGTTCATATCTGCACATGAAGTCTTTTTTTTTTTTTTTTTTGCAAAATCGCAAAGAATAAAATTGTGTGTACCTGGTTAAAGATCGGCAGAAAAGACCATTCAGGAGCGGTACATGCAAGTGGTAATATGCTGGTCGATTTTCTTCAGAAATATTGGCCAATGAGCTGCCCCGTTCACGCCAGTAAGAAGACTGTTTTTGAAGCAACATAACACCTAAAAGAGCTGAAATAAGTTACACTGTGGACAATAAAATGTATGTAAACATTTCCAAAGTCAGTAGTTGGGCCGTGTAGGCCCCATTCTATGACAAACCACTTCCAGTATTTACAAAGTACCAAAATTATCAAGCTATGAACACTATATTAATAAGCTGATTGTGTACTAATTAAAAGGCAACGGAATAATAATGAAACTACGCTCTGGACCTACATTCAGGTTAGTGATGTTTTTATCTGAAAGTCAAATATAAACCCCAGTTAGTAATCTACTCGTGTCACAAAGGTCTTCTCAATGTTGAAATATCCCAGGAATCCACCTGAAATCTGACTATCTAATGGATCAGCTTCTTAAAAATTGCTCAGTTGTAATTAGTCATTTATAATCAAATTTGTGAATTAGGCATAAATAATATATTGTTGTGACACTGATCACAGATCTTGAAGAAAGAATCAAATTTATATACATACATATATATATATATATATATATATATATTATGTGTGTGTGTGTGTGTGTGTGTGTGTGTGTTAGTAATTTGTTGCTTATTCATAAAGGCAGGTACGATAATGAACATTTTACATATAGAATTACAGTGAACTGTTACTAATGTGTTGCTTATTTATAATTAGAGGTCCTGTAATGAATATTTCTACATTGTACAGCGCATAAGTATCTAGTTTCATTGAATTAAAATGTTGTTGTCTTATGATATTGTCATTAAATATCTCTCAGTATATTTATACTTGCAATTTAATACGTTATAAATGCTGCCAGTGCCACATACGTCAGGAGAATAAATAACGTTTGTTGTATAAACTTGTATAAACTTTTTGAATGAAATCATCAACCCCTGAAGAAAATTAATAAAATACTGCCCAATTGAATCTTCAATTTTTACAGTATTTCAATCAAACAACTTCAATATTTTTCCATAGAGAAAAACGCTGCTCGGTCAAAGGGTTTGCCTTCATTATATTATTGTCAAACAAAAACTAAAGTTTAAAAACAAACCTATGTATCAGCAAACCTCAGACTTGAAAACAGCATTCAGCAATGTGACCAGCTAGCCGCTGTTTCGACAGACTCCGCAGCTTCTTGAGCTAACTTCGGCTTTTCTTCTTCCCGTTTATTTTCGATTTGTGATGGTTCGGGGCGCTTTAAGAAACATATTAGAGTTTTACTGACTAAAGTATTTCAAAGACAGTTTTCTTGGTTTCGCGCTAACTAGCCGGAGCTACGGAAGCTGGCAGGAAGTCGAACGAGATTCGTTTTTATTTTCGTCTTCTTTAGAGGAGGGCAGATGGATTACTGCCACCTGCTGGCTGGAGAGGGGATAGGAGGCCAAACTGAGGGTTTCTGCCAAATACGAGGGTAGGCTGAAAAGTTCTAAGGCTCACTATAATGCAGTTAATGCATTACTCCTTCATGGGGAGCTTTAGAACTTTTCAGCCTACCCTCGTATTTGAACGATTACAATGTGTATGTTTACAGGCCTGCTGTCATAAAATTATCTAAATTATCATATTGAAGAAGTGCACTCCCACCTGACAGAGCCAAAAACTCTCAAGATTCTCTTTCAGTTGTTGCTCAGTTGTAAAGATTCGGGCCCTCACAACAACAGTGTTGTGTCCAGTCAAAAATGCAATCTAAATTTATTTGTTGAGTATATTTCAAAACAACTGCTGACCAAAGTGCTGTAGAGTGAAATATTTCATAGACATAAAAAGCAAAAATACAAACAAACAAACAAACAAATAACATAATAAGAATTAAAACAAAAACAAAAGACTCAAACATAAAAAGTCAGAAATCATCACAACAATAAAGGCAAAGCCAAAAGAACAGAGCAAAGGGAATTAAAAGCCAGTGTGTACTTGAGATTGGATTAGGAGACAGTCATGTTGGGAATTCTGGTATTCTGACAATTTGTGCTGCTTGGTCATGACCCTTTAGCAATATGGTTGTAAGCTGACTTTGTGCTGTCACAAGGACTATGAATTGATCCCTACCATGATTAAATGATTCCAACAACAGTAAGGGCAAGTGCATATATATTTGTTCTACAAGCATGTTATATTCTTTTTTTAAAGGCCACAATGGACACAAGCAATTGACTGGATACTTCTTCACTGAGTCATATGGTATTTTTTTTTCATTGCCTCCTTTGACTTGGTGTATTACACTGATCTGTATCTGTGGGTGTATTAAGAGTACTGCAAGAGAAAACCAGCCCACTGTACCTGCGTATTGAAATTCCAGAAAACACTGGTTTAAATCAGAAGCATGTCAACATATGAGTAGAAAGTATTATAATACTTTGGCCTTAACAATTTATTACAGCCTTTAATGTAAAATGAATTATATACTTCAGGTCAGATTTACTACATGACATAAATGCTGCTTCTTTGAACATAGTGAAAATACTACTCCAGATTGCGATATATTGATAATGGAGTAGACGTCCACAAATTTTTCAGTTGTTCCCTTTAATGTGAAAACGTGTTTAATTATCACTAATATCCTCCAAAAGGATTCATGATGTTTTGATCAGAGTAACTGCACCAACATATTTTGACACATTCTCATGAAACAGAAACTATTGTTGCAGGCAGCAAAATTAATTTGAAGGAAATCAATTAATTCTTACTATTTCCCAGGAAGAAAAAAAAATGATATTTGAATGTGAAATCAATTATTCTTACTATTTCCCAGAAAGAAAAAAAGATGTTTGAATGCTGATCTTAAAGGTTCAATAGTATTCCTAAAAAGCTTATATTTATGATTACAGTCCATGCTTTACATTTGTTTAAAACACTGAGATGTGCAATAAATAAGTAAAATTATAAATGTCTGTATGGAGGGGTACATTGCTTCATCTTCACAGCCTTCTGGTCAATATAGTTTGTCTATCATAAGTCTGTTTATCTTAATGTTATATCGTTGTGTTTCAAACTGCATGTTGGTTAAATGTACAGTGATGCATGGCTGAGATCCTCTCATGATTTACTTTATTAATATTTGTATTTGTACTGTATTCTGTGACCGTGCGGTTTTTAATGGAAGCTTGTGTTTGTTATGTTAATAGCTTTGTGTTTGCCATTCTCAGTTAGTCATTCTCAGCCCTTTTCAGTGCATCCTGAAAGTATTTACAGTGCTTCACTTTTTCCACATTTTGTCTTGTTACAGCCTTATTTCATAATGTTGTTGTTGCTATTGTCCTTTCATAAATGGTAAATGGACTGCATTTATATAGCGCTTTTCCATCTGCATCAGAAGCTCAAAGCACTTTACATTTATGCCTCATATTCACCCATTCACACCCAAGGCGCTCACTACACACCAGGAGCAACTAGGGGATTAAGGAAGGGTCCTTGAGCCTTTCAACTGCTCCCATTTTGTTTGGGGTGGCCACGGTGGATACAGCCAGATTCAGTACACTGGAAGACAGTCCGCGGAGCAAAAGTACCAGGCAGGGATGAGACAGAAGACGTGGTCATAAACAAGCAGGGTCAGTACACGACCAAACTGGGTTTTCAGAGCTGAGGCAAAAAGCAGGATCCGGTACAGAGAGCAGAGTCAAAGACATGGCTTGGCATAAACAGGACAGAGACGAAGTGCTGGTAAGTGATAGAGATCAACAAATGAGCAACGAGGGAGTGAACAGATGGAGTTTAAGTAAGGAAGGCGGTGACAGGAAAACAAGACGCACGTGAGGACGAAGGATCTGGAAAGGGGCCGTGGCTGACAGATGAGGAACAGGTGCAAGAGAGTGAGGGGAGGAAAAACACAATGCAGACAGAACCAAGAGAACTAAGTCACTGGAAAATTAATGGTGGAAAATGTAACATGCGTAAGGCAGACAATAATTAATGTGAGCAAAACAAAAGGGGGGAAAAAAACTAGGAAATAATGAGACTAATCTAAAAAGTGGGAAACTAGGAGATCAATAATAAAACTCGAGACTGGAACAGAACTGACACTGAATAAAGTATAAAAATTAATGCAATGATTGAAAATTAGATGACAATACAAGACAACTAATAAACAGAGAATGCAATAAATCACAAATGAAACAAAGTCAGATATGAAACACTGCAGATAAATAATAAGCAAAACCTGTGACTAAAGCATAATGCAGTCAATATGAAAAACTAAAATAAAATAAGACTAAAAACAAAATGAATTGTAACAGAAACTTGTCGGGGGTGTGTTTGATCTGCTTTTATTTCTTGGTTGTAGTCTGTTTTTGTGTGTAGGCTGTCTTCTTTTTTGTTTATCTCCTTGTTGGATGCTTTTCTGTTTGGGTCTCTCTGTCTCTTTTACAGGTGGGTGTGTCTGTCTCTCTCTCTCCCTGGTCACGCCCCCCTTTCCAGTCCTTTCCATGCTCACCTGTGTTCAATTTGCAGCTCGTCGCTGGGGTGGATATATACTGCTCATTATTCTTTGTTTCTTTGCCAGATTGATGCGCCCTGTGCCTTCTTTCCAGCTCTCATTCATGTTCCATAGTCCTGCCTGCCTCAAAGTGTTTTCGACCACCTGCCCGTTTGTTCTGACCACGATAAAGCCTGATGTTAATAATTCTGCTGCTGTGTTTTCTGGACTGTCTACCCATGTACCGACCACTGCTTGTCACACCACTAAAGTTTGTCAACCAGAGCTGTGTTTGTGAGTCTTGCATTTGTGTCCAAACCAAACCTTCTGTCAAAACTAAAACTCATGACTACCAGAACACAACCAGACATAGAAGATAAATATGAAGAAAGGTCAGAGAATGCATATCAGCTGAAGTTAACCAATACAGACACGACTAATATAATAAAAGATAACCAAGATTGATAGTGACTCAAGCATACAGAAAGAAAAGCAATAAATGACTGAACTGAAAATGCAATACAGTGAACCAAGAATAAAATAAAGAACCAAACCAGGGACCACAGAATAATACATGAACACAAATAATGAGACCCAAACTGTTATGTTTCGGACGCGGTCGAAGCACCGACCCAGCATTTGAAAGGACCCAGCATAAAATAAGCAGAGCACGGTTCAAAGGATAACAGAATTTAATAAACATAACAGTAAGTGACGTGCTAAACAACTAAAACGTCCGCGGTCTGGTGAGGTGGAAACACGGCGCGCTCTCAACAGCGCAAACGGTCCGGAGCCACAGCAGTTCGGACCCAGGGACCCCGCCGACACCCCCCAGGTGGCCGCGACAAACCGAGTCTGTGAAGAAAGAAAACATGAGGTGAGTCCAACTCCACACAGAGAGACACAACTCAAAGGTGCACGCAATCAGCAAACACTTCCTGGCTTAAATCTATACATCAGCTTCTCACCCTGCAGGCACGGAACAACTCAGTTCAAATCTCCACTGCAGCAGAAGCTGATTAGACAATTAGCATAACGTGACAGCTCACTAACACAAGGTGTGAGGGACACCAAATCCACTGTCATTACTTCATAAAAGTCACCAAAACCAAATTACCTCAGGAAGTGTGCTGAAGAGCGTGAGACCTCACCCAATCCTCCTTCACAGACTGTGGCGTCAAACCTGGAGCGGTCTCTGCGTCCGTGATGGTGAGATTGTTCTCCTGACGTCGATCTCACACGTCTGCTCACAAGGTCGAGTCTCTGGCAATCACACACCGTGCATTCAAGGTTTAAATGCAGCAATCTCTGATCAAGACAAAATACACCACAGCTGTGAGTCCTGATGACCTGCATGTGAAAACAAGCCTCAGGTGTTCAGGGTGAGGTCCTAATGCTCAGCCACTCAGTCCTGAATGCATACCACCTGGTGGGAGAAACAGAAAACAAAAACCAAGCCAGCCAAACACCCCAGCCCACAACACAAACAAGAATGAAAATAGTCAAGTGGCAAAAATATAAACAACAATAAAATCAAGACCAGGGTAAACAGAAGGAAAAGAAAAGGGGACAAATAAGACAGGAACCCAAACAGGACCAAAGCATGACATAATGGATGAAATTATTTTTTTCCTCTTAATGTGAAAAACGTTTTTTTGAGATTTTTGCAAATTTATTGAAAATAAAAAACTAAGCATTCACATGTACATGACTTTTCACAGTCTTTGCCATGAAGCTCAAAATTGAGTTCAGGTGCCTCCTATTTCCACTGATCATCCCTGAGATATTTTGACAGCTTAATTGGAGTCCACCTGGGGTAAATTCAGTTGATTGGACATGATTTGGAAAGACACACACCTGTCTACATATAAGGTCCCACAGCTGACAGTGCATGTCAGAGCACAAACCAAGCATGAAGTCAAAGGAATTGTCTGTAGACTTCCGAGACAGGATTTTCTTTAGGCGCAAATCTGAAGAGGGGTACAGAAACCCCCTCAACTTACTTACTTACTTACTTACTTACAGAAACATTTCTGTGGCTGTGAAGGTCCCAATGAGCACACTGGTCTCCATCATCCATAAATGGAAGAAGTTAAGATCCACCAGGACTCTTCCTAGAGCTGGCCAACCGTGCAATCGGGGGAGAAGGACCATAGTTAGGGAGGTGACCAAGAACCCGATGGTCACTCTGTCAGAGCTCCAGCATTCATCTGTGGAGAGAGGAGAACCTTCCAGAAGGACAACCATCTCTGCAGCAAATCAGACCTGTATGGTAGAGTGGACAGACGGAAGCCACTCCTTAGTTAAAGGCACATGGCAGCCCACCTAGAGTTTGACAAAAGGCACCTGAACAACTCTGAGCATGAGAAACAAAATTCTGGGATCATGATGACACAAAGATTGAACTCTTTGGTGTGAATGTCAGGCATCATGTTTGGAGGATACCAGGCACCATCCCTCCAGGGAAGCATGGTGGTGGCAGCATCATGTGGGGATGTTTTTCAGCAGCAGGAACTGGGAGACTAGTCAGGATTGGGGGATAAGATGAATGCAGCAATGTACAGAGACATCCTGGATGAAAACCTGCTCCAGAGCGCTCTTGACCTCTGACTGGGGCGACGGTTCATCTTTCAGCAGAACAATGACCCTAAGCACACAGCCAAGATATCAAAGGAGTGACTTCAGGATAACTATGTGAATGTCCTTGAGTGGCCCAGCCAGAGCCCAGACCTGAATCTGATTGAACACCTCCGAAGAGATATGAAAATGGCTGTGCACTGACGCTCCACATCCAACCTGATGGAGCTTGAGTGGTGCTGCAAAGAGGAATGCACAAAACTGTCCAAAGATAAGTGCACCAAGCTTGTGGCATCATACTCAAGAAGATGCCAAAGGTGCATCAACAAAGTGTTGAGCAAAAGGTGTGAGTACTTATGTACATGTTGTTTCTTTTTTAATTATTTTTAAGAAATTTGCAAAAAAAAAAAAAAAGTCTAAGAAACTTTTTTCATGTTGTCATTATGGGGTGTTGTGAGTAGACATTTGACATAAAAAAAAATAATTCAATCCATTCTGGAAGCACTGTGAATACTTTCCAGATGCACTGTATGTCAGGGTGGACTGGGAAAATGCATACACACGGTGTCTTGTCCAAGGTTGCAGACAGATGTCTTGACAGGGAATCAAACCAAGGTCTACATGGTAAATGAAAAGTCTGTTCCTACTGCAACTGCAGACAACAGGAGCAACACCTTCAGAACTATCAACCCCATTACCTTCATTCTCAGTGACAGTATTGAGGAAAGGCTGTGAATGCTTATGTACATGTGACTTCTTTTTTTATATTTTTAATAAATTTGCAAAAATAAAAAAACTTTTTCATGTTGTCATTATGGGGTGTTGTGAATACAATTTTGAGGGAAAACATGAATTTACTCCATTTTTTAATAAGGATGGATCACAAAAAAAATTTGGAAAAATGTGAAGACTTTCCGGATACACCATAGATCAATCACGTGGAGGCTTCCCCCAATTTGCGTGAGAGGGTGGGAGGCACATGGCAATAAGATGATTAGAGTACCGATATCTGTTGGCTGTTCTCTTGAATAAAATAATCCAACATGGCAGAAAATGCTCAGACACAGCTTATTTCTGTATAAAATTAATATTTTTCCTATAGATTTTGTAAAAGTTAGTGAGAAATATTTAAATCTAAAAACGTTGTTTTTGAAACCAGGTAATATCAAAATCTCATGCATATGCACACACACATTCTCCTGCAAACAGCTTTTAAAGGAAAATAAAATATTAATTGTGGAATTCCCTCCAGGTTTGTTCTCTTCATTAAAATGAGCTGTAATTTTGCAACATGTTTCAAAAATAAACCGACATTATCATACTTGGATTTCAGTAGAAACAAAATTTTGTCGGGTTGTGAAATTTGAAAGACCATACAACTTTAATAAAATTTTAACTGTTGTTGACCCTCTAATTTTTGCCATCTGATTATGTTTTCAGAAAAATTTAGTTGAAATTGAAATTGTGGTTCCCGAGTACCTCCATGACCAGTGAAAGATCAAGGACCGAGACGTCGCCCGGTATGGCGGAGCCGGGGTCCCACCCTGGAGCCAGGCCTGGGGTTGGGGCTCACGTGCAAGTGCCTGGTGGTCGGGCCTCAGCCCATGGGGCCCAGCCGAGCTCAGCCCAAAGGAGCAACGTGGGCCCGCCCTCCTGTGGGTTCACCACCTGCAGAGGGGGCCATGGGGGTCGGGTGCAGAGAGGATTGGGTGGCGGTCGAGGGCAGGTGGCCCGGCGGCCCGGTCCATGCTCACAGCCCCTGGCTGTTGGGACGTGGAATGTCACCTCGCTGGGGGGCAAGGAGCCTGAGCTTGTGCGGGAGGTTGAGAGATACCGACTAGAGATAGTCGGGCTCACCTCCACGCACAGCATGGGCTCTGGTACCCAACTCCTGGAGAGGGGCTGGACGCTTCATTTTTCTGGCGTTGCCCACGGGGAGAGGCAGAGAGCTGGGGTTGCAATGCTTATTGCTCCCCAGCTCAGTCACCATGTGTTGGAGTTCACTCCGGTGAATGAGAGGGTCGCGTCCCTACACCTTCGGGTCGGGGACAGGTCTCTCACCGTTGTCTCTGCCTATGGGCCGAGCAGCAGTGCAGAGTACCTGACCTTCCTGGAGTCAATGGGAGGGGTACTAGATAGCGCTCCGACTAGGGACTCCATTGTTCTCCTGGGGGATTTCAACGTCCACGTGGACGGCGACAGTGAGACCTGGAGGGGGGTGATCGGGAAGCACGGCCTCCCCGATCTGAACCCGAGTGGTGTTCAGTTGTTGGACTTCTGTGCTAGTCACAGTTTGTCCATCACAAACACCATGTTTGAGCACAAGGGTGTCCATAAGTGCACGTGGCACCAGGACACCCTGAGCCGGAGGTCGATGATCGACTTTGTAGTCGTATCATCTGACCTTCGGCCACGTGTCTCGGACACTCGAGTAAAGAGAGGGGCAGAGCTGTCGACCGATCACCACCTGGTGGTGAGTTGGATCCGCTGGGAGGGGAGGAAGCTGGTCAGACTTGGCAGGCCCAAACGTATCGTGAGGGTCTGCTGGGAACGACTGGCGGAACCCTCTGCCAGGGAGATCTTCAACTCCCACCTCCGGGACAGCTTCTCCCAGATCCCAGGGGAGGTTGGAGACATGGAGTCCGAGTGGACCATGTTCTCCACCTCCATTGCTGATGCGGCCGCTCGTAGCTGTGGTCGCAAGGTCTCTGGTGCCTGTCGCGGTGGCAATCCCTGAACCCGGTGGTGGACACCGGAAGTAAGGGATGCCATCAAGCTGAAGAAGGAGTCCTACTTATCTTTGTTGGTAGGTGGGACTCCAGAGGTAGCTGACAGGTACTGGCAGGCCAAGCGTGCCGCAGCCCGTGCGGTCGTAGAGGCAAAAACTTGGGTCTGGGAGGAGTTCGGGGAGGCTATGGAGGAGGACTATCGGTTGGCCTCGAAGAGATTCTGGCAAACCGTCCGACGCCTCAGGAGGCAGAAGCAGCTCTCCACCGGCACTGTTTACGGTGCGGGTGGGGAGCTGTTGACTCTGACTGGGGATGTTGTTGGGCGGTGAAAGGAGTACTTTGAGGATCTCCTCAATCCCATCGTCACATCTTCCGAAGAGGAGGCAGAGACTGGGGACCCAGAGGCGGACTCATCCATTACCCAGGCAGAAGTCACCGAGGTGGTTGGAAAGCTCCTCGGTGGCAAGGCTCCTGGGGTGGACGAAATCCGTCCTGAGTACCTTAAGTCTCTGGATGTTGTGGGACTGTCTTGGCTGACATGCCTCTGCAACATCGCGTGGCGATCGGGGACAGTGCCTCTGGATTGGCAGACCGGGGTGGTGGTCCCTCTGTTTAAGAAGGGGGACCGGAGGGTGTGTTCCAACTATAGGGGGTTCACACTCCTCAGCCTCCCCGGTAAGGTCTATTCCAGAGTACTGGAGAGGAGAATTCGACCGATGGTCGAACCTCAGATTCAGGAGTAGCAGTGTGGTTTTCATCCTGGTCGCAGCACACTGGACCAGCTCTACAGGCTCCATCGGGTGCTCGAGGGTTCATGGGAGTTCGCCCAACCAGTCCACATGTGTTTTGTGGATCTGGAGAAGGCGTTCGACTGCGTCCCTCGGGGCACCCTGTGGGGAGTGCTCCGGGAGTACGGGGTCCGGGGTCCTTTGCTAAGGGCTATCCGGTCCCTGTATGACCGCAGCAGGAGCTTAGTTCGCATTGCCGGTAGTAAGTCAAACCTGTTTCCAGTGCATGTTGGGCTACGCCAGGGCTGCCTTTTGTCACCGGTTCTGTTCATTATTTTTATGGACAGAATTTCTAGGCGCAGCCAGGGTGTAGAGGGGGTCTGGTTTGGGAACCACAGAATCTCGTCTCTGCTGTTTGCGGACGATGTGGTTCTGTTGGCTTCGTCAAATCAGGACCTTCAGCGTGCACTGGGGCGGTTTGCAGCCGAGTGTGAGGCGTCTGGGATGAAAATCAGCACCTCCAAATCCGAGGCCATGCTTCTCGACTGGAAAAAGGTGCTTTGCCCTCTTCAGGTCGATGGAGTGTCCTTGCCTCAAGTGGAGGAGTTTAAGTATCTCGGGGTCTTATTCACGAGTGAGGGACGGATGGAGCGTGAGATCGATAGACGGATCGGTGCAGCGTCTGCAGTGATGCGGTCACTGTATCAGACCGTCGTGGTGAAGAGAGAGCTGAGTAGGGGGGTAAAGCTCTCAATTTACCGATCGATCTACGTTCCAATCCTCACCTATGGTCATGAGATTTGGCTCATGACCGAAAGAACGAGATCGCGGGTACAAGCGGACGAGATGAGTTTCTTCCGCAGGGTGGCTGGGCACTCCCTTAGAGATAGGGTGAGGAGCTCGGTCACTCGGGAGGAGCTCGGAGTCGAGCCGCTGCTCCTCCACGTCGAAAGGAGTCAGTTGAGGTGGCTCGGGCATCTTTTTCGGATGCCCCCTGGACGCCTCGCTGGAGAGGTGTTTCTCTCCTCCCTGTAGAGGGACAACACTTTGGCAGGGCAGTAAACATATTTTCCCGGTACCCCAGGGAAACCTGTGTGGATGTGGGGGCTGTTTGGACCCTGTTTCAGATCCTGCTTGCAGAATCTGCACTTTCTTCCCTGTGCAGGTGACTCCTCTCTCTTCCTCTTCTGTTGCTCCTCCTCTCTCTTCCTCTTCTGCTGCTGTTTTTCCTCCACTCTCTGCCTTGTGGCCTCAAGCTCCCTCTGGAAGAACTCTGTGTCCACAAAGTTCTTAAAAGGCATTCTGGGATCTGTCAGGCCCTCTGCTCCATATGTATCAAATACTTTTTTGGAGCAGTAGAAATACCTCACAGGACCTTTTTGATAGAATTCGTGGATAGAGCTCCCATCACCCTCATATTTGGATTTTGGCTGGCCACAAGACAGACATTTTTTTGCATGGGGCTTTTTCAGCTCTGGAGCTGGCTGCTGCTGTTTCTGCTGCTTCTCCATGATATCCACAACGATCTTCTCTATGGTGTGGTGAGAGACAGATGAGGTGACAGAGAGAGCAGGCAGGGGGGGGGGGGGGGGGTTACAGTGGCAGCAGGCATGGTCACTACAGGCATGGTGGTCATGCTGTCTGTCGTGAGGAACTGCCACAGTCTCTGTGTTTCCTCTAGCTTTTCGGAACTGGTGTTAAGTGATGAAGATGTGTTTAACAGTTTGCAGGTGTGTTTGATGTACTGTGAAATGTGTACTTTGGTGGTTGGATGCAGTAGGCTGTTGGGATCTCAGCTGGTGTTGTGGACAAGTGCAGAATACTCCTGATGCACAAGCTTGAGCATGTCCTTCTGTTCACGGTGCTTGTTTAGAAGACCATCAATAGCAGCCTTCATGGGAGCAGGCCAGCACTTGTGGTCCAACACAAAGACCCTCCCTCCTGTCTTCACTGGTCCAGTACAGGCTGCGGATGGAGAAGGCTTGATGGGCAGTGGCAAAAGTGTGAGCTCTGGGCAGAAAGAGAAATAAACACAGGTGTCAGTTATTTTACATTTTATTTAATACTTGCATTTTTTTTTTTTTATCAAATTATGACATTTTGGCTAGTGGGTGGTTACCTGACTTAGTCTCAGGCACAGTCATCAAAAATGCAGAACCTGAAGCTGCATCAGAGTCGACAGAAGAAGCTGCAGAGGAAGCCAGAGCAACAGCAGCAGTGGTGGTGGTAGCTGTTGATGTAGTAGAAGGAGTATGGAACACAGGATTGAGAGATGAGAAGCTGAAGAGCCTGGTGAGAGCAGTGGAAGCAGTAGGAGTAGTAACAGTAGACGAAGCAGTGGTGGTAGCAGATGTTTTAATCGCTGCCGAAAGCCTGAAGAGCCTGGTGGGAGCTGAGGAGGATTGCGGGTTAGGCTCTAATGCTGCAGCAGATAGAGCAGAGTGAGAGGGTGTTGCGGCGGCACTGTGGGCTGTGTCCTTCCTGCTCTTGTGTTTGTCCCAGTCTAAAGGGACAGGGTGACAGTCTGGTTCTGTGTATTCCAGGCCAAACCTCTCCCCTGTGTCTTCAGTAAAGAGATGCAGCGCTGGGTACTTCTCCTCTCCAGTGACATGTTTGGACACAATGTTTAATGAGTGAATAAGAGCAGGGTCAAACACAGGTGGGAGGCGCACACCGGGCTGCTTCAGGTCAACCAGGTGCTGATAATTCCAGCGGCACACTCCTGTCAGACCCTGAGCCTGGAACAACTCTGGTGACACTTGTGTTCCTGTCACCCATTGAGCTTGGTGGAAGTGGTAGCCCTCCTGCTGAGAGGTGCTTCGGATTGGGATCCAGACAGGGACTTTGGCGGGCTCACCTGGCACATGGTTGAGTTGGATGGTTCCTCCATGGCGGTAAAGAATGCCTCCCTCCACCTCTGGATCACTGAGGCACCCGCGGAGTATGTGAACCCTCTGCATCCTCCAGGTTTTCAGCATTGAGGGTTTGAAAAGATAGACACCGTTTGGGTCTGTGGCCATGTGGAAGTGTTTGAACACCCCCTCTACTCTCTGGATCAGCTCCCTGGGCTGAGGAATCTTCACCCTGCAGTGCTCACGGATGTGCTGCTTGGTGGGATTTGCAGGCTGGATGCCACAGAAGGCATATGCATCTTTAAGCCTCTGCAGGTCATCCTGGTCCACCACAGAGAAGGCAGCTGTCAGGAACTGTGCAAATGAGCTGTACAGAGGGTGATGTTCAGAGATACACTCACGGAGGAACCGTCTCATACAGTGAAACAAGTCCAGCTTGATGGTAATGGCACTGTTGTAGTGTATTCTTGATGCACTTGAACTTAACATGTTCCCTGAAGTGGCCTCAGTAACAATGGCATCTGTTGTTGTCCACGAGTCCCAGGTCAAATGTTCCCCTGCCAGAGACTCCGCCACCCTGAACGATGCACAGCAATTCCTAAAGACAAAGACAAAAACACTATCAGCACAGCACATGTAATAAGTACAGACATGCAAAGGAGATGCAGTCAACACAACTAATTTATTCTTTACTTAATTATTCACAAGTTGAATAATTATGCATCAAGATTGTAAATTGAAAGTTATTACAAAATGAATTAATGCATATCACTGAATAGGTTCTATTACTGATGTTAAAATGTATGGAATACTGAGCAGCAAAGCATAATAGACAATAAAAACAATAAAAAACTGGTGTCTCACCTGTCCACCCACTGATACTGGGCCTTCTCAATGCCAACCCTGCCATAGCGGTTTGAGAGGCCCTCGTACGTGTCAGGCTTTTGTCCGTCTCAGACTGCACCATGACCCAGGACAAGATCATCCAGTTCTCATTCATCACGGCGTAGGATGACATAGCGCCAGAGGAGAACGTGACTTTCCTGGCGACTTTACGGGTATGGTCCGAGCGCAAAGCCTGTCCAAATGTTCCCTGCAGCAGCCGCTGAATGATGTCCTTTTGGTGCTTGAACTCATGCAGCAAGCAGTCTGTGAGGTAGTCAGAGGACACAGAGACCCCATTCCAGCCATCAGAGTCACTGTAGTCCCCAAAAGGCTCTGGCATGGACTCCTGCCGCAAGAACTGGGAAATGGTCTTCTGCCCATAAGCTCCTGCCTCACCGTCCATCAAGTTCTGGGAGCAGAGGAGATACGAGGTCTGTCCAAAAAGTATCGGACCTTTTTATTTTTTGCAAAAACCATATGGATTTGAATCACGTATGATTGCATCAGCCAAGCTTGAACCTTCGTGCGCATGCGTGAGTTTTTTCACGCTTGTCGGTTGCGTCATTCGCCTGTGAGCAGGCTTTGTGTGAGCAGTGGTCCACCCCTCTCATCGGATTTTTATTGCGAATAAATGTCTGAACGATTTGGAGCTTTGCTGCATCAAATTTTTCCAGAAACTGTGAGAGACCTCCAGCCGGACACCATTCGGGAAAATTTAGATGGCTTTCAGTGATGATGTTATGGGGATTACACAGATTAAGGAGTGCTCCACCTGGTTTAAAGACCGCCCACAGCGTCTGAGAGCGACAGGCTCAAACCCCGCTCAAACAACCAGATCATTTCCAACGTGAAGGCTTTGTTGATCCGGGATGTCGTCTGACTTTCACAAAAAAGGCAGAAGTCGTGGACATCAGCACTTTTTTGGCACATTCTACTGTTACAGGAGTTTTTTTCATGGAAAGAGAAGCGGAGGGATGTGCCTCCATGCCGCTCATGGCGCGGGACAATACCACCTCCGTGTTGGTCTCACAGGACGGCTTTCAGGTGGCTTTCAGACGGCTTCCGGTTGCTTTTCAGTCGGGTGAGTATCCGAGAAATTGTGCATGAGCTGGACATGCCCCAACATGTCCTGTGAGGCGTCATCACGGCGTTGCTTTGCACCATGCGGCTCCACCGCGACGCGCAGAGTTCCTCAGCACGTCTGTCTCAATGTGCCGAAAAAGTGCTGATGTCCACGTCTTCCGCAATTCCTGTGCTAGTCAGACGACATACCGGATCAAGACAGTGTCCAGTTTAGAAATGAACGGCACATTCCACTGTTACAGGAGTTTTTGTCATGGAAAGAGGAGCGGAGGAACTCCGCATGTCGCAAAGCAACGCCGTGATCTCCATAAAATCGTCGCTGAAAGCCATCTAAATTTTCCGAATGGTGTCCACCTGGAGGTCTCTCACAGTTTCTGGAAAAATTTGATGCAGCAAAGCTCCAAATCGTTCAGACATTTATTCGCAATAAAAATCCGACGAGAGGGGTAGACCACTGCTCACTCAAAGCCTGCTCACAGGCGAATGACGCAACCGACAGGCGTGAAAAAACTCACGCATGCGCACGAAGGTTCAAGCTTGGCTGATGCAATCACACGTGATTCAAATCCATATGTTTTTTGCAAAAAATAAAAAGGTACGATACTTTTTGGACAGACCTCGTATGCCAGGTTGGCACGCTCATATTTGAGGTGCAGCATCTCTGTGATCTGGTTGGCCATGTCAGTGGGGGATTTTCCAGTCCTTCTCAGCTCATCCAGGACTGACTTACAAATTGCCTTCTTGTAGGTCAGTACAGCTGGTAACAGGTTGGTGAATCTCTGGGGGAGATTTTCCAACCAGAGAGGGTTGTCAGCATATCACCTCCACTGGCATCTCTTACAGCAGAGCCTGGATGACAGTAAGTAGTACTGTCCCGTTAGGCCCACTATCAAACATGGTCTTCCCACACCTGCAGACACGACACAAGGCTGAGCACAGTCTCCAGAGCATGGCAAGGAGTCATTATTTTTCAGCCATGCCATCAGGTCGTCACTCTCCGGCTTCCAAATAAAAAAGTGGTGGAGCTGAAAGTATTTGGGAGAGGGCATATTGTGGACAATGTCAATCAGTTCAGGTTGGGGAGGTAAGTGCCACAAGGAGAAGGTCTTCATAGGATTGCTGACAGGATGGGAGCCTGGCCACAGACCCATAGTCTCCAGCTCCATTCGGAAGATTCAGACGGCTTTCGGTGGCTTTTCAGTCGTGTGACTATCCGAGAAATTGTGGACGAGCTGGACATGCCACAACATGTCCTGTGAGGCTTCATCACGGCGTTGCTTTTGTCCTGCGCCATTAGCAGCTCCATCCCGACGTGCGAATTCCTCCGCACGTCTTTTCATGACAAAAACTCCTGTAACAGTGGAATGTGGCGAAAAAGTGGTATGTCCACCTCTTCTGCCATTTCTGTAGTAGTCAGACGACGTCCCGGATCAACACAGCGTTCACTTTGGAAATGATCTGGTCGTTTCAGCCTGTCGATCACTGCTCGGAGCGCGGTGCACCCTCCGCCATTGTGCGCCGTCTTTAAACCGGTTGTAACACTCCTTAATCTGTGTGATCCCCATAGAATCGTCCCTGAAAGCCATCTGAATCTTCCGAATGGTTTCCACCTGGCTGTCTCTCACAGTTTCTGGAAAAATTTGATGCAGCAAAGCTCCAAATCGTTCAGATATTTTCCTCACAATACACAATGGACCACTGCTGACTCAAAGCGTGCTCACAGGTGAATGACGCAACCGACAGGCGTGAAAAAACTCACGCATGCGCACAAAGGTTCAAGCTTGGCTGATGCAAGCGCACATGATTCAAATCCATATAGTTTTTGCAAAAAATAAAAAGGTCGGATAGTTTTCTAACAGACCTCGTATAGCGTTTACTCATTACTCATTCTACCTATTTACTTTAAGAATTATTTCAAAGACTAAATAAGTGTTGTGTAATGTGGAAAAATGCACTTCAACAATTTGAAGCTTTTTACTCACCCATGGGTTCAGCAGATGAGACAGAGGTGGTGTGGACAGAGGGAGGGTGGATGGGAGTGGAGGACACAGGGGAAGAAGACACAGGGATGAAGGACAGCTGCTGTCTCTTCTGGAGGTACTGCTGCAGTTTGTGCATCTTGGTCCCCGGAGCGCACTTCCTTTTTAGGATGAAGGCTGCATAGCCATCAGCCCTGCTCTCCCAGACCTCCCTCCAGGTGCTCTTGTCACGGGCACCGAAACCGACAAGCTGGTCCTCCTCTGCTGCTGGAGTGGTGGGCACAGAAATTTTCTGCGCCTCATGTTTAAGCAGAGCGGTGATCTCCTGGAAGCTGAGGGCATAGCGGAGGAAGGACATCAGGCTGTCTTTGCTACGCCCCTCAGTCATCAGAGCACCAGCAGCTTACTCTCGCTGATGGCTTTGGATGAGATACAAGGTGTAGCCCACATCGTTCTCAAGGAGCCAGTGGAAAGACTTCCCCTTGTACCTCCCAAACTGTAGGATGTACTCTCCCAGCAGCTCTTTTGGTTCAGAGGCATCTCCTCCCCTCATCTGTACTACAGTGAGGGCGTCCTGCCTCACAGTCTCCTCCTTCACTGGGGCACTTTGGTCCTTCATAGACGGGATGTTCTTCATTTTTTTGGCCTCATCAGAAGGGTCTTGCCACAGGAAACCCAGTGGGCCCTTGCGGAAAACCACACTGACTCGGCCAGGGTAAAAAATAGTCTCCTTCATTTTCTCTCTAAAAAAAAAAAAAGAATAAATAAATTAGAATACTTTTATTACTAGACTAACTTTGCAGTACACAGCACTTCAACGCAATATATATTGTGTGAAATCATTCCCAAATTATATAATGTTGATAATGATGATGTTATAATCATGAATTGTTATCTGATTATCTGATAATGTTGGAGAACAAAAGAAAACATTAAAAACAGAAATAAATTAAATTAATTGTTATTCAAAGGATTCAAAAGAATTTTATTGTCATATGCACAAAGGAACATGTTCCCTGCACAATGAAATGTGTCTACTGCATTTAACCCATCCTAATTGCCAGTTAGGAGCAGAAGTCGCCATTAGACGCCCGGGGACCAGCTCCAGATGTACATCCCTGCCTTGGTCAACAGCAGGGCTGAGCAAACCAAGACCGACCCATAACAAACGACACACACATAACACACAATACACATAAGCCGGTCCGGTACATAAACACATATAAAAAGCACACACGAGGTAAGGAAGAGAAAAAAACCCTCATAGCCGCTGCGTTACACAGCAGCAATGAGGAAAAAAAACCCCATCAGCACAGAAAAACAATAATCACACAGACAAACAAAGACGCAGGACAACAACCGAGATTTGAAAGTCCAGTTTATCAGAACACTCTGGAGGCAGCCTATTAGGCGCCATCAATGGCCTTGTCCGACAATCCTGGAAGGGGGAGGGGCTCAGCCCTGAGCAGTCCACTGTCCACAGTCAACGTCAGAGCTGGAGAAGCTGAGGGGAGGGGGATGACCAGGGAGCGAGGCTTAAGTGTTGATCTTCTTGAGGAGGTTTTTTATTGCAGCGGCCTTGAAGTGCAGCTGTGTTTGGGGAAGCCAAATGAATATCCAGATTAGCAGACACCTGAAAGATTCCACAGTTCTGAGAACAGAGTGGCTCTCAATACATCTGAATGTAGGATGTGGTCTTTACTGACAGTCAAAGTGGTTTTCCAGAGCTGCAATCCTGCCCGAGATGTTTTCCAGCGTGCGGTTAACACCCGCCGACTGCGCAGCCACTGCCTTCCCAATCGAATCAATCATGTGGGGCAGCCTGGACGGCCCAATTATTGCTGCTTCCACCTTCTTAATTTTCCGGTAAACCAGCGCCATGCCCACTCCACACAGCAGAAAGCCGGTCACCACCAAGCCAAATATATACACATCTTCGACGTCCTCCACGAGTCCATCACATAACCCATCACATGCGTCCCAGCAGGACAGGTCGGGTCCTCCACCCCCGAATGTCGTGGAAAAAATAGTGTCAATTGCGTTCAGAGACCACTTGATTATTTGATAATGTTGGAGAACAAAAGAAAACATTAAAAACAGAAATAAATTAAAATGAACTGGATTGTATAACGCTGATATAATTGTATAAGCAAGTTTTTAAAGATTTTATAGTGTTTCATGTTAACACTAAACAAAATAACATAATATAATAATGATACTAATAATAATAAGACATGAACAAAAACTGAATTAGTGATGAGTTAAATTAGTAATTTGTAAGCCTCCTCTGGAACTCATAACGTTACAGTACATAAGACAGTAATGAACCAATATAGAGAACTGGCACAATGCCTTTTTAGCAAAACTCACACTGTATATTAGTGTTACGATGAGACTTTGACAACAGCTACGATGAAAAAGTACTACAGTTAGACACTAATTAAACATCAGCTCTGAAAGCCAATCAATCTGAGTACTTTTCTCAACTAAAATGTGTTGTCTCTCTGAAGTCCAGACAAACAATGAGTGAAAGTGGAAATTTACCAGAAAAAACACGCCGGCCGTAACAACGACGCCTGTGGCAGAACGTGGAACTACAGGGGGCAGTGGTTTAGCACTACCATAGGAAATGAATGGGGAGCCATTTAGGGCCGTTTAACGAAAGAATCACGAGTTACTTTATTTTTTTTTTTTAAGCACTATTTCACTTTTTGATACATTTTTACCAATAATTATGTTACGTTCTCAGGTTATGTGAATTGGTCATTTTGTGCGTGCATTAAAAGTGTGAATTTCTTTGTCCATATATGTCCTGCGAGACAGACTAGTGTCCTGTCCAGGGTATACCCCGCCTCAGGCCCTGTGATTGCTGGGTTAGGCTCCAGCCACCGTGACCCTTAATTCGAATAAGCGTACATATATATTAGGGGTGGGCAAACATAAAAAATCTTAATCGCATTAACTCAATGACTTTCTGTGATTAATCATGATTAATCGCATGGTATATGTGAAACCCAAAAATGAATTCAAAAGCTGCTTAAAAGCACAGTTTTATTTGAAAATGTAAATGAACACTGCATAAATTTGAAAATGTACATTTCAACTGAAACACACTAATGAAATCAAATATAAAACCACTGGCAGGTCATTTGTTATCCTGTTTCATATCAAAATAACAATATTCATGTCCACGACTAAATGTACTAAAACAAATACGTCACAATTGTACACATACCACAATTTGATATGTGTACAATTGTGATGTATTTGGTGTTGGGAAAGTGTAGGAACACGGACCCACAACAGGGGGCGCAAATGAACGGACAATGGAGTAAGTCAAAATAACAACGCTTTACTGTTGTGAATGTGCACAACGAATACAACCAATTACAGAAATGGACAACAGTCAATTCACAAAAGTGTCGTGTGGGCAGGCTCGAAGATAGGAGACGCCTCTCCATGGTAAGACCGGAACCACACGGCTTCCTCCGCCACAGGACCCCGGGAATACTGGAGCCGCCAAGTCCCGAACTCCCAGGTGGCCACTGCCTCCGCGTGTTGGACCTGGTACTGCTGGCGAGGAACAAAGAACAGTTAGATGGGGGCGCGTTTGCACCCAGAACTCCGAACAGCAGGAAAGGTACCTCCACCTCTCGTTGGAACAGTAATCCAATAAACTACCTCAGTCCAAAAATATGTGCTCTGTTTGCTTCGATATGTTACCTCTCCGGTAGAAACGCTATCTCGGCGATGAGGTGGAGATGCCGTCCTGCTGATATACCCCACTGATGATTGCCGTCAGCTGTCTCAGGTGATGGGTGACAGCTGTTACCGAGGCTGCTACTGTGAGGCGGCGGCGCACTCTGGTGCCTGGAGCCCGCACTCCAGGCAGGGCTCCCTCTGGTGGTGGTGGGCCAGCAGTACCTCCTCTTCAGCGGCCCACACAACATTTGGTTTAGTATATTTAGATTTTGTTGTGATTTGGCACTTTATAAGCCGATTAAACTGAATTGAAATTGAACATTTTATTGAGTCTTAAAGTAAGGGGTGGTGGCCAAGTGGTTAATGCGCTTGGGTTCAGTTCAGAAGGTTCCGGGTTCAAGTCCCACCCCTGCCACATTTCTCCATGTAATGTGGAGTTGCGTCAGGAAGGGCATCTGGCGTAAAACTTGAGCCAATTCAACATGCAGATCCACCTTGGATTTGCTGTGGCGACCCCAAGTGCAAACAAGGGAGCAGCCGAAGGGACTTACTATTGAGTCTTAAAGTAAATAAATATGAATTTGGTCACTGGATCCTTAAACTTTGTACATAATGAACTCTACATGGTGAATCCTTGATCTCTGGACATAAATAGGAATAAACAAAATCTGTAGTTTTTGTCAAAAGCATTTCCTTTCAGACATTGGCATGAATGTGTTTCCAATATACACTCAACAAAAATATAAACGCAACACTTTTGGTTTTGCTCCCATTTTGTATGAGATGAACTCAAAGATCTAAAACGTTTTCCACATACACAATATCACCATTTCCCTCAAATATTGTTCACAAACCAGTCTAAATCTGTGATAGTGAGCACTTCTCCTTTGCTGAGATAATCCATCCCACCTCACAGGTGTGCCATACCAAGATGCTGATTAGACACCATGATTAGTGCACAGGTGTGCCTTAGACTGTCCACAATAAAAGGCCACTCTGAAAGGTGCAGTTTTATCACACAGCACAATGCCACAGATGTCGCAAGATTTGAGGGAGCGTGCATTTGGCATGCTAACAGCAGGAATGTCAACCAGAGCTATTGCTCGTGTATTGAATGTTCATTTCTCTACCATAAGCCGTCTCCAAAGGTGTTTCAGAGAATTTGGCAGTACATCCAACCAGCCTCACAACCGCAGACCACGTGTAACCACACCAGCCCAGGACCTCCACATCCAGCATGTTCACCTCCAAGATCGTCTGAGACCAGCCACTCGGACAGCTGCTGAAACAATCGGTTTGCATAACCAAAGAATTTCTGCACAACCGTCTCAGGGAAGCTCATCTGCATGCTCGTCATCCTCATCGGGGTCTCGACCTGACTCCAGTTCATCGTAACCGACTTGAGTGGGCAAATGCTCACATTCGCTGGCGTTTGGCACGTTGGAGAGGTGTTCTCTTCATGGATGAATCCCGGTTCACAATGTCCAGGGCAGATGGCAGACAGCGTGTGTGGCGTCCTGTGGGTGAGCGGTTTTCTGATGTCAATGTTGTGGATCAAGTGGCCCATGGTGGCGGTGGGGTTATGGTATGGGCAGGCGTCTGTTATGGACGAAGAACACAGGTGCATTTTATTGATGGCATTTTGAATGCACAGAGATACCGTGACGAGATCCTGAGGCCCATTGTTGTGCCATACAGCCAAGAACATCACCTCATGTTGCAGCAGGATAATGCACGGCCCCATATTGCAAGGATCTGTACACAATTCTTGGAAGCTGAAAATGTCCCAGTTCTTGCATGGCCGGCATACTCACCGGACATGTCACCCATTGAGCATATTTGGGATGCTCTGGACCGGCGTATACGACAGCGTGTACCAGTTCCTGCCAGTATCCAGCAACTTCGCAGAGCCATTGAAGAGGAGTGGACCAACATTCCACAGGCCACAATTGACAACCTGATCAACTCTATGCAAAGGAGATGTGTTGCACTGCATGAGGCAAATGGTGGTCACACCAGATACTGACTGGTATCCCCCCCCAATAAAACAAAACTGCACCTTTCAGAGTGGCCTTTTATTGTGGACAGTCTAAGGCACACCTGTGCACTAATCATGGTGTCTAATCAGCATCTTGATATGGCACACCTGTGAGGTGGGATGGATTATCTCAGCAAAGGAGAAGTGCTCACTATCACAGATTTAGACTGGTTTGTGAACAATATTTGAGGGAAATGGTGATATTGTGTATGTGTAAAAAGTTTTAGATCTTTGAGTTCATCTCATACAAAATGGGAGCAAAACCAAAAGTGTTGCGTTTATATTTTTGTTGAGTGCATATATATAGGTCCCTAATCCCCTATTGCTCCCGGTGTGTAGCGAGCACCATGTTTGGCAGCACCCTGACACCCTCTTCTGCACATGTCTTTTATTTAACAGAGGGACTTTGTGGGAGATTCTTGCAAATAAATTAGCTTCACACAGGCGTCTTCTAACTGTCACAGCACTTACAGGTAACTCCAGACTGTCTTTGATCATCCTGGAGCTGATCAATGGGTGAGCCTTTGCCATTCTGGTTATTCTTCTGTCCATTTGAATGGTTGTTTTCCATTTTCTTTCACGCGTCCCTGTTTTTTTTTTTTTTTCCATTTTAAAGCATTGGAGATCATTGTAGATGAACAGCCTATAATTTTTTGCACCTGCGTATAGGTTTTCCCCTCTCCAATCAACTTTTTAATCAAACTACGCTATTCTTCTGAACAATGCCTTGAACGTCCCATTTTCCTCAGGCTTTCAAAGAGAAAAGCGTGTTCAACAGGTGCTGGCTTCATCATTACATAGGGGACACCTGATTCACACCTGTTTGTTCCACAAAATTGACACTCACTGACTGAATGCCACACTACTATTATTGTGAACACCCCCTTTTCTACTTTTTTTTTTTTACTAATAGCCCAATTTCATAGCCTTAAGAGTGTGCATATCATGAATGCTTGGTCTTGTTGGATGTGTGAGACTCTAATGAATCTACTGGTACCTTGTTTCCCATGTAACAATAAGAAATATACTCAAAACCTGGATTAATCTTTTTAGCCACATAGCACTACTATTATTCTGAACACTACTGCTGATTATCGGTCTATCCCTACAGAGCACCCAGAGGGATTATCCCTGATGCAGATTATTGCCTAGCCGATTGTGGTCTATCCCTAGACAGTCCCAAAGTGCACAATAAAGTGCTACAGGAACAGTTGTGCTCCAGCTGGTATTATTCAGATGAACAAATCATCATAGCAAATTTTGCACCATTTTAGGTGGTTGCCAGGTTGTGGTCTAGTGTGGCTCTGAGCACTTTCATGTCTTTGTGGGTATGTCAGTGTTGTCCCAAATGTTTAATAAATTGGATGCTCCCTGTTACTGCAACACAAATCTACTTACTGGTATCAATAAAGTAATCTGAACCTGAACCTGTTCCTGTTGTCGGCTGCAGTCACACTGTGGCGCAGAGCCAAGACTCTGTCATAACTTCAGTGAGTGCAGCTTTTCAAGACAGCAATCAGTCAAAGTATACAAACAGTGTACATGCTAACGCACGTACAGGCCCTGCTTTGACTGCGGCCTCTAAGTACGATATTTAAAAACAGTGTGATCCCAATTCATTTGTTATGTTTCAGAAACCAGTGGATCGTTTTGAAGCATTTGTTTTCTTTCAGTTGGTGACGTGTTGAGGCCACACAGCTTTTGAAGTGTCCTTTTTTCATTTGCAGTACTGAGGTTTCAAATCTCGCAAAACTTCAGAGAGGTCGCCGTTCTGCGAGATCTCAGTTACATTGAGAAATGCACTGAGATTCTCTGATCAGACGGCACTTTAACCCCTGCTCACGGACAACAGCATTAACATGGCAACATAAAACTCTTTGTATATTGTGCCTAAAACTCTCGTGAATATATTATCTGCATTTTTAGGCGTTGTTATTGTGCTTGTTTTATGTAAACATGCGAGATGCTCAGGTTGATTCTCTATTATTTTCAATGGGATTTGCTGTGAGCCGTGATCGATTCCTGTTCAAGTCATTCTGGGGGAAAGTGAAGGTTGCTCTTTAATGTCCTGATTATTGTCCTTTACAGCACTGTTGGTCCAGTTTGTTCTAGAGTAATATATATAAAATGTCTGAAATTTGGTTTGCGTTTATTAAATTCCAAGCAGGTTAAATGTAGCAGACATGGATTATTTGGAATATTTGTTTTAGCAAGTTTTCAGTGTCTCATGCATGCAGTCTCTTACTGACAGGATGAAAAGCATAATAAATTATATTTTGGTAGTACGAGGTCTGTTAGAAAAGTATCGGACCTTTTTATTTTTTTCAAAACCCATATGGATTTGAATCACGTGTGATTGCATCAGACAAGCTTGAACCTTCATGCGCATGCGTGAGTTTTTTCACGCCTGTCGGTTGTGTCATTCGCCTGTGAGCAGGCTTTGTGTGAGCACCGGTCCACCCCTCTCGTCGGATTTTTATTGCGAATAAATGTCTGAACGATTTGGAGTTTTGCTGCATCAATTTTTTTCCAGAAACTGTGAGAGACCTCCAGGTGGACACCGTTCGGAAAATTAATATGGCTTTCAGGGACGATTTTATGGGGATTATACAGATTAAGGAGTGTTACTGCCGCTTTAAGGACGGCCCACAACTGCTGAGAGCGCGGCGCACTCCCAGCGCCGATCGACATGCTCAGACCCCGCTGAAACAACCAGATCATTTCCAACGTGAAGGCTTTGTTGATCCGGGACCTCGTCTGACTTTCACAAAAACGCAGAAGGCGTGGACATCAGCACTTTTTGCTGCTCACAGGCGAATGACGCAACCGACACGCGTGAAAAAACTCACGCATGCGCACGAAGGTTCAAGCTTGTCTGATGCAATCACACGTGATTCAAATCCATGTGGTTTTTGAAAAAAATAAAAAGGTCTGATACTTTTCTAACAGACCTCGTATAATGTTTATTCACAATTGTCATCATGTGGTTTCTCCATGTTAGACTGCAGTGACTCTCTGGCTCGCAAGGGATTATGGGATATCTCAATATGGCGAATACGTACAGCAGAATAGTGTTTAAAACAAGTTTTCAAATACAGTGGTGATACAACTACCTTAAAAGTTAGCTTTGATAACTGCTAACTGAACGGTTAACTCTGAAAATGCTCAACACATACACAGCTAAAATATTTAGCTGAAGCTATGATAACCCTAATTTTTACTTCATGAATTTCTTTATTGGAAGCTAATTCATCCACTAATGGTTTTCAGATTTTGGTGAAAAGATAATCCCTAGAGAAAAGTTAGCTTCACTTATGAGCAGATTAGCTGAACAGTGTCCACAATTGTTGAAATACTGTTTCGAGTTAGCCTTCACTAATTTGCAGTACTGGAAAAAAGTACTGGCTTCATCCCTAGCCACATATTCTATCTCTAAATATAATTCCAATTTTACTTGCCGTTGTGTTGTATATTTTGCACTGATTTTGCCCACATGTAATGGGTATCATGTTTCTCCCTGTGGCTATTAGCTTGTTAGCTGGGTGGTATAGAACAATAAGGACAGCACATCCAGTGTTCAGTATTCAACCCACATGTGAGTTTTAACCACAGCTTTTCAGTATTTATACAGCTTCCACTCTCCACCCATATCTGCTTACAGTAGCTGATGCTACTGGAGGTGGGCACTCCGAATAACTATCCAGCAGGTGGAAGTTGCTGCTGTTTGTCTGCTGTATTCAGCATTGACCATGTTTTTGTCATCAAGGGAAAAATGAGGAGGGATAATGACGAGATGGATTTTTATGATGAAAGATGGCAAAATGTGATTCAGTGAAGAACCTCTCGCTTTCTTTGAACCACATTCTATTGCCTGAAATCCCTCTGAGTCTAACGGCAGGACATGGTCAAGATGCTGAGAGATGGAAACGGGTGCAGTGGATGGCCGTGATGTCACATATGTCACACTGCTCAGCATGCTGCTCTCGTTGGAGCAACATCTCTGCTATTTTGGCATTGTGGGATAGCTTGCCCACAGATTGCGCTACTTTCGCCTGAGCCAGTTTCCGGTTGTTTGCAAAATGGCGCTGAATTTGCTGACATGAGAAGATGCTGATGGATGAGTGTGAGTACTGACTTATGATCATTTAGGCATAAAAATACACGAGATACACAAGTTCTTGTGCCAAATATACTCCTGATGTTTTTGTTACCCATGAAAACGCACTGTCATCGCAGGTCTTGGAACTACTTTTTGTGCAGGAAATCATCAAGCACGTCAGCCACGGGCGCGTACTAACACAGAACATACAGAAACTGTATAGTTGTTAGGCCAAAATGAGAGCGTCCACTGTTGGCTTGCCATAAGCTAATGGCGCATGAGAGTATGTGTCTCATCACCCTCTGTCTGTTGAACCAACTAATTATTGATTTCCTCCGCACAGTCTGCCAAATCCAGCAGGTGGCAGTATGTCTGTGAGACATTAAACAATAGGAAGGGGCACCAGCGCTTCTTCTGCCTCAGGAAGCTGCCCTACATCCACATCAGACAAACCATGTTAACACTATTTGCTTTTATTGAGTCTCTTTTATCCTTTTCTTTGGCGGCATGGTTTAGCAGTCTGACACTGAAGGACAGGAACAGACTGTGTCAGATCATAAAATGGTCCACTCACCTGATTGGGGAGCTGCATCTGATCATAGATTAGATCAGATTAGATTAGACAGAACTTTATTGATCCCTTGGGAAGACTCCCCCAGGGAAATTGAGGTTCCAGCAGCATTGTATTGCAGCACACAGGGTAAGAAGCACACAGAGTATCAAAAGTGAAAGGAAAAACAAACAAACAAAAACAGCCTGCAAATATAAATATAAACACACAAATATAAATACCAGACATACTGATCAATACTGGTTTACTGGCTATTACTGTTCCTCTCCTTCCTGTCCTCTGTCTTCCTGTTACTCCTCCTCCCCCTGAGTGAGTAGCTGTACAGTCTGATGACCTAAGGGACAAAGGAGAATCCCTGTACACCAAACCGTTACAGCGGATAGCCAGCTGCATCACAAGTGATTACTCCCACCCTCTGGCTAATGAATTCCAGCTCCTACCTTCTGGTCGTAGGTTTATATTCCCAAGGTGTAGGACAAAACACTACAGGAGCAGCTTTATTCCAGTTGTGATTGAACAAATCAGGGTTTGTACATATTTTTTTATTTATCTCCTTATTTATTTACCCTTTTGCATACTTTATGCTGGTGGTCTTTTATTGGTTTCTCTTGATTCCTGTTTTAGTCTTTCAGTCAGCTAAGAGTATCTGTTTGTGTCTGTGTCACACTTTTGTTCTTTGTCAGTTTTTAGCGTTTTCATTGTCAATGTTTTTGTCTGACTACATGGATGCCCTTTCTTCTGTTTTGCTGCAAGACAAATCTACCTACGGGTACAAATAAAGTTACCTGAACCTTCCTATTGATCATAATATGCAAGACTGTTCTCATTACGTCTTCTTTAAATTTTGTGAGTTACACAATGATTGCATTTGTTGTTTTTGAATTATTGTCTCTGCAAACTGGCTGGGATGGACTCACTCATTCACTCCATCTACAAGTTTGCTGTTCAAGCCCTATGCTTTTACCAGTGCAGGTGTTTTATACACAACATGTCCAGTACTTTTTGACTGTGTGACTATCGCATTATATTGCTGTCATTGATATCTTTTCGATTTATATATATATATGTATTGTTCTCAGTGTGTTTATTGTTATTTTATGTATCTTGCTGCCATTTCTGCATTGTTAGCAGTTTTATTGTGTGTAACATGCAGAACATCCTGGAATCCTATAAGAACAACAGTAGTAAAATACAATCCTATGCTTAAATATTGAATTCATAGCGGCCACAAAGTACAATATAAACTTTCAGAAGTAGAACAGGAAACAAGGTCAAAGAGAAAACTAAACAGGAAACATTTTCTGTTGAAAGGTGTGTCACGTCATGTGTGCTCAGTAATCACACCCACACCTACAGTGTAGGTGGGCAGACCCAGAGAGGATTAGTGACTTTCATACAGGCGGCAAAGTAACATTTTACACGGCAGGCTGAGAGGACGCATAGATAAGAGCAGGACGAAGACTGAACATGAATCCTGATCCTGCAGCCAATATCTCAGAGCTGGATACCTTCAGTGGGACACCAGGAAATCGCACTAAATCTGACACAAAGAGCTGCTCTGACGAGCAGTTAAAGGAACCAGAGTTGGACCCTGTCCTGGGTTGGGCTCCCAGTGGGCGTCGCCTGATTTCTGGCCTGTTGGGCCTAAACGTGGTGCTGCTGGGAGCTGCCCTGGTAGCTGGTCGGGCTTTTAACCCCTCAGGTCTGAAACATGAGGAGCCCCAGCTGTTCCTGCTGCTGCTGATGTTCTTCAGCTTGGTTTGGATGTTGTGGTACCTGATGTGGGCCAGAAATCAACCTGGCATCTGTCCACATAAAGACCACCACGCCGGGGGAGTCACAGTCATAGGTAAGTGCTCATGCATCATATCACTACCGTCAGTGCTACAGAAGCTTGTCTTGGCTCATGCATATTTTTTGTTTCTCCTGCTGCTCTGTCCCAGTGGTCCTCATCTTTTTTGCCGCATTCAGCGTGCTGCTCTTCATCTCTAGGATCGGTTATTTGCTCAGTATGAGGGAGTGCAAACCTGTGGCTAAGGTGGTCTCTCCATTTATCGAAGCTCCCTTTCTTGGACTTCAGGTAAAGAACAAATTCTATAACTTCATTTTCAACAATAATACATTTTTAGTAACATTTGATGGTCAAAAAAAAATCTCAAATTCCTAAAGGTTTATTGAAGTTCACTCTCTGATTTAGTTTAAGGATATTTATAGTCTGGTCCATAAGTATGATGGATTGGATAGTGATTGGAGAAAATGTGAATAGTGCAGTTTTTATCAGTCATCTTTGCAAGTCATTACAGGATAGAGGCTTGTATCTCTTGTCTTGATGGCTTCCCTCATTTGTTGTCTTGCATGGCCACAATTTTTGAGACCTGTCTACTCCAGACAGATTTACTGTACATAACCATACAGTTTGCATTTCCTAATTATTGATATAAATGAAATCCAAGACATATTCAGTGACTTGGAAATGCTCACGTGTAAATTTGCTGAGTGGTCTAAAGAAAACTGGCTGATTATTTGTATTTGGCCAGTTACGTCTTGGCTCTGATGAGTTGGGTCACCAATATTTACTCCTGGGTTTCATTTCTGAACATGCAACTTGTGTGCGTCCTTGGACATGTCACTTCATTTGCATTGTCCCAGGCTACCCAGCTGTAAATGGGTACCAGCCTTGGGCTGGAGACATAACCAGTGTCGGACTGGCATCCTGTCCAAGAGGAGTCATAGATGCTCATCCGCTTCACTTACTTCATCTTCTAAAAATGGAAGCACTGTATATGAACATAACTGTAATTCTTAAATAGTTAAAGCAATATTTTTGTTATGCCCTTTGAATTAAAGCTTAATTTGAAGCGCATCTTGATTATTTCATTTCATTTCCATAGTAGTGTTTTACTAAAGTACAATTCCAAAAAATTTCACTGTCCAAATACATATGGATCTGTGTATCCACAATGGCTGAAGCCTGCAGAAAAGACAGAACTTATGCCCCTCTATTTTTAAGGATGCTTGCCTGTTTCATTGTCCATTTTGTGACATCTATATTATAATATCCAAGTGGCCTCTGTATGCGTACGGCTTCGATCACACAGAAACCAGGGAGAACTGACATTTGCCGAATCATTTCAAGTGTATTGTTTGGATACTGTTGCTATTAACTGCAGTGATGAACAAAGAGTTGTCAGTGCCCCTGAAAAATGCCATTGTTCACAAGGGTGCAATTTAGAACTAGAAATTGGGGGGACAAAGTGCGAGGCCCGCAGGGCCGAAGCCCATAGGGCGGGGGTCTGGGGGCCGCTTTAGGCCCCCAGAAGCCAACGGTTTCTAGATAAGCTCAGATGCATTCTGAGCATCCAGAACAGTAATTTTAATGTTTTGAGAAGACCATAAAGTGGACACCATTTGACTTATGCAATTTGAAACTGTGGATATTAGTACTTTATTCTGAGAATAGCCAGCATTGATTTTATTAACATATTTGTGTAAATAAGGTATCACCACATGTGTAGAACTCAAAATGAATGATAGGTTGAGTTTTCATTAAAAAACAACTGCAATGTGGTAAAATGTATTCATAAATATGAAAGAACAGGCTCTTAATAATGATTAACTATCGCATACTGTATTTTTTTTTTCTCAAGATTTGTTTTTGCATAAGTTTGAAAAAACAACAGATTATAAGTTTAGGATAAATTACTTATGAATTAAATTTTCGAAGTGGCACTAATGACAACACTCATACTGAACATAATTTCGCTTGCATAGACTGATTTTGGAGATCAAGCAATAATTGCAGATGGGTCCCAGATAGCTTTTCTGATTTCCTTTTCTAACTGTCAGAATTTAGTAAATTAGCACATGGTCCATTGATACTTATGTGTAGACACTAGTCCCTAGAAGCAACTATTTTTGGTTTCAAATCTGGGCAAACGCAGTCCCAGAAAATTCCGAATGTGACAAACAAGAAACAGGTGTTGTAAACAAGTCAATGCTGCTAAAAATACAAACTTGTAGAAACAAAGATACTATTCTGACATGGTTTTGCACATAAGACTGACATAGCATGTTTCAAGTACACACATATATGTCAGAAGGTGGGGGGGGGGGGACATACCATATTCTGTCCCCCCTGGTTGAAAAGGTGGGGGGGACATATCCCCCATATCCCCCACCAAATTGCGCCCATGATTGTTCAGCAGAAAACCCAAAACAAACTCAGACCGACAGTAAAAGGTGTGTCCAAATCAATGTACCAGACAGTTGTCTGGTACATTCTTAAAAAGAAAGAACAAACTGGTTTACAGTGGATCAGCAGCATGGTAGATGACAAAAGAGTTGTTTTAACAACATTTAACCAGATTGACAGCACCTGGAAGGAGGTCACAATACTACATCAACATCAAAGACAACAATCAAGGCAAAAACTCAGTAAGCTAAACTAAGTAAACAGAGATTTACCGCAAAAATGGTAAATCAACTGCATGTACATAGCAATTTCATAGTCAAAGTGCTTTACAGTGATGCCTCACACCTATATCAGAGTACTGCCATTCAGGCCACTCACTAAACACCAGGAACAACTTGGGGCTTGCTTGTAAATATAGTAGAGTCATTAATCAATTCTCAAGCAGCCAAGAAATACAATGCAACGGGTAGTAATGTTAGCAGATGGCAAGTCCATCTTACAAATTTTTATTGCCAGAGAAAAGCTTACTGTGGCCTGAAAAGCAGATGCTTCCTTGGGATTGACAGGGGAAGTATCACTATTGGCTTTAAAATGTGTTATAATTAGCATTGTTTTCACATACGTAAAAGCACTTATTTAAAAAACAAAATTGGTCTTAAGGTAACATTTCAAAAGCATGCCTTAAAAAACAGGCATCATCCTATCGGTGGGGTTGTCTTATATTTGGAAAAACATGGTAATACCTCTGATCTGCCAAAATACGCAATTCAGTACTTCTCTTTACAGGTCAAAATTTATGTACACTTTTTTATATACAGTTCATGGACATTAATCTAAGGAAGTCATACAGTGCACAATAAAGGACAATTATCTTTCTGAATAAACTAATCAGGCAAGATATCTTGTTTGAAGAAATGTTCTTGGACAATGTACATTCACAAAAATCTTTCAGTCAACTTTTAATCATGAATGAAGGAGCAAATCAACAAAATATGTTTATATTTAAATTTGCACTGAGAAAGGTTTTCTGTGTTACCAGTGGCACCATGATGAGGTACTACCACTACAAGGACAAATTATTTTCAAAGCACTAAATATTTTTTCCTTTAACAATAAATATCTTTAGTTTTCTAACTGACTTTATGAAAATAAGAATTGAATTTCGTAAGAAAACATCAAAAATGGACTTAATCTAAAGAAAATTATGATTGCCCTTGCTTAACAGTATTGCTCAGAAGAATATAGACATACAATAAATAAATAAATAAATAAATAAGAATAAAAAATTACCTACAACTTTCATTTTAATGCTTGTGGCAGTTCAGTGGCAAGATATTTTCAAAGTTTGTGTTTAGAATTACCTTGATTGTTGTGCATAAGAACCATTTGTTTTTGCTACTCACTAATTTTGGTAGGGAGTGATAGATTGTGAGTTTGCGAGGAGAATGACTGGGAGGAGTCAAAACACAACAAAACACAATACTTAAGTATTTGAACACCCTGCGATTTTGTAAGTTCTCCCACTTAGAAATCATGGAGGGGTCTGAAATTTTCATCTTAGGTGCATGTCCACTGTGAGAGACATAATCCAAAAAAAAAAAAAAAAAAAAAAAAAATCAAAAATCACAAAGTATGATTTTTTTTAATCATTTATTTGCATGTTACTGCTGCAAATAAGTATTTCAACACCTGCCAATCAGCAAAAAGTCTGGCCCTCAAAGACCTGTTAGTCCGCCTCTAAAATGTCCACCTCCACTCCACTTATTATTCCAAATTAGAAGCACCTATTTGAGGTCGTTAGCTGCATAAAGACACCTGTCCACCCCACACAATCAGTAAGACTCCAACTACTAACATGGCTAAGACCAAAGAGCTGTCCAAAGACACCAGAGACAAAATTGTAGACCTCCACAAGGCTGGAAAGGGGTATGAGGCAATTGCCAAGCAGCTTGGTGAAAGAAGATCAACTGTTGGAGCAATTAGTAGAAAGTGGAAGAAGCTAAACATGACTGTCAATCTCCCTCGGACTGGGGCTCCATGCAAGATTCCACCTCGTGGCGTATCAATTATCCTAAGAAAAGTGAGGAATCAGCCCAGAACTGCACAGGAGGAGCTGGTCATTGACCTGAAGAGAGCTGGCACAGTTTCCAAGGTTACTGTGGGTAAGACACTAAGACGTCATGGGTTAAAATCATACATGGCACAGAAGGTTCCCCTGCTTAAATCGGCACACGTCCAGGTTGTCTTAAGTTTGCCCATGACCATTTGGATGATCCAGAGGAGTCATGGGAGAAAGTCATGTGATCAGATGAGACCAAAATAGAACTTTCTTAATTCCACTCACCGTGTTTGGAGGAAGAAGAATGCTGAGTACCATCCCAAAAACACCGTCCCTACTGTGAAGCATGGGGGTGGAGGCATCATGCTTTGGGGGTGTTTTCTGCACATGGGACAGGACGACTGCACTGTATTAAGGACAGGATGACCGGGACCATGTATTGCGAGATTTTGGGGTACAACTTCCTTCCCTCAGTTAGAGCATTGAAGATGGGTCGTGGATGGGTCTTCCAACATGACAATGACCCGAAGCACACAGCCAGGATAAGGTTCTGGAGTGGCCTAGCCAGACCTAAACCCAATAGAAAATCTTTGGAGGGAGCTCAAACTCCATGTTTCTCAGCGACAGCCCAGTAACCTGGTTGATCTAGAGAAGATCTGTATGGAGGAGTGGACCAAAATCCCTGCTGCAGTGTGTGCAAACCTGGTGAAAAACTACAGGAAACGTTTGACCTCTGTAATTGCAAACAAAGGCTACTGTAAATATATTAACATTGATTTTTCACAGGTGTTGAAATACTTATTTGCAGCAGTAACATACAAATAAATTATTTAAAAAATCATACATTGTGATTTCTGGATTTTTTTTTTTTTTTTTTTTTAGATTATGTCTCTCACAGTGGACATGCACCTAAGATGAAAATTTCAGACCTCTCCATGATTTCTAAGTGGAAGAACTTGCAAAACCGCAGGGTGTTCAAATACTTATTTTCCTCACTGTAGCTGTTAACTTCGCTTCATTTGTGTGTAAACATAACATCTTTCTCATATATTATGTAAAAGCTACTGACAAATAAACACTTCCAAAACTGAAAATGTTTTTGTAACCTGATACCTCTGGAGTGATTCACAAGACATCTTGCAGACGTCAGTGTGCACGTTAATATCAAAGCTAACTTCCGCTCTTGTCAAAAGCTCATGTATGCGCACACACACGTCCTCTTGCAGACACCATTAAAGTGTGATTCTTTAATTATGGGCACTATTGGCCTTGTAAATGTAATTTCCACCACACCATTGCCTTACAATATAAAGCGCCTTGGGGCAACTGTTTGTTGTGATTTGGCGCTATATACATGTGCTCTGATGTCACTGTTTATCTCCATAGAAACTACCTAAACAATCTTTCATACAAACTGTTTAAAGGGACATTACAGTGTTGTGGTGGAAATTACGGCAATAGTGTGGGACAACTACATTTTGTTTAAAAAAATCACAACAGTTGTATGACATTGAATACCCCAATTATGTTTTGATTATTTTACTGATATTTTATTCAGAGATATTTTAAAACATTAGAAAAAAAAGTTTCTTTACCATTCATTTTTATCATTGAAGATCAAAAGAATGGGTGTGGGACAAGCACAAAACAGCAATATTTGCATATAATGAAGGTGAAAAAGTCATCATAGACTACTAGAACAAATTTCTTAACACACTTTCATTGTAAAGATAACTATAAAAGTGTGAAATTTTCCCTTTTTTCTGTTTTTCATACAATATGATCAAAGGACATAAGTGCCCGTAGTCTAAGAATCACCCTAAAGCGTAAATGAAATATTGTTTATGATTGATTGAGTTTATTCTGCAATGTCGCATAAACATACAGACACAATAAAGCATAAAGGCTTATTTTCTTTGTGCTGCTTGTGAAATTATCACATCACAAAATATAGATGCTTGTGTATATATATATATATGTTTACCACTGTGTTACATCACCTTTCCTTCTAACAATACTCAATAAGCGTTTGGGAACTGAGGACACTAATTATTGAAGCTTTGTAGGTGGAATTGTTTCCCATTCTTGCTTGATGTACGACTTTAGTTGTTCAACAGTCCGGGGTCTCCATTGACGTACTGTGTGCTTCATAACGTGCCACATATTTTCAATGGGCGACAGGTCTGGACTGCAGGCAGGCCAGTCTAGTACCCGCGCTCTTTTACTATGAAGCCACGCTGTTGTAACACATGCAGAATGTGGCTTGGCATTGTCTTGTTGAAATAAGCAGGGACTTCCCTGAAAAAGACGTTGCTTGGATGGCAGCATGTGTTGCTCCAAAACCTGGATGTACCTTTCAGCATTGATGGTGCCGTAAACTGGCCCACATGTTCCTGTAGTGGAACAAGCGTTATTTTACTTTACCAAAAAAAAAAAAAAAAATTGTACCCTTAAAAATTCATTCAGAAACCTCTCTAACACCTCCAACATTTGCATGACTTCAGTGAAATGCCCTTAAATTAAATATGAACATTTTCACTTTAACCTCATGTTCATCATTTGCTTCCAACTTAAAGTCACTTTGTCGACAGATGGACAAACACACAAGACTGAAAACAAAATCCCTGCATTTGCTACCGCATGAAAAAACATGAAAATATGAGGTGCTGCGTTCCAAATGCCAAATGGGATGCAAATCAACAGCAACATCAACTCCAGACTCTGTGGTGATTTGACTGCCTGTGTTTTTTTATGTTCTCTCACATCTGCTGTATGTGATTTGTGTTTAATGATCTGCTCTTTTGCGCCTTTTTCCTTAATTCTTTGCAAATATTGTGCTTTTTTATTTTGCAGACTTATTTACTGTGGGCTCATTCCAAAGACTGTATTCACAGACACAAGATAATCACCAGGTACATCTACATTATTTAGACATTTTAAATTTTACTTGCATTTATTCATAGATTTCAATCTTGGGATTGCGTAACACACACAAAAAGTTGCATCAGCTCTCACGTGCGCTTGTGTTTCATTTTATATTTGCATTCTGCGTTTGCTTCAGGTCTGGTCTCATGGTGATGTTCTCAGCTGACCTTCTGCTGTGGCTGAACGCCGTGACAGAGGACACGATCCATCAGGAAGTCGAGTTAGAGAAATCAGGCAGCAGCATCAATTCATCTGAACATGTAGACGACTCTGACACAGCAGGTATCACCAACATGCCTTTGTGCATGGAACAGATCCCACTGAGCATCAACTCTCATTTACCTTGTCATTTTATAAAGCACCACGAGACCAGTGCTTGAAACAATTGGATGAATTTTAGGTGTGTGTGTATATATATATATATATACGAGGTCTATTAGAAAAGTATCCGACCTTATTATTTTTTTCAAAAACCATATGGATTTGAATCACGTGTGATTACATCAGACATGCTTGAACCCTCGTGGGCATGCGAGAGTTTTTTCATGCCTGTCGGTTACGTCATTCCCCTGTGGGCAGTCTTTGAGTGAGGAGTCGCCCACCCTCTCGTCGTTTTTTCATTGTTTAGGAATGGCTCAGAGACTGCTGCTTTGTTTGATCAAAATTTTTTCAGAACTGTAAGGCACAACTGAGTGGACACCATTCGATAAATTCGGCTGGTTTTCAGTAAAAATTTTAACGGCTGATGAGAGATTTTGGTCTGGTAGTGTCGCTTTAAGGACGGTCCACGGCGCCTGACGGCGATCTGCGCTTCGAGGTGGCAGCGTCTCGCCGTTTCAAGTTGAAAACTTCCACATTTCAGGCTCTGTTGACCCAGTAAGTCGTCAGAGAACAGAGAACTTTCAGAAGAAGTCGGCATGAGGAGTTTATTCGGACATTCCATTGTTAACGGACATTTTGTAATGAAAGAACGTGTGGGCAGAGTCGCATGTCGGGCCGGACCTGACCGCGGGGGGTCGCGACAGGAAAAACACCTCCGTTGGAAACCTTAACGGGCAAGTTGGAACATGCCCAAGCTGTTAAACAATTTCTCAGTTACTCACTTGTTGAAAGCCATCAAAAGCCGACCTGAATTTTACAAATGGTTTTCAACACGGAGGTGTTTTTCCTGTCGCGGCGCACACAGATTTGCCGAGTCGTCACGGAAACGACTTGGCGAATTTGCGTGCACGTCTTTCATTAAAAAATGTCCTTAAACAGTGGAATGTCCGCATAAAGTCCTCATGCCGGCCTCTTCTGAATCTTCTCTGTTCTCTCACGATGTCCTGGGTGAATTAAGCCTTAAATTAGGATGTTTTCAGCTCGAAACAGGCCGACAACGGCGCCTGGAAGCGCTGCAGGACGTCCCGCTCCGTGGGAAGTCCTTACACCGACAGAAACACCCTATAATCTCTCATCAGCCGTTAAACTGTTCACCGAAAACCAGCGTAATTTCTCGAATAGTGTCCACTCGGATATTCCTCACAGGTCCAGAAAAAATTTTGATAAAGCAACGCGCGCCGTCTCAAGCAGCGTGTGAAACAAAGGAATTCAGCCGAGAGGGTGGGACCACATCTCACTCAAGGCCTGCCCACAGGGAAATGACGTCACCGACGCGTGAAAAAACTCACGCATGCGCACGAGGGTTCAAGCATGATTGGTGTAATCGCACATCATTCAAATCCATATAGTTAAAAAAAAATAAAATAAAAGGGTCAGTTTATTATCTAAGAGACCTCGTATATATATAGAATCTAACAGATCTTGGATGAATTAAGACCAACTTGCAAATTATACCATTAAGAAAAATGTTTATATATTATACTTAACCAGTGGTGGGCACAGCTAACTGAAAAGTTAGCTTCGATAACCATTAAATCGCTAACTGAAAAGTTAACTTTTATAACGCTAAACCGCTAAAAAAAAAATTTTTTTTTGCAGAAGCTACTGCTAACTTTTAGTATTAACTTGGTACACTGTTGGCTACTGATAAGCCAGTTTCAAGATTAAGCGCCACAGGGGCTGCTGGGTAAATTCAAAGGCGATCACGAACACACAAAAAAATAAACAAATAAAAAATAAAACCCCAAACAGTATCATCTTTATCAAAAGCAGTAAATCACAGTATTAGAAGTCACAGTTTCTCTCTATATTATATATTGATAAACCGTGAATGGAACTACGGCTCACCCGTACTGCGTTCACAAGCACAAAACAAATGCACGAAAAATAAATGAATAATAAAAATACTGACTTTTGAGCTGCTTACATACTGCTTTCGTCCACAGTGTAACAACTTGTCTTCTTACCAGCGCTTGTGCACTTTGACCTGTGAATTGGTCCTCTAATGGTTTTCAAAGTTAGCTGAAAACTAATCCACTAATGAAAATGTTAGCTTCGCTAATTAGCGATTAGTGGATTAGTGGAACTGTGCCCATCACTGTACTTAACTATGTTTAACTGATCTTTTCTGCTCTGATTACTGCACACGGCAAAAAAATCCCAACCTCTTCATTGCTTTCAAAAGCTTTAAATGAACATAATAATGAAAATAATATGAGCGAAGCGCCGCACAGTGGCGCAAAGCTCGCTCTGTAGTAGACAATGGCCCAAAAATCTGCCAACGAAGGCACAAACTGGAAATGGCACAAAAAAATCTGCCCATGGGAGACAAAGCCAAAAACCGGACAATACTGTCGTAAAAAGCCACAAACCGATGGTAGACGAAGCCACAGACCGTTAATGACATGGTGAGATGCTGTAGAGCTTCATACGTTCATGTCCGCGACATATACATATTATTCACACCTAAATTAATGCAAGCTGAAACCAGAACCACAGCACATGCACAATGCATTATGGAACCATGTACGTAATAACTATACAATGTAATTTGTCACTTTTAAATAACTGCAGTCGGCCACGTTTGATAGAGTGAATATTGAGTGAATATTTGAGTGAATATTGTGTACATAAAAAATGAATGAGTTCCTCCAGTTTGGTAACACTGGAACAGATCAGGTCAGCTTTGGGAGCATTCACTGGTGTCACCTGTTGCTGCACTAACAAAAACATGGGTGTGGTGATGGGTCGTAGAGCCTTGGGTACTGATGGCAACAATTCAGGCAGAAACTAGATTTCGTGCCACCTCTCAAAAGTAAACATCTGCCACAGTCAAGTGAAAAATGGGTGTTTCTTTGGCTGTTCACATTGAGTCATCTACGTGCTGGATCAAGTCTACAGAAAGCCACTGCATGGCCAAAATGTCAGCGCTGATGCGCCCTCGTAACACAACCCTCCTCACCCCCATCTCCTTAATTAATACAAAGTCATTCCAGTGGTACCAAAGGATCCATAGGTCACCATAGTTCACAAGTTAGTTTCCAAGTCTCACAACCATATAATAAGATGGGAAGCACCAGGACCCTAAAGACCCAAAAGACAAAATGCAGGATTATAACATGCAGATGCAGTTCTACATGGAGGAATTAGTTTCTATGATTTAAATGAAATGAAAGCAAGATGAGAGCAGACATCACCTTCACAGCGGTGGACAAAAAGACCTTGGTGTATGTTTATATGTCTGTAAAAATGAACTTAACTGTCCTAAGAAATTCTACGGGAAAGTTAAAACGTGGACACATGCCAGCGCAGTCTCTGGCTGTGTGCTCAGCTTCTCTAGCTTTGATTAACCTCCTCTGTGTTGCAAATAAAGTCACCAGCCGACCTTCAGTGTTCTTCGACACAGTAGTGGTGCAGTCTTTGTGAAAATGATATTCTTTCATGTTTGTTATTATAAAACTACAAGTAAAGTTCAAATCGTGATTCAATGAATTCTCAGATTCACTATGAGAAACAGTGCAGAGCGTGGCAAGGCTGTCTCTGCGAGTTTCCAACCAGTATGGTTGTTGTTTAAGTAGTAAAAGCACTTGTTGTCTGCTTGCCAATCAGCGTGTTGGACTTTAAATGAGCTGTGGATAGGCCCAAAGATTGCGCATTGGTTTTGCCAGGTTACAGAAAGTGATTGTGTCACAGATCACCAAAAACCTGGTCTGAAGACAAAGATACATACACACACACCTCTTCCTGTACGGGGACCATAGTGAGGTCTTGGAAAATGCTCATTGGGAATGAGGACTACCCTTTCTGCTAGAAATAAACTGATGCTGCATTTAAACTCTAGACGTCTCTCTAAGTCCAGTTGTCACCTCAAATTTTGAAGAATCTCTTTGAGAGGAGCTTTTTTTTTTTTTTTTTTTTTACAGCCTCTGGAAGCCTTTTCATTAAAAATCTTGTGCAGACCGGCCTAAATGTCCTCACTTTCCAAAATGGTCCTCACTAAACAGGTCTTCTATCCACGATGATCCTCACAAAGACAGATGGATAAACCAAGAAGCCTAGATGGGTGATCTAAAGCATATTGATCAGCAAAATATTTGATTGATTGGTATGAAACACTTTATAAACATCATACTGAAGTCCTACATATTCAAAAACACCTTTATAGACAAATGTATATTTACTTGAACATTTACAGTAGTGTTCAGAATAATAGTAGTGTTATGTGACTAAAAAGATGAATCCAGGTTTTGAGTATATTTGTTATTGTTACATGGGAAACAAGGTACCAGTAGATTCAGTAGATTCTCACAAATCCAACAAGACCAAGCATTCATGATATGCACACTCTTAAGGCTAGGAAATTGGGATATTAGTAAAAAAAAAAAAAGTAGAAAAGGGGGTGTTCACAATAATAGTAGCATCTGCTGTTGATGCTCCAAACTCAAACTCAGTTTTTCATGATTTCTTCACATCTGCGAGGCATTAATTTTATTGGTTTGGAACCCAAGATTTTGTTTACTAGTGTGCTTGGGGTCATTGTCTTGTTGATACACCCATTTCAAGGGCATGTCCTCTTCACCATAAGGCAACATGACCTCTTCAAGTATTTTGACATATCCAAACTGATCCATGATACCTGGTATGCGATATATAGGCCCAACACCATAGTAGGAGAAACATGCCCATATCATGATGCTTGCACCACCATGCTTCACTGTCTTCACTGTGAACTGTGGCTTGAATTCAGATTTGGGGGTCGTCTCATGAACTGTCTGCAGCCCTTGGACCCAAAAAGAACAATTTTACTCTCATCAGTCCACAATATATTCCTCCATTTCTCTTTAAGCCAGTTGATGTGTTCTTTGGCAAATTGTAACCTCTTCTGCACGTTTTAACAGAGGGACTTTGCGGGGGATTCTTGCAAATAAATTAGCTTCACACAGGCGTCTTCTAACTGTCACAGCACTTACAGGTAACTCCAGACTGTCTTTGATCATCCTGGAGCTGATCAATGAGTGAGCCTTTGCCATTCTGGTTATTCTTCTATCCATTTTGATGGTCGCTTTCCATTTTCTTCCACGTCTCTGGTTTTTTGTCCATTTTAAAGCATTGGAGATCATTGCAGATGAACAGCCTATATTTTTTTACACCTGCGTATAGGTTTTCCCCTCTCCAATCAACTTTTTAATCAAACTACGCTGTTCTTCTGAGCAATGTCTTGAACATCCCATTTTCCTCAGGCTTTCAAAGAGAAAAGCATGTTCAACAGGTGCTGGCTTCATCCGTAAATAGGGGACACCTGATTCACACCTGTTTGTTCCACAAAATTGGCGAACTCACTGGCTGAATGCCACACTATTACTGTGAACATCCCCTTTTCTTTTTTTTTTTACTAATAGTCCAATTTCATAGCTTAAGAGTTGTGCATATCATGAATGCTTGGTCTTGTTGGATTTGTGAGAATTTACTGAATCTACTGGTACCTTGTTTCCCATGTAACAATAAGAAATATACTCAAAACCTGGATTAATCTTTTTAGTCACATAGCACTATTATTCTGAACACTACTGTATATTGTGGTGTATAGATTACGCAACGTATGCATATAAATGAATGAGTTTCATTTTTTCATAAAATTCATAACTGTAATCATCCTCAGCATACTCAAACTCTGCAGAATTGCCTTGAACTTGATGGTTGGTTTTATGGTTAAAAGAATGCTGTTCCCCTGTCATGCTTCAGGATTTGTCAATTCCACATTTTGCCAGTGCAGCGTGAGCACAGCCTGCCTCACCTTCAGGAAAGCCTATGAGATTCTTTATCCTTTCAACATCGAGTATTACTTAATGGCCGGCTGTATGGTCTACGTCATGTGGAAGAACGTGGGCCGCAGGATGAGTCCGGGTCCCCATGAGCATGTGACTCCCAAGCTGACTCTCCATGTCATCTACCAAGGTGGGATCACATTTGGACTGGTGTTTGGTGCCCTGCTGCTCGTAGTAGGAGTGATTGTCTTCATTCTCTATCAGATTTGGGTGAGCCAGCAGGAGCTTCGTTTCACAGCCTTCCTCTTATTTTACGGCTACCACTTAGCCATCATGCCCGTCATGTCTGTGTGCTCGCTGGTCGGTCTGCTGGTCCACAGGCTGGAGAGGAGGGCACAGGAAAATGGGCACAACCCCACACGTAGCCTAGATGTCCTCCTTCTCACTGCTGCTGCCCTCGGCCAGTTAGGCCTGTCCTACTTCTCCCTAGTGGCAGCCTTCGCTCTGGGGACCAGCGGAACGCTGGCAGACCTGGACCTGTCCTATTCCATTATCAGCCTTCTGGAGTTGATCCTCCAGAACATCTTTATCATCGAAGGTCTCCACAGGCATCCTCACCTACTGGCCAAGAAGAAAGACAAGCGGCGGAGCAACATCTTCACAGTAAGCATGCCTGCCTTTTATGTGGTAGATTAGAACAGTTTTTTAAAATTTAAGTCAGCCATTTGAAAAGTTTTGTTTAAATGTTAAACTGCCCCATCTCACACAGCTGAAGAAAAAGGACACCGCCTCAAAGAAAGAGGAGGGGCAGACAAATGTTTCTCTACTGGATCGTAATTTGTCAGCACCCTCTGCTGCCCACGAGCATGATGGGAAAACACCCTGGACCAAGAGAGTGATTCAAGAAATCTGTGCTTTCCTCATCCTTCAAATATCATGGTAATATCCCAGAGCTTGTACAAAAATACTGCAAGGTTATCCCGATCAATTGTTTTTTGCCCCCTGATCTGAGTCATTCAATGATGAGTGAGAGTCCCGATCTGATGCATGTATTTTCCCAGATATTACACTTTCACAGACACTGCAAGCACTTTAAGGTCAATCAGGTATACGTATGTATTTGACAGTTTAACAGCTCTGTCTTGTATTTAAAAGCCAAACAAACAAACAAGAACTACCCCTTAATTGTTATTAATGGTGTAAACAGGTTTTTTTTTATGACATCAATTCCTTTTAGTGCAGCATTAAAGTAGTAAAATTTCAATTTATTTCATTTATACAGAACCAAATCACAATAAAGCTGCCTCAAACCGCTTCACACAAGTAAGGTCAAATTTTACAAAACTCTTAGAGCAACCACACAGGTGACAGTGGTAATGGCCCCTTCACAAATAACACAAAGTTGGGCGAAAGACGCAAAAACCGGCTGAAAGAGTGATAATACAAGGAAATGGCGAACCACGAAATGTTCCACCCGCTGTTGGGAGGAACACACGGTCAGACAGGTGTGAACGATCCCGAGGTGACTGTTTCGTGCACGTGCACACAGTGCGAGGACTTGCATCGCGCTCGTACAGTAGCACATTACATGCTGATATATTATTTATGCTGTGGCATAAATAAACGGAAATGGGTTTACCACAAAATAATGTGAGTGCACAGAACATTATAAGAACAATGAATGTACTGTTTAAATGTAAGACAATCATGTTACTGGCCATGATTCTGTTCTCACTGAAGAAAAACAACCACACACACACACACTCAATTTTTAATATTTAATTCCTGTTAAAAAGAGCGGACAACATATGAATTATCCTCCTCTTGGCCGTAAACAAGGAAGTAATGAATTGACATGGATGACTTTTTCTTCCTTTTATTTTTTACATGAATAACCTGATGCACTCATATCATTGACACATCAGCTGGCTCCACGTGTCCCTCTGTCCAGCACACAGTGAAGTGCTGGTGGCCGCGTTGCAAAGGGGATATATGGTTTTATTTATTACAATGTGAGGAGAGCCCACCGATGCACAAGCCTCATGGTGGCATCTCATTCAGTGATATTCTGCATGGCATGATATGTGTTTCCCAGTTGTGCGTAGTGATGATGCAGCGGTCAGGTGCAGTTCTGACTGCATACTCATCGCTGTGCATGCTAAGACGTGGTTGGGGTGATCCAGTTTGTTTTTATTTTTTGGCATGTCAACGTTTGCCTTGCACAAGGGTGATCAATATGTGTCCCCAGGTTTGCGTTGTGATGTGGCTGCGAACAGGAGCGCCGCACACTGCAGGACCGCAGCACTGGCAGTGGCCGGTGGTCAGCCCCCTTCCTCCATGATTTCAAATGTCATCCAAGTCGTGACATGGTTAACTGTCAACCACAGTCCCCTTGACAAACGCATCACATAACTGTAGTGCATGTGTGTGCGTGTGACCATGTCAATCAATACATGATTGACACACGACAAGCCCACCTTCCCATTGCAGCAATGCGCTCACATAGATTGGCTCACGGGTCCAGCCTGTGGGGCAATTGAGCTGGCCACGCTGATTTTTCGGAGAGGTTGTCAGTCAGGGTGTGACATGACCATCGACCGTGGGCGTTGCGTTCACGTGTCACATGACATGCCTGTCCAGTCGGCTGGTGGGTGGCGCATAGTGTGTCACGCAGCCTGGGCTGGGTTCTTATGTGCATCTCTGTTGTGGTGGTGTGGGTTTGCGATATGTCTGGAGTTCCACCAGCTGTCAGTTGTGCCATTATGGACATGACGACCATCACACTGCACTGCAGCCACCATCCGCAACCTCAGCCACACCTTGACTATAGGCTTGTGGTGTGGGGGGGAATGACACACTTGCATACCATCTGTGGGGAGGGGAGCACGTCACACACTCGCATGCCATTTGTATTGGGGGGGACACTGCACACTTGCATGCCATTTGCGTTGCAGGGGGAAACGGCACACTCACACACCATTTGTGTTGCTTGGTAACACACTCGTGGGGCACTTTGGAAATGTGGGGCCATTCACATAGCAAGCTTGAAAGTGGTTGCGTGCTCTCGGTTTCATGCTGGGCAGTGCAATGGCCCCCCTTTTCTAAGTGCCCCGCGAGTAGTGTTGGATGTTCGTGGATGGCATCTGGACTCTGGCCGACTTTGGTCAAGAATGGGTCAAATGGCCATTGTCCGGCATATGCCGACATTCGGCCACTGGTGTAGAGGCTACCTTGTTTGCGCCATTAGGCCATGGTTCAACATGGCCGATGATTTCATGCAGTTCCTCGGCCGCAGCACGATATGGCCGACCTGCGTACGACATGGCTTGTGAATGCTGCGAACATGATCAGATGGCAGTTTGACCTCTTCGAATGGGTTTCCGGCACGCGAATATAGAGTGCATGTGCTGTGCCTGAATGGATGTGGTAACCGCTGTATGAGGGGTTCGAGTGTGTCTCCCATTTCCGATGAGTGCCGTTCGAATTCCCCTTTGTGCGCCATTCTGCCTCTATTGTGTCATGTGTGAAGGGGCCCTAAAACCAGTTTAGAAGGAGCTGCCCATACAGGGTTGTTGTCAACTAGCCCCCAATGTATATGCCACGTACTAACTATATCCAAATGTCTGCTCAATATTAACACAAATGTCATTTGTATCCATAGGAGCGGACTTAAGTGTAAAAACATACATTCTCACCTCAGTCTCTGGAGGTGACAGTTAAAGTATCAAGACATGCCAGCAGCTCCAGCAGTTCAACCAATTCACTGACGAGCTGAGGATGCAAGCTGTTAGCACTGGCAAGTTCTCATACTTGAAAACATTATAGAAATGTTAACTTTGTACATTTCCCCTCCAGTATTTATTCGGTCAACAAATGTTTATCAGGGTTACTGTTTCTACTTATTTGGGATTCAATGAATAATGTGGGGCTGCCAGAAACTAAAAATTTATGTTTGAGCTGATCAACTGTCTCTTATTTTATTTCATAGAATAAATATCCAAATAATCACAACAAAAAGGCCTTAAGGTCAATGGATTACTTTTAGGTTTTCATCATAACTAGCAGGGCTACATGCTGATAAGGGCCAGTTGGTGAGATGCTACTTGGTACAGGGGCTACCTGATAATGGGGATAATTGGTGAGGGACCACTACTTAAGATCTAGCTCGGGCTACCACGTAATGACCCTTGTTGATGAGGGGCTACCACATAATGGCGCCAAGCTGATGAGGAGCTACCTAGTAAAGGGGCTACGTGATGAGGATAGTTGGTGACATAGTACCTCATAATGGTGCGAGTTGGTGAGGCCTACCAACAAATAAAGACGAGTTGGTGAGAGGCTACTAGTTATTAAGATGGAGTTTTTGAGGGGCTACCACATAATGGCGCCAAGTTAGGAACTACCTGGTCATGGGGCTACGTGATAATGCAGATAGTTGGCAATGGCTCTAGCTGACTGTAAATCACAGACAGATGAAGGAACGGGCAATTATTATTGCCCCCCCCCCCCCAAATATATGTATATATGAGTATTATGATGCAATTTTTGTCAAAACATCCACACTTTGTTGAAGGGGGTGAAATAATTTGACAATGAACGCTCACATGTTGATGAACAAATTTGAAACATTAAAATTTCCCTTTGTGGGTTCACTGTCTGATAAAAACATGTGACCTTTTTCTTCCAGCTGTGGGTCATCCCTGCGTTTGGAGTCCATCCGCAGTTCGAGAACGGTCTGGGCAAACTGTTTTTTGGCTTCACTCCTTGGTTCATTCTGGTCAATCTGGGTCAGCCGCTCGCTGTCTTTTAACAGGATGCACTCTGTAGGAGCTCTGATGGACTGCTCATCTCTGCTTAACATCTATTGACACTACGCATATTTGTTCACTGTCGAACAAGACAAGATACAAGGAACATTATAAATGTGTAGGTTTCAAGAAATACTTTATTTCTTCTGAAGACCTCTTCTTGTCATTTCAGCAGCAGAAAATGTTTTCAAGGAGTTGACGAGAAACCAGGACTAATATCCCCTGCACCTGAGTTAGGGTTCAGTCTCTTATCAGTCTCCACTTTTTCTCTAGTTAAAATAACCTTTACAATGTCTTTCCATGTCATTGGCAAGAAGACTGAATGATGTAAAAAGAGGAGCACAGTGATTTAGACAAAATGCCACAAAAACATCCCCTTGTTATTTATACAATTATGGTGAAATAACTTTTTTTTCTTGTTGTTGGCAAAAATAATTTATTCAACATTAATGCGCTCTGTAACTATGACCATTTTGCATTTCTTCTTTGGTGTCTACTACAGTTTGTTTTTGTGAATAATTTATTCTGTTTCAGAGTTTGGCAGGAAACGTGCCCGCTGGGTAGGTAGGATGAAGGCAAACTGGTACATCCTCCTCCAAGGCCTCCAAGGCCTAAATCCGTTGGATCTCAAAAAGTCTGATATCCGTGTCGTACCAGACTGGAGGGTCAACATTGCTAAGAGGAGTCCAAAAGAAAAACAAGTCATTCAGTTTATTTATAATTAATCAATAAGTGAATTGAAGAGAGCTGGCTTCTGGAATTCTTTATTATTCACGTTGCGTACCGTAATATATAACGCCCCACTGTAGGGGTGCGGAACCACATGGCAGTTCCAGCGTTGGCCTGGGTACTTCCTGATGATGGATGGGATGAGGACTGGGAGGAGGGCCCACGAGTGTCCCATGTTGAAGGAATTTAAGATTTCTGACTCATCCGTCGTCCTCTAAAAAAAAAAAAACAATAACACTCAGATCAAGAAATAAAAACAAGTTCAAACTGTTGCCCTCAGATCACTCCCAAACTTTGAAAGGTCACAACTAGACTGTTAAAACCCACATAGTGATTTCTGACCACCTGATCAAGATGGGATCAGTCTGTCTCGTGCGTTTAGAGTAGCCGGCATCTTTTTGTTTAGTCCTGCATCAAGCCAGTGATCTGTGATCAAGATCGCAAAATGACACACCCCACTTCACCACACACGTAGCTCCCATGTATATTCTATAACTGGTACTGGTAGTAAATCTTTTGTGATGAAATATCTGAATTAACGAACCGATCACCCCTCCATAAACGTAACTGCAAATATGACGTATAAAGCAGTTTACCACAGGAGTTGCTGTTACAAAGTCAGTATTGGATAGATCAATTAAACACAAAAGGTCCAATGATTGGCTCCTTGAAGATATCAGATCAGATGTGGGAGCATGCACGTCTTGGATAGCAACCACCTAGGCAGACAATCAGTCCATCACCACCTCAGTCCATCACCACCTCTCTAAAGTAACCACCCTACATACTGCAGCAAAATTAAAGTTTGGGCATCTTGTTGGCTTTGTCCAGCTGATGGGGTCCTCATCACACTGAGGCACCCGTGTGCAGGATTATGCTCAGAAAACATCCTGGATGAAAACCTGCTCCAGAGCAATCTTGACCTCGGCGACGGTTCATCTTTCGGAAAGACGATGACCCTAAACACACAGCCAAGATATCACAGGAGTGGCTTCAGGGCAATTCTCTGAATGTCCTTGAGCCAGAGCCCAGACCTGAATCCGATTGAACATCTCTGGAGAGATCTGAAAATGGCTGTGCACACCGACGCACCCCATCCAACCTGATGGGAGCTTGAGAGATTCTGCAAAGAGGAATGGCCAAAACTGATCAAATATACAGTAGTGTGCAGAATAATAGTAGTGCGTATGTGACTAAAAAGATTAATCCAGGTTTTGAGTATATTTCTTGTTACATGGGAAACAAGGTACCAGTAGATTCAGTAGATTCTCACAAATCCAACAAGACCAAGCATTCATGATACGCACACTCTTAAGGCTATGAAATTGGGCTATTAGTAAAAAAAAAAAAGTAGAAAAGTCTGTGTTCACAATAATAGTGTGGCATTCAGTCAGTGAGTTTGTCAATTTTGTGGAACAAACAGGTGTGAATCAGGTGTCCCCTATTTAAGGATGAAGCCAGCACCTGTTGAACACGCTTTTCTCTTTGAAAGCCTGAGGAAAATGGGACGTTCAAGACATTGTTCAGAAGAACAGCGTAGTATGATTAAAAAGTTGATTGGAGAGGGGAAAACTTAAACGCAGGTGCAAAAAATGATATGCTGTTCATGTACAATGATCTCCAATGCTTTAAAATGGACAAAAAAAACCAGAGATGCATGGAAGAAAATGGAAAACCACCATCACAATGGATAGAGGAACAACCAGAATGGCAAAGGCTCACCCACTGATCAGCTCCAGGATGATCAAAGACAGTCTGAAGCTAATTTATTTGCAAGAATCCCCCGCAAAGTCCCTCTGTTAAATAAAAGACGTGCAGAAGAGGTTACAATTTGCCAGAGAACACATCGACTGGCCTGAAGAGAAATGGAGGAATATTTTGTGGACTGATGAGAGTAAAATTGTTCTTTTTGGGTCCAAGGGCCGCAGGCAGTTTGTGAGACGACCCCCAAACTCTGAATTCAAGCCACAGTTCACAGTGAAGACAGTGAAGCATGGTGGTGCAAGCATCATGATATGGGCATGTTTCTCCTACTATGGTGTTGGGCCTATATATCGCATACCAGGTATCATGGATCAGTTTGGATATGTCAAAATACTTAAAGAGGTCATGTTGCCTTATGCTGAAGAGGACATGCCCTTGGAATGGGTGTTTCAACAAGACAATGACCCCAAGCACACTAGTAAACCAGCAAAATCTTGGTTCCAAACCAACAAAATTAATGCCTCGCAGATGTGAAGAAATCATGAAAAACTGTGGTTATACAACTAAATACTAGTTTAGTGATTCACAGGATTGCTAAAAAAGCAGTTTGAACATAATAGTTTTGAGTTTGTAGCGTCAACAGCAGATGCTACTATTATTGTGAACACCCCCTTTTCTACTTTTTTTTTTACTAATAGCCCAATTTCATAGCCTTAGAGTGTGCATATCATGAATGCTTGTCCTGTTGGAATTGTGAGAATCTACTGGTACCATTGTTTCCCATGTAACAATAAGAAATAGTACTCAAAAACCCGGATTAATCTTTTTAGTCACATAGCAGTACTACTATTCTGAACACTACTGTAGATGCCACAAGTTTGGTGCATCATATTCAAGAAGACCTGAGGCTGCAATAGCTGCCAAAGTTCCGCGGGGGGGAGACACGGGCGATACACATTAATGGACTGTATTTTTTAATGTTTGGACTGTGTAATTGTTTGTGATGCTGCACCATGGTACCGATGTTGTTCCGTGTGTCATGTGCTTTAATGTATTCTCAAGCTGCAAAACTGATTGCCCCATGGGGGGACACAAATAAAGTGAAGTACACACGCACCCCACATGTTGAGGAGGGAGCCAACACACTGGCACACCACATGTGCTGCTTTGCAATGCCACACTCGTGGGGGCACTTAGACAAATTTCACATCCAGCTCAAAAGCTGCTAAAGCAAAATACAAGGCAAAGATTGAAGACCACTTTATGAATAGAGATCTGATGCGTGCGTGGCAGGCCATCCAGCAGATCACAAACCACAGAGGCAACCCTGAACCCCTGTAGACATTAATGTCCTTCGCTGGCTGAGGAGCTCAATCATTTTATGTGCCCGTTTGAAACAAAAGGGCTTAACAACGGTAGCTATTCCCCACCCCTCTGCTGACACAGACTATCCACTCACTGGTTCGGCAGAGAGGTGAGGGCACATCTTAAGTCTATGAACACTAGGAAGGCAGAGGGGCCTGATGGAATTCCAGGAAGGGTGGTTAAAGACTGCGCCCACCAGTTGGCAGATGTCTTTGGGGCAGATATTTTTAACAGATTCTCTTCAAAGGTACTGTACCAACTTGCTTCAAACAGCCACCATTCATTCCAGTGCCCAAGCAAAGTAACATTAGAACCATGAATGACTACAGACCGGTGGCTCTTACTCCTATTGTGGCTAAGTGCTTTGAGAGGCTGGTGATGAAGCATTTAAAATCTGTCCTTCCCCTCAATCTGGACCAGCATCAATATGCCTATAGGGCAAATAGATCCACAGAGGATGCTATCATCACAGCTCTCCATACAGCTTTAATGCACCTTGACAATAAAGGGGCAAGTGTGATAATGCTTTTTATAGATTACAGCTCTGCTTTCAAAACAATTGTACCCAGTAAGTTGGTCACAAAGCTCCTCAACCTAGGCCTTAGCAATACTTTATGTGCATGGATTAAGGATTTCCTGTCTGACCGCCCACAGGCAGTCAAACTGGGCCCACATCTATCCTCCAGTCTGTCTCTTAGCACTGGCGCACCACAAGGCTGCGTGCTAAGTCCGTTGCTTTATTCCATCTATACATATGACTGCATTCCCACCCATCCCTCAAACATGATAATAAAATTTCTTGATGACACGACTGTGGTGGGACAGATCTTCAACGGCAAAGAGGCAGCCTATAGAGATGAAGTTGAAAGGCTAGTTAAATGGTGCACAGAAAATAATTTGACCCTCAATGTCAAGAAAACCAAAGAGATTATAGTTGACTTCAGGAAGCACAAGGATGACACCTCTCCCTTAACCATCAAAGGTGAGGTAGTATAGAGAGTCTCTTGTTTTAAATTTCTGGGCACCTGGATCACTGAGGATCTTAAATGGAAAGATAATACATCTGCAAAAAAGGTGCATCAGAGGCTTTATTTTCTACGAGCATTGAAGAAGAACAACCTGTCAGCTGAGCTGCTCAAGGCCTTTTATCATTGCTCCATCGAGAGTGTTTTAACCTATTGCATTACAGCATGGTTTGCAAACTGCTCGGAAAACAACAAGAAATCCATCAGACGAGTCATAAGAACAGCAGAAAAGCTCATTGGTCTCCCTCTGCCTTCACTGGATGATGTTTTTAGGACTCGCTGCCTCCGCCAAGCAAGCAGTATTCTGCAGGACAGAACACACCCCTCACACCACCTTTTTTCTTTGCTTCCATCCGGCAGGCGTTATCGAGCCATTAAAGCCTACACCACAAGGCTGAAAAACATCTTCTTTCCTAGAGCTGTTACTGAACTGAACAGACACGCCCAAGCTTCAGTTGGAACAATTGCATTATTCTAATTAAAATAAGGGCGGACATGTGCAATAATTGTTTTTAATTATTTTAATTTTAGGTATATTTATTACTGTTTTAAGCTATTTAAGGGTTTTTATTAAGTTGGGTATTTTTACTGTTAATTGATGTTTTAGAGGGATACGTGCAATATGGGATATGTGCAGCATGGGATAAGTGTAATATGGGATAATGACAATGTGGGATCAGTGCAATACGAGTTATGTTTGTCTCCAAGCTTGCCCCCCCAATCTCCTGATGTTTTTTTCAATATTTATTGAAGTATGTGTATGGGTGAGTGTGTTTGAGGGTGGTCATTGTTTTTGAGGATGCACAAGCAAACTTCGCTGTGTTGATTGCTGTGCAATGACAATAAAGGTGATTGTGATTTTGAAAAGTGGTCGCATGCTCACTATTTTCCAGCTAACAGCATGAATGGCCCCCCAAGTGTCCAGCGAGCGGTGTTGGATGTTCGTGTGTGTCACTTGGAATTTGGCAGACACCTGCTGCAAGGGGGATCGAATGGGCTCTCACAGAGCACACTCTGTCTTTTGGCTGCTGGTGTGCGCGAGTAGTTGTAGCAACAGGTGTACGAGGTACAATTTTTCACAAATGGCATGCAATCCCTCTTTCGTGCGCTAGTCGGCTTCAGTCGTGTTATGTGTGAAGGGGCCCTAAACTTTGATCCACCTTTTGGTTTGTCAAGTTCAGCACATGTGTTTTGACCCGGTCTCCCCAAATTTCCCTCACCTGTCACTCATTTCTGCAGTGGGTGGGAAGTGCAAAAACACTTTTACAAACAGCAGAACACTTTTATAAGAAGTCCCAAAACAAATTTACAAATGAAAGATCCTGTTGGAAGGGGAATGTACCAAATGACAGACATTCCCCTTCTGTCAGAATCTGTCATTTGTAAATTTGTTTCAGGACTTCTTGTATTTAAGCCTGCCCTGCTTTCCGTTTCCTTGCCCTTTTCTTCTCATTGGTTCCTCACTGCGTTTGTTGTTTTGTTGTTTAAGTACTTTTGATTATCTCTGTCACCTCCTCCTGGTTGTAGCCATGTCCCGTTCATTAGTGTGGTTAATTTTCTTGTTATTTTCGTGTTAGGTTTTGTGTTGTTAGTTTTGGACTCTGCCCCTGTTGGACTCTCGTTGTTTGTTGGACTTGATTTACCTGTTCTTGGGACAATAGGTCACCTGTGTTTTCACCCACCTCCCATTTGGCTGCTGCCTGTATTACTGGGTTCAATTTCTACAGCTAGCTGTAACACACACAGCAGTTGTCTGTGGGCTGCTGTGTGAATGAAACACACTGAACGCTGTCTGCAGGACAAAAGGCGGCAGCGCCCCCCCCCCCCCACCCCCACCCCACACACACACACAAATCCTACAAATCCAGGTTGCTTCAAAGCATACACAGATGGAGCATATCTGTGTGTGTGTGTGTGTGTGTGCTTGGAGGAGAGCTGTTTTTGTACAGGTAGATACACTTGCAGAATGAATGTAAAAGAGCAGCACCTGTAGATATCAGTCCTGCTGATCAGGGCAGGACAGGCACATTCCAAATGTGTCACAGGCATGTGTGATGTGGTAACAGCATTTTAAGAACACACATGATGATTCGTGCGGTAAAAAAAATGAGTGGGAATGTGTTAGACCCTGTGAGAACGTGGCACGGGAGTAAAAGCGTGGCCTCGAAAACGGCACAATGTTTAATTTTGACCACGTCAGTGATGTGTCAAAATTTCCAGAATTCTGTGTGGTCTTCACGGGATACTTATGGCTTCACACTTTTTGACATGTAGTCTGCATTATAATTTATACTGCCTGAATAAGAATTTGCCAACAGTCTGTATGTCATCATTAGCAGGAACATGTTGAAAATGATTGAAAAATTTTGATAGGAATCTGATCACTGTGAGCACGTGGTAAGCAGGGTAAGCTCGTGTGTGCAACTAAAAACAAGGATGTATTTTTGCCAGACTTGGTGGGAATATTACTTCAGTTAGTATCTCCATTTTTGCAACAGGCTGATCAAAGGTCAAGGTCACACAACCACGTTTAGCATTACATCTCCACGACCAATCTGTCTATAGATTTGATCAAAGGCTCATATTCATCAGTAAAGTATCAATTGCTATAAGTGACATCATGATGAAGTCACAAAGAATTCATAATAAGAAGTCATATATTCATGTTTTAAACACCTCTAACTAAGTATTTTGTTTGCAGTTCTTATCAGTGGTCACAAAAGCAGTTTCACCTTCAGAAAACAAAACCACCACGACATCAAAGCCACCTGGTTATGAGTCCCAAGTTTTCTTACTTGTCGATGCAGATTTTTTCCACCTGAGGAACGAGTACTTGTAGCAGTCGCATGATGGTTTGAAGAGGAAGCTTTGCTTTCCACGACATCACCTGAGAGCACACAGGGAATTCAACACACCTTCACGCAGCAGGCGTTCAAACATTAGAAACACAACGGAGTTCTTCATACCCAGTCTGGGCTCGGGCTCCAGGCTGTGGACGCTGATGATACACTGGACAAGCGGCTTCTTAATGACTCGGCATGGTTCACCTGACAATACAACATAAAGCCCGGCGGCACTTTTACCACAGCGGAAAAAAAACAAAAAAACAAAAACAAAAACATCTTAATAAACAACAGGAGTGATTAATGCCTCGTGTACCTCTTGGTCTCTCTCGGAGTTGGACTCCGTGTCACTGGCTCCAGCTATGGTGCCGTTATCAGCAATAGTCTCTGAGGAGCGCGACTGTGGCACAGAAATCAACGTACCATCTTCACTCACCTGGGATTTCTCAGTTATCTTATCAATGCCTAAAGGACAACAAATCTTATATTAGCCATCTCTTCTGCGTTGACCCCGCCTCCAGGACAGGTGTGACAGTCTCCATAAACAACTCAGAAAAGGTGAGTGTTTGGCAGCAGTCCCACACTGATGCTTGACATATTTATTACAGCTACTTGGAATGAATGAATAAATGAGCCAAGGAAGAAGAGATTAAATTCTGAGTCACCTCAGAATCCAGGGGAGGACGACAGTAACTTTTTATCCTCTTTCCTAAACACAATATATATTTTAGTGTATTTGTAAATGGTGCATTTCTATTGTGCTTTTTCAATCTGATGTAGATGCTCAAAGGCCTTTACAATGATGCCTCACATTTATTCACTTACCCACAAATACTAATGTCAGGATTAGTGTTAATTTTGTCACACGTTTGTTTTTTTTTTAGTCAAAAGAGAACTGAATGTATTTTAGTCTTGTTTCAATCGAGACATTTTAGTCTTTTTGATTTAAAAATAAACATTATTTCTGATTACCATTTCAGTCAAGATTGTGTTTCATACTTCTCAAATGTTATCATTACCTTGAGAATATACACTTGTTGAATTATTGAAGGCTTGTGGTGTTTTCTCCCAATATTTGAAATCTGCAAGGTTTCCCATCAGATGCAATTAGACATTTGGTTTTCTAGTAAATCCACTAGTAAAGTCACTGAGCTGTAGGGGTGCAGGTCTTTTGAAATGAAATATTTGTTGGTTCGGGTTTTTCTATTTGCATGTTCAGAATTGGCTAGAAATTTGTTAAAGCAAAGCAGGATAAAAATAAAATAAAATATGAAGATTTTTAATGTTTTTATCTATAGTAAGAGCCACAACTTGAGCCAATTTAGTTTAAATATGATGCACACTCCATATTTTATTATTTTACAAATGATGTTAAAAATGATATTGGATGGGTGTAGTGCTTGCTGCATTCAAAAATCTACACACAGTATCTTTAATCTGAGCCCCAGAGAGGTGATCAGACACTTTAACACCATCCAGCATGGAAACTACTGGATTTCTTTTTTTAATGCTGATTCAGGCATGACTCAGATTGTGAGAACTGCCTATCAATGTTATCAGTAATCATATATTTTAAACGCTAGAATGTTTATGTCAATTATGACAATGAGCCGTTGGTACAGTATGTGCAAATCTCCAAGAGCAATGCATTTTGCAAGTCAGAAATTTATGATGTTACAAATAATTATATGAGTTATGATGGACAAAAGCTCATAAAGCCAAGTTTAAAACAAAGCCCTAGTCCACCAAATAATGAAGGATGAATAATGAGCCACGCAGCATGTTTTGTTTTGTTTTGTTGCTGTGAGAGGAGGTATTCAACTATTGTGGGAGAATAGCGGCTCTGAGAGGCTCATAGAGGCAGTATATTTGGTTAATGAGGCTCATCTCTGAACGTGGTGCTAATTTCAAGATGTTCAAAATTCAGCAACAACAGCATTTGTGCACAAGGTACTACGAGGACTAACGAGGATTATAGAGGCATGTGTGTGGTGAGGATGAGGCTGCTAAAAGCCCATTATCTGAGCACCTGGCAGCTACGAGGACTGTTTAGGACAGGGGCTCAGCCCTCTTGCACACAATTCCACCTGCTTTATGCACCAGATGCTGTATATAAAATCATTATTTTGTAGTGGATTAATCATTTTCTGTCACAGCTTGGATGTTGAAAAGACCTCTAATCGCTTCTGGAATTACAGATGATTGTTTCATCTGGACCCTTTTTCCCCCCTCTCTCTATTGTTATGTTTTAATAGCTTGGTAAAACAGTTGCATGTTTATTCCTAGCTGTAAAAGTATGTAAATGATAGATTTAACATCTTGTTAATGGATCAGATGAGGTGCACTCTGTGCGCGCTGACGCAGTGACTTGAATGGCACCCAAGACAAGCATTTACATAAAACGCCAGCGCGCAAAAGAGTGATTCTGCAGTCAATAACAGACGAACACAAAGTTAAAAGTTGGATTACGGCGTCAAAGTGGCTGTGTGTTTAAAGCCGTGGAAGAATAAAGCCAGTGAAGCCGCAGATGGGGCGAAAAGGAGCGCAGAGCTGTCCAGGAACGCAGAACGAGAATGCGCAAAAGAGCGACTTTGCAGATATAACACAAAGTTAAAAGTTGGATCACGGTGACTGTAAGCTGTGGAAGAAATAAAGAAATTTTTTTTTTTGGAAGTGATCCACACAGTTGCGGCAGCGGGTGTATATAATTAAAGCGGCCATTTCATTGTGGTGTCTTTTTTGTGGTCACAGAGAGCTGGGTGAACGCACAGAACTGCTGCATTTGACTCTGGAACACAGGTGAACAGCAGCCTGGTGCACGATACACACCAGCCAGTATCATGCCAAAGTAGTTATCCCTGACAGAATTTGTATCCCCTGGTGCGGGAGCGCGCACTCACTCAGTGCAGCGTCTTTTTTGGACTGCGTTTAAAAAATGTAACATCTTGAATGGATGCTGTAAACTGAAAACTTGCACTTTAAAAGGGATCAAGTGTGGGAGGGCTGGAGGTTTGGACAAAACTCATGCCTAAACGTGCACCAATGTTGCATTACATGGCGCTACATGGATCATGTGTGGCTTGACGTGGATCATATGCGGTGACACAAGCCACTTGAGGCTGGACAGGGCTCAAATGACAGGTCGGTCGTGGCTCACTAGAGGCTGATGCGTGGCACATGTGAGGTACAGAGAGGCACCTTAGTAGTGGATACGTGACGGCTTAAAACGTGGACCATTCTTCAAATAATCACTGACACACCCATGTGTGGCTCATTATCCATGGCTTATTATTTGGTGGGACCTAGGCTTTAGTGGCAGTAACAATAGTTGGCAGTAACTGATGTGGTGATGTCAGAATTTGCAGAGAGTCATCATTATATGAGGTCTGTCAATAAAATATAGGTCCTTTTTATTTTTTTCAAAAACTATATGGATTTCATTCATATGTTTTTACGTCAGACATGCTTGAACCCTCGTGCGCATGTGTGAGTTTTTCCACGCCTGTCGGTGACGTCATTCGCCTGTGAGCACTCCTTGTGGGAGGAGTCGTCCAGCCCCTCGTCGGAATTCCTTTGTCTGAGAAGTTGCTGAGAGACTGGCGCTTTGTTTGATCAAAATTTTTTCTAAACCTGTGAGGCACATCGAAGTGGACACAGTTCGAAAAATTAAGCTGGGTTTCGGTGAAAATTTTAACGGCTGATGAGAGATTTTGAGGTGATACTGATACTGATTTTTTTTAATGAAAGACATGCGGACGGATTGCAGCGTCGGCTCGCAGCCGCTGCGACGCTCCGCCACAGGAAAAACACCTCCGTTGGAAGCCTTAAGGACAAGTTGGAACATGTCCAGCTGTTAAACAATTTCTCATATACTCACTCCACTGAAAGCCATCAAAAGCCGCCTGGATTTTACAAATGGTTATCAACACGGAGGTGTTTTTCCTGTGCCGCCGCACCGCGCCGGCTGCGTCCCGACGCGCGGACCCGTCCGCACGTCTTTCATTAAAAAAATCTCCTTTAACAGTGGAATATCCGGATAAAATGCTGAAACCAACTTCTTCTGAAACTTCTCTGTTCTCTCACGACGTCCTGGATCAATAGAGCCTGAAATGTGGAGGTTTTCAGCTTGAAACAGGCTGACGACGGCGCCTGAGAGCGCTGCGCGACGTCTTGCACCGTGGGAAGTCCTTAAAGCGACAGTATCACCTCAAAATCTCTCATCAGCCGTTAAAATTTTCACCGAAACCCAGCTGATATCTGCAGATTCAAAGAGAATTCTCATGCCTGCCCTCCATACCTGGGGTGGCCTCCAGGCTGGCCTTGAGCATGCCTAACTCAGCCGTTGCCAGTCTGGAGTTTTTTGTGGAGTCTGACTCTGTGGAGTTGGTCCTGGAAATCCCAGTCACAGGCTTCTTTTTTCTGTGAATTGCCTTTTGAATAGACACCGAGTCAGACGGCAGGTTGGCCAACTGGTGGACGACGTTCCGCTTACGGATGATGGTATACACTAGGTTGTAGTTACCTGTGAGGGAGATTTTAGACAGCAGCTCTAAAATGTTATTGGTAGCGGCCATCACAGTGATGAGGCCAGCATGCGAAATCAAACACTGACATGTTTTTTGGAGGGAGGGGTGAGTGATTTCACAGCTGTCAAAAAGGAAATATTTCAACTGCTACCTGCCATCGCAACACACACAAAACAGATGTTGTCTTATCTTAGACAAGGAGAAAAGGCGCAGCACTGTGCAGACAGTCACCCGGTTTCAATCAGGTAAATTCATTAAGTTATTGATAGTTTAACTTTTTCAACAGTATAATAGGTGACAAAAGCCTGCCTCCTTCATTTAATTTGTCCAAAAGTCCAAACTATCCAAAAAGTGGTTTCACACTACAAATGCACCGGACCATGGTTCAATTTGATTCAGCCTGAGACCACGTCTTTTGGTTGGACCAAAAGTTGGTCCTTTAGTCTGGACAGTGACATGAGCCCTTTTTGTTTCAACAGTATGATGCATTTTTAGTGGGTGAGTAGTTGGATACTTAAGCGGATGGACATATGCACACATATGTGAAAACAAAGAAAATGACATTACTTTATGTTCTTTTACACTTCGACTAATAGCCTACAGTACATACGAGTAAATGTGTAGAAATAATATAAATGGTACGGGCTTCTGGTTCTACTGAAGAGGTTATATTGACAAAGATAAGCTCAGAGTCACTGATCATAAACTACATTAAAAATATAAAGAGTGAACTCAGAATGTGAATTTATTCATTTTAGTCTGTTTGAGCTGAATTTTGAGCTAGTTCTTGCACAAAGCTGATTATTGTTATGGGGCGAAGGGTGTGCAAACTTAGAATGTACACAGGGGTACGTGACCTAGAAAGTTTGGGAACTAATGATCTATTTCCATCTAAGTACAGCATATTATAGGGAACATGCCTTAGCAGTTCCAAAGCATACAAATAAGTCAGTTCAGGAATGTCTTGTTTATGCTCAGTTCTCACCATCAAACTGGTACTGGATGATGTTATTGAAGACCTCAAGTAGGAAGAAGACCAGATGGTGATTCTGTGGGGATGTGAAGAGGAACCAGGGTGTGGAGAAAGCCTCCAGAAGGTGCAGCAGTTTGCTCGCTGCCACCATGGATAGACTCTTTAGATAAGGTGAAACTGTGGTGTAACAAAAGAAACTGTTGAAATATCACTGCAGAAATGGCGACATAGCAACAGGGGAGTGACATTCAGGCAGTCATACTTACTGTTTACGATTACTGTCAGCAGACAGTCATACAGTGGCTGGAGGCGCTGGTGACCAGAGGTGATGATTTTATGGAAGATCTAATCATTAACAAGTTAAAAAAACATGCATTAATAATGAGTTCTTGCATTCGTCCTTTAAGGCCCCGTCACATCTTGAGGATTTAGCCTGTATATGCCAACGTATTAAAAATACACCCAATACACCGGCATGCATCTAATAAGTTATGAGTAAGTTTTGAATGAGTTAAAAGCACGTCAAAGCACACGTATACGTCTTAGTATGGTGAGTTCGTTGAAAAAGTTTTGATGCATGCCAGCGAACGGTTCAGACCGTTTCAAATATTAAAATCATTCACACGGAGTAAATATAAAGTCTTACGCTTACTTGCTGTGTCATTTCAGTCGGCATTATCATCACAGCCTGACGAAAACTTATCCACGTAGAGTATCCTGATTTGGAAATCGACATCTGAAAATACTTTAGTTCCTTGTCTTGGCTGAAGATACGTAGCATTTTAAAAGATGTCCCACTGTGTTTTTCTGCTCCTGGTGTGTTTCTTAGCCTGAAGCAGAGAACACCTGCGCTTTGTGCCACAACAAGAATATTAACTTGTTTTAAAAGTTGAAAGTCACAGTGTCTCATTCATTCACGCCAGCGTTTATCACAGGCATCAGACGATCCTTCAGTATTCTACACTTGATGAAAATAAATCCCATGATCCACCAAGACAAAAATAAAATTGAATAAAATGTTTAAAATGTTAAATTACTCTGGCCTTCATGTGGAGAGAAGAAGGCACGCAACAGTGTACACATGCTTGAGAACGTGCATGTCAACATCGACATGCTCCACCTCCCAGGCAAAAGGGTACTGCTGGGGGTGAAAACGCAAGCCAAGGCAGACATAATCGTTACGACCCGTACCATCACAGACCGCTGGGTGGAAATGGGGCTGCCAGCATACGCTGGCTAAAACATCATAGTGTGACAGCTGCATAACTTATTCACCATAGCCACCGTACTGGCCAAATTTTTCATAAGTTGACATATGCTGGGTAAATCGCCATGGTGTGACAGGCCCATTAGCAGCTACTGAAGAGAGCTGAGCTAACTGTGATGCACTGCAATACGAGTCATTGCTACTCGCTAATTCATAGATATATGGCAGAGATTTGTTCAGCTAAAATTTGAACCTGTCATGACTTCATGCTGAATCACCAAGATTTCCCTTATTATCATTGTGTAACTATTTATACTGTCCTCCACTAGATGGCAACAAGAGGTTATATGTATTTGTATACCACATCCCACAACACATTCATCAATAATGAAAAGATGTTGTGAGTGACAGCGAGCATACACATGAAATTCTAATCAAGTGACCATCTACTCAATATTCACTCTGCAAAAGAATGATTGTGTTTACAGTCTTTCCCAGGGAATCTCTGTTGAATTTAAATGTATCACTAAACCACATGGCAGTGGTGGCCTTGGTGACTACGAGAAAATTAAAAACTGACAACAAGCAAGGGGAAGATGACTTAGCACTTTTTTCTTTTTTTTTAACAGGGATATTCTTCATTTGTTCCTGCCTTCACTCTCCCTGCTCTCTGGTTTCTTTTCCATTATTTATGCATGTGATGGTAGGATTATATCCTGAAACAAGCCCAGACATGTTCAGCATGTTGGACAGCTGTGGAATATATATACATACACCACAAGCAAACACAAAGCTGCTTTTTGGATTGATCTGATGCATCAAGGTGACCCAACATCTCTTGGTTCTTGATCCTCCTCATGTACCCTTTTAATTTATTGAGTTACAAGATGAAAGCGTTTAGTGTTTTCATTCAAGTGGAAGAGTTGCACAGTTACTCAGTGCATTTTACAGTGAACCAGATTACACAACATCAGGGTTCATAATAAACAATGTCCATATTCATCCTGAGCACTGTGCGCATAAACATGCCATCATTCTTGCGCTTGCAAAGGACGCATCTGTGCAACTTGACTTTGCGTGTGTGCCACACGGTATGTGTGTGGACTGCTCCAGATTTGTGCCCATATTTTCACTGCCATTCCGGTCCGGATGGCATTCAGTGGACAGTCGGCTGCCATGCACGTACATATCGGGAGGACCAATTCAGTGAGATTCCACATGAGCAAGATGATGACTTTTTGCCTGGTTTTGTGTGATTTTATGTCTGTGCCTCCTCCTGACCAGTCACAGCCCAGTGAGATATGAGCCTCAGCACACACATTTTATAACCAGAAAGTAAGACAGGAAGCAGCAGGACCCTGAAGACTTGGATCTTCTTTCGCCTACAAAAGTATTACCAAATATCTCTGTTCAGTGACCTCATGACTCCATAGGTTTTTCTAGGCATATCCCTATCTCAATGGAAAAAGAGCCAGACACATTAAGGTCACTGCTATGGTATATCACAGACGGAGCATATGCAAATACAGCGCTTGAGCTGCAGATGAGGTAAAGGAGGCAGTCTTGGTATGTTGACCAAATGGCGGACATAAATGACCCTACTCTGTCATTTTAGTTGCTAAAATAACTTGGTAGCTTGAGGGTCAATTAACATCTACTGTATCCGCCCTTTTCAGGTTTCAAATCCCGCAAAACCTCAGAGAGGTCACTGCGCTGCGAGATCTCAGTAACATTGAGAACTGGATTGAGACGCTCTGATCACGCTGCACTTTAACCGCTGCACACAGACAACACCATTAACATCACAACATAAAACTATTTTTATATTGTGCCTAAAACTGTCATGAATATATTCTCTGGGTTTATAAATGTTGTTATTGCATTTGTTTTATGTAAACATGCGAGAATCACAGGCTGTCTCTCCGTTATTTTCAATGGGAGCTGCTGTGAGCTACGCTCGCTTCCTGATCATGTCGTTCTGGGAGAAAGTGAAGTTTGCTCTTTAACGTCTTGATTATTGTTCTTTACAACACTGTTTGTCCTCTTTGTTCCAGACTAATACATATAATATGTCTGAAATTCAGTTTGCGTTCATTAAATTCCACGCAGATTAAACGTAACAGACACAGATTATTTGTTATAATTGTTTTAGCAAGTTATCAGGGTATCATGCATGGAGTCTCTTATTAACGTGATGAAAAGCATAAAAAATTACATTTCTGTAGTATAATATTCATTTACAATTGTCATCATGTGGATTCTCTATGTTGTTTTGACTGCAGCGACTCTCTGGCGCGCAAGGGATTATGGGATACATGATAACCCTGGATTGTGTAATTCTCTCAGGCCCAAATCTGTGTCTGTTACATATTAGTTAGGTGAAGAAAAAAAAAAAAATCAGGAACCACACATAGGCAGATTGTCATTTTTTTCTAGACAACATGCAAAATTACCTGAACAAAATGCAAACTAAAAGTGTGTTTTTAAAGTACATTATAAATCCTGTTGCTCACAATGGAGGTGCAACAGCTCAAGCTAACATTAACTCGTTGGCATTGCATTATGTGATGCTAGTGAGTTTTCATGCTAATGTCAGCAAGTATATGTTGTATGTATCTGTTTTTTTATTACATGCATGATAAACCCCACTGCTCACAATGGAGGCAAAACAGCTTATGCTTACATTAGCCCATTAGGTGCAATATCAGCACCTTGACATCACACTAAACGCCAAGATAGCGCCAAGCCAACATATTATCTAAAGACTGTAACCTTTCTAAAATAAGGAAACAGCGTAGCATTTACCAATTATGAACTGCAAGTGGATTAAATACAATTTAGAAGGACCTTGGAACATATTATTCAGCATTTTCCAAATACTGTTCTAAGGAAATTCTAATTATTCAAGAGATTATAGACATTTATTCACTGTGAGCATAATAAAGTAGATTTTATTCATCAACTCACATTTAATATTTAATAAATACTATGGCTAAAGAAACTTATTTAAATACAGATGGTTATTTTGGAGGTTTTATATACTTCAATAATTAAAAAAATTTCCTAAAATATATTTAAATATTTTTATTTTAGGGAATTTCAGCTTGATTAGAGTGGATTTATCCACAGGGATTGTCCTAGTACTTAACATATAGTATCAAATTTCAACATATCAGAAGATCTTGTGAGGTGGAATAACAGAATATTTTGTTTGATATCATTTTGCTTGTTTGTTGTGAAGTGAAAACACTCACGACAATGAGGAGGTCAGCATGGGTGCCTGTGAAAACAGGCGTGTCCATCGGGACACGGAGAGTGTACGGTTTGTTCAGACGCACACCGAAGTTCCTCTCTCCGCTCAGCAGCAGCAGGATAAACACCCCGATGTGCATGAGTCCCACACAAGCTGCGGAAAACAACACAGGACAAGTTGTGGCGAGTTAACACACACGTGCATGCACTGTATCTCTCAGCAGGCAGTGACTCACATTGATCTGCTCTGGCATCGTTCAGGTAGAACAGGATGGGAATCAGCATGTCCAACACGTCACTGCTCTTCAGCACAAAGAAGAGGAATTTCTAAAACACACAACTGTTTCATTCATGATGACCTCAGGAAGCAGTTTTAAAGTTATAGTAAGACTGAATATATTCTGTCAGTTATTTCCTTTGTGCATTAACTGCAGTGCTTTTTAAACTGTGTGCACTAATCAAACCATTCAGACAAAGCAGACTGAGTGTAAAGCTGCACCCTCAATTTGTAATAAGAATTTTGCCCACAATTAAAATCTGAAAGCCAAAAAAAGGATAGCTAATATATGTCAAAGTACTGAGGTGTTTGATTTATGTTTTTCTTTAAAGCTGTACTACCAAACTTCTCTAATCACAGCCACAGAAGCCAAAAACTCCTTCGGAGTTCTCACTGGTGTCTTGGTGGCTTCCCTCACGTTTGTCCTTCTTAGATAGTCACTCAGTTTTTGAGAGTGGAGACTATAAACGGTTCACAATACATTACCATACGGTTTGTATTTCTTAATGATTGAAGTAAAGGAAGTCCAAGAAATATTCAGTGACTTGAAAACGCTTGTGTATCCATCGACTGACAAATGATCTTTTATTGCATAAAAAAACAAGTCTGAATACATTTCATCTTGTATCTTTATGACATTTCACAGCAGAAAAGGAGTCGCACCTTATTGAAGTCACAGAGTTTCCAGAAGAGAATCAGCAGTTCCTGATGGAACTGGATCTTCTTGGCAGAGTGGGGCAGGTACGTCTGAACCAGGGGATTGTTGAGCAGGCGTGCCAGGCCTTTCAGAATAAAACTCAAGTCCTGATAAACAAACAATGTGTGCTTTAACATCACGTCTTTCTATTTAATACAAAATAGTTAGCAGTATTTTCGCAGTACCTCTTCTCTGTGTATCCTGGAGAGATAATTCACAAACAGATTATCAGGTCCAGCTGGCTGAAAAAAATGAACAAAAAAGAGACCCAAGGTTTTCTTGGCTCTTATGCAACGTGGATATCATGGTTTGTGATAAATAAACAATAAAGTCATTGATTCTGTCACTGTCTTCTTACTTCCTGTTCCTCCACCATTGAGGAGGATGCAGAGACATTCAGGGTCTGGAGTGTGGTGCCAGCAGCTGTCGTGGGTTCATTTTCCAGAGTGACAATCAGGACCTGGACAGCCTGTTCCACCAGCTGCTCCCGGTGGTTGGAGAACAACAGGTGGTTGTAGGGGAAGCCATAACCCACAGGGTCGTAGGCACACACCACGTTGAGCAGAGATGTGAACAGGGGCAGAGCGTGTCTAAGTGGAAGGAATCAAAGACACATCAGGATCAGTGCTCAATGGTGCTGGAGGTTTGGATGGCTGAAAAATTTAAAATGAGAACTATGACATTTTTCAACCTATGCTCTATTTTTAGATTTTTTTTTTTCAGAGGGGGAAATCATTATTTCACTTCTGATAAAATTTAATTAACGAGCGTATTAGTGATTTAGAACTCAAACATTGCTGCAGGCTAATTAGCTGTTGCTGGACAGGGCTATCAGAAAAACTCAGAGTAAACCATTTCTTGTCACCACTGAAAACGCAAAAATGCTACTTTGACCGTCTGGAAGCATGGACGAGATCCCTAAGGAGGTAAACGTGCGCATGTTTACTTCACCAAATACAAATAAACCTTTGAAAACAACCGATTTATGGCCATTCCTCTGTGCTGAGGAAGATTGTCTGTTGATTATTAAAGGGGAGAGGATTTAGGGGAGGTGATGGTCTAGTGATTAAGCGTTGGGCTTGAGACCAGAGGATCCTCAGTTCAAATCCCTGCATGACTGGAAAATCACTAAGGGAACCTTGGGCAATGTCCTTAATCCCCTAGTTGCTGCCGGTGTGTCGTGAGCGCCTTGGATGGCAGCACCCTGATGTCAGGGTAAATGTAAGGCATTAATGTAAAGCGCTTTGAGCATCTGATGCAGATGGAAAAGCGCTAGATCAATTTCTGGACACGACGTAGTGAAACTCTACATCCAAGGATGATCTAGAGACGGCTGTGCATGAGTTCGTTTAACATGAGAATGTCGCTGCACGCTGACAGAACACATGGTCCTTGACTGATCCTGATCCTGGTCTGATGGCTGGAAAATCCCAGATGGTCAGGGTCTGAGGACCTGCTGCAGCCTTCATCCACCTTCACAGTTGTTGGGTTAGAAGCCATCACCTCCTTCGCCTGATCTGCCATTGAGGACTTGTTTCACCAGAGCCCCGTTAGCTGTCTTGTGTTCTGGGTTCCTGTTGGGTCTACATGCTATTACCGTAGTGGCCACTGGTCACACAAGATCACCACCGTATTTCACTCCAACAGGCAGTCCCCTATTTGATCTGTTACCAAGGTATCATGACACGGATGAGGGCTTGGATTTTGACACCCAAAAGACGAAACAAATGAACACTGGGAAAAACAGTACTGTAAAGTTAACACAGTACTGCAGCCTTGTTTCAGGAGAGGAGTTTTTTTTTGGCAGACACTTAAAGTATCTTCGGAGAAAGCAAACTGCAAGATAATTCACAAGTGATCAATTTTAATTTTGTTCATTTTTGTGAAACTCCTTACAATCTATTGCACTCCATGTTGACACATTGTACAAAAAAAATATCATGAAACATTGTAATTTCAATGGAAATATGATATTTCAGGTTGTAATGATACTAATTTTAATTCTAATTATTGTAATTATGGAAACGTGACTGTGATTACAAGAGCACTAAACAAAATTTAAAACATTAATGCAACAGCCAACAGATAGATTTTGTGGCGTACAGACTCCTAAACAGAGAAAAGAAAAACACTCCCTATGTGTGTTGTTAGCTAAGCTTTTCTGGCCCTTGTTTATATAACTGGGACAGCTACACATTCATGTTTACAGCATGTAATGTCCACAAGCTTAGTGTATGCCACTCCCATCCTGTGTATTACGTTTATAAAGAAACAGTTGTAGTCACGTCTCATGAATTCCAGAAATTTGTCCAGAAACCACATTCAGTGGCTAAAATATTTTTGGCCAAGAACACAGCAGGAGTAAAATCAACACACATCTGGCTTTTACCACACAGAGAGCCATTAGACCCATTAAGAACTCTAACTTGACATTCCTTCTACTAAATGCAAAGGAGGGAGGGTTGGAGACGAGTGGCTGAGGAAGGATATTTGTTTTGGTTCTGCAAAGTTGGAACTAGTGCAACATCTAATGGCACAAAAACATTTGATGCACCTTTAACTACAATCCTTACATGTATTTACTTTGTCCAATTACTTATGTCCTCTTAAAATGAAGGTACTGTGTATCAAAATGACTGCAGCTCCAAGAGCTAAAGCTGAAACATCTACATAACAAGCACACCTTGATGTGCTGTTTGTTTGATTCCTAGTTACTCTTATCTGTACAATGAAGTGTCCTTGAGCAAGACAATTAAGCAGCCCAGCGTTTTACATAGGACCTCCTGAAGCATCAATGTAAAGTGCTTTGGGCATGTGTTGTGTGATAGAAATGCAGCCCACTTACCTGTTGTCTGCAGAAGTGAAGAAGCCAATCCAGGGATTGACATTTTTACTCTCAGAGGAAGGAGGAAGATACATGGCTTCCGAGAAGCAGGTCAGGAGCAGCTTCAGGAGTTCTGTCCTGGGAGATGTGAGCATGGGGGGTGGGGGTGGGTGTTCAGGACAGGTGCAAATATAAATACATTTATAAAATAGAGAAAGAGAATTTCAAAATAATCATGTTGATATTCATAAAAACATTTTTAAAAAATTACACCCTGTCTGGGTTTGTGCACATAGGCAGTTTTCATCATTTTTAATAGCTCTTGCCACCTTTTGATTTGTCAAACTGTACATCATACAACTTTAGTCTTTTGCATCACCAGTCACACTTTTATGATGAAGTGCAACACAGAAAGACGAACAAAAGAAACCACATCAAATCTAGGCTCAGGTCTCCCAAGTTCCTTCTGGCATAATGAAGCTGAAATTTCAAATCTGCAATTTTTAAGGAAATCTTTCTCTGTTCAATGTCGATGTCATGTATACGTGTGCTTAAACCAGTTGTCTACAGTCCTTGACCCCACTGTATCATTGTGCCTTGAGATTCATCACTGGCTGTAGCTGCCTCACTCACCACTGTGAGTTGTATGCCAATGCTGGCATGCCGTGTTTGACTGTAAGGAGACATACACATTGGATGACTCTGGTTTACAAAACTCTTATTGGCCTGGTTCTGATCTATTTATCCAGTGTACTTCAGAGATCTGAAAGCCGTTATGCTCTGTGCTCGAATGACATGCTGTGCTTCTGTGTACCTCGTGTTCGCACTGAAACGGGAAAGAAAGCTTTTAGTTTCTCTGCTCCGTCAGATTGGAATGTTCTCCTTTAACTGAAACTGTCTGGGTTGATTTCTTTGAATGCCTTTCGCTCTATTTTAAGAGATCACAAATGGAATTCTTTTGCACAATGCCCGTTTTTCTAAATTCTAATTTGTTTTATCCTATATATCGTTATGACCAAGCTGATTGTTTTTTCTGTATATTCCTTGTATTTTATTTGTTTTTAACATTTTCATGATGATGTGACCCTGTCTACTATGACGTGTGCTACTGCCTTTCTTGGTCAGGTCACCCTTGTAAAAGAGGTCTTGATCTCAACGGGGTCTTGTCTGGTTAAATAAAGATTACTATTATTATATTTCTTTAAGACTGACATCACTGAAGTCCAAAACATATTCAGTCACTTGGAAATGTTCATATGTTCATTCCCTTGTTTAAAGAAAGCGTTAACTATAAATTCAATGTGTAGAAAAAATTGTGTCCAATGCATACATTTTACATTTGTGTGTTTGTTGTTCTGATTTTTTTAATCACCAAGTGCATTTTGTTTTCTTGTTGTTCAGTCATTTTGGACATTAAATATTCTGATGACAACAAAAATTGGTTCATTTCTATTTATTTCTAAACATAATTTAAACTCCGTACTTAAATATTAGGGGTGCCAGTAACTGGGGCATGATATCACCATTACATTTTGGATATAATATTGATAATGGAAGATTCAGTAGCTGCCTAAAGAAAAACACACAGAGCCAACAATGTGACTCAGATGGGTGCTTTTTTGTTGGCTCATTTTGTTTTTTGATATCCGATCCAGTCATTTCTGTCAATACTGGACCGATACAAAATATCAGACTGGTGCACCTGTACCAATAACTGTGAGCTGGTCTGTATATGTTCACATTACAGTTGCAGGTTTAGTTTCTATCAGGAAAACTGACCAAGATGAGTGAGTACTAACAGCATGGAGGGTAGAAGTAACGCGGCGTGATACACAGAAAATGTATGCTAAAAAATATAAATAAATAAGCAACAGCAACAACAAATATGTTACATTAGGTGGGAGGGAAAAAAATGTCATCAAACAAACTGGCCACACGGTGTCACTGGTGGACCTGGATCCGAGAACATTTGTTTCACAGCACAGATGTTCCAAAACTCAGTCCTCATACAGCACTGCCACATTTTCCGTTTCTCTTTTCTCTGCAAACACATGATCAAGCAGACGTGCTCAGCAAGTCACCTGGGCATGTGTAAGCAGAGCTCAAAGAACATTAAACTTTCGCATCAGGACCAAGTTTGGGAACCTCTGACATAAACTGCACTCAAAATATCATCACATTTAATGGAAACCTTCGTTTTTGTGAGACCTGCCTAATTAACATATAGACACTTAGACAGACAAAGACTTGTACCTGTTGAGGTCATGGACATAATTTGGAGGTGGTGACTGAGAAAAGCCCACCCCGGCCTCCCAGATGTACTCGCAGCTGTCCATGGATCGAACGTCTTCAGTTGTATTCTGCACAAGACGTGAAATGCAACGTTTACTGCCGTGTACTACAATTACAGCAACACAGTCAAAAGTACATCAGACATGTTGACTTTTCTCTCTTCACTCCTTTTCAGATATTCCATGTACAGCGTAGGACCAAGACAGGAAAAATGCAGATAGGTGGGTGACTGACTGAATGACCAACCAGTCAGTTTATGCAGAAAAATAACAAAAAAAACAAAAAAACACCACCATCATCGTATAAGGTCCCAAAAAAACTGAGGATGAATGACAATGATTTCTTGGCGAAGAGATCAATACCAAAATCATCTACCATAATTTCCGGACTAGAGACCGCACCTGAATATAAGCTGCACCCACCAATTTTAAAAAGAAAAAAACAAAAAAATTGTACATAAATAGGCCGCAGTGTCTATAAGATGAAGATCTTTTTTCTTTCTTTCTTTGTGGATTATGAGATAATTTCATCAAGTACAGCCATGATTGCCTGGTGTCTGTGGTAAATGAGATGTTAATGAGGCGCTATGACTTTTTCAACTTGTGGCGCAAAGACAGAGAGGCAGTGGGGGACAGAAGCTCCACTGACTGATGTGATGGCACAACTGCGCCACAAAGTGCCAGAGGGACTTCTCTTCAGCCACGACAAGGAATTAAAGTATTTTCAGATGTTGTTTTCCAAAATCACGAGGCTTTATGTGGATAATTTTCCTTCAGGACATGTTGATGAATCCACTAAACGAACAGGTAACACTTTATATTTACTTAGTGTGTGAATTTTCAGCCAATCAATGCACAGCATCAACTGAGGTATTTCGACTTATGAGAAAGCCTGTAAATATCCATAAATTAGCTGCATTACTGTTTAAGCCGCAGTGTTCAAAGTGTGTGAAGAAAGCAGCAGTCTGGAAATTACGATATAGTTTGCCTATGTGATACCCCATAGACGTGTCTGCCACCTGCTGAACTGTAGTGATCGATTATGTTCAATTAGGAATAGCTGTGGCTGTATTTATGTGTAGTTTATCTGCCAAGTACAGCACACTGAAAACATTGTGTGCTTGTTTGTGACAAATGGTGCCCCCTTTCACATCCACTAAAAACATGCTGGCAACCACAGGGTGAAACATGATGGCCAGGTACATGTACAAATAAAGGAAAAATACAACAGAACAGAAAAGTATGAATTTAAAAGTGAATAGAACATGTGGTTTGGAATGACACCAAACAATTAATCGAAAATGTACAGTACTGAAGGTAAACGTTTGGGAAAGTTGTCATGAGAAAAGGAATATGTGTTGTGCTGCCACTGGCACCTGCTGCACCGCTCATGAACATGTGTCCATGCGACATTATGAAATTCACATTCATGGTTGACAGTGCAGGAGCTGTATTTGTACCAACGTGTACATGTTTGTGCAGTTATTTACAAAGAAATCACAGATGCCATAAACACAGTCTATTGTTACGTCAATGTTCAAAAAAAGTTTTTATAAAAGATAGTCAATGGAAAATAAATGATGCACAGATTGCTTCAACTGAAGATTTGCTTTTATTTTCAAGTTCCACTCACTGTAATCTGACTATCATCGGGTTGGAAAACAGCGGGAATGGATGTGTCAGTGCGCATGACCTCACGCACTGCATCATGGGATCATCTGTATATCTGCAGCTGACTGCTGTGGCGTCCATGGATGTAAACAAAGAGGGATGTGCTACTTTTAAGCCAGAGCTGTTATTTATGGTGTGGACGACTTTGTGACATAAAATGTGCACACTTTGAGCGAGCGTGACTTGCTTACAGAGAGAGACTTCGTAAGAGAGTGTGCTACAGACTGCCAGTGCACTGAAGAACTTAGTTCTTTGTTTGTTTGTTTTGCTCACATGTTATTTGTCCTCAAAATATGATTTGGGTGTAATATTTTTCTGCGCTCAAATAATCTTGACTATGCATCTCACATGAATACACCCAATTTCACTTACTCAGCAATATGACAGCTGTGATTTTGCCACAAGTTGTGGACAAAACTACTATATTCCAGTGAATCTAAATTGCTTAATATTTCTCCTTTTTACACAGAGAAAAAACTGGTATAATGGTTAACAGCTTGGCGATGTATGTCTGATGTGTACTCTCAAGTGGTTTGATTGGAAAAACCATTGGTGAGTCTATCACATACTTTTTCTGGCTGCAGACTCAATGGGTTGATGTCGGCTTGAACTTATTAAACTTACTTTTATTTTCAGCTCTTCCAGTATTGTGAATCCACTTGTTTCGAAGCGCTGCATTCTTAGTAAAAACATACAACTTCACATGTTTAAGCCTGAGATACTGTAGTTACTGAAGCATCCAGACACAACAAGTAATCCATGACATTCTGATCCTTTTCTTTACTTTCCGACTGTGTCTGTGCATCCGTAGTAGGCACACATTTCCCACAATCCCCTTTCTTGACCAAAATCCAATATGGCGGGTGTGCATTCAAGTCTTTTTGTTTTTTTTTTTAAGGAATTTTGCATTTTTTGCGCCATTTGTCATAAATAATTAATAATAATAATAATAATAATAATAATAATAATAATGTGTTAATCGAGTAATTTAATTTTGACTAGCAGTGTGCCGGGGCAATGCCTGGGTGTGATATTTTGTCGATGTGTAATTTGTTCACCTCTGATAGTCCAGATTTATAGATATCAATCAACAATCAAAGTTTATTGATATAACCCATTCCACAGCCCAGAAGGTGAGTAAAGTGCTTCACAGTCAAAAAACACACAGAATAATGATAGGCCCCTGGATTTGACGGTGTAATGGTTTGAGAATAATTTCACATAAACATTGAATTCATGCACTTATGTAGATGACTGACTGTACTTCTGCATGACATGGATGCCCCCTGGTGGAGATTATATGAATGCCTGTACACAGTGAAGGTATCCCACAATAATATGGAACAAAACTTTTTGAAAGGTAAACAATATAAGGAATTACAGGTAGTGGATGATATAAGGAGCTACATGACACGCAGGAACGATACACAAAGGCTTTGAAAATCTAGAAAACATTATGCAACCACATGTAGGTTAAAAGCGTCTTGGTAGAGTGATGTATATTCTACATTCTTGAAATGCTCCTGCTGGCAACTGTGTGAACTAATTTACATAATCAAGGTGCAACACGTATTCAAGATGATAAAAAAGTAAATGTTATGATATTGATTTTGTTTGACTGTGATGGGTGATGTCAACGTTTTTCATGGACATACATGCATAAATAAAGAGATACACTGGTAAACGATACATACAGCTGCCTTCAAATACCCCCCCAGTGGCGATTACATGAACTATTGAATGAATGAATTTATTCGGCACACACAGCTCAAAATAGTACCCATGTGTCCGAAATGGTGTAGGCAGAAGCAAAAGCTTATAAGGCTTATAAATATTGTACATACATAATCAAGGTATTCTACTTACTCTGGGCAATAAAATGAATTTTATGATCCCCTTTTGATGGCCCGTGATGGGTGATGTGAATGTTTTTCCTCAGACACATACAACTGTCTTTTGTATATAAAATGACCATGTCAGTGTTAGTCTGACATGATAATTATTCTTCAGTTATTTCAGTAAGCATCAGTTGAGCTTGTTAAGCTTTGGCATTTAACACAACAGCTTGGGGGGCGGAGAAAGAGTGCCCAAACTTACTTCTACCACGTGATCTGACAAGTGGACTCAGCTGACAAATGTCAGTGTGTGACACCTACTCTAAGATAACGACAGCTTTATGAATAGATTTGACTCCATCACTATTGTTGAAATGACAGAAAAAGCAGCCAAGCCATGTGAAAGAATGGACAATTCCTTTCAAGATATTTATTCTTATACCAAAAGATGTTAAAGGTTCTACAAATCTGGCTTAAATGTAGATGAATATTTATAGCTGTATGTACATTAGCTGTGCCCAACCCTGTTCCTGGAAGGCCCCTGCCCTGATGTTTTTCCTTGTTCCACTCCCAGGCAATTAACTCTATCAGGTGTGTTCAGCCAATCAAGAGATGGAAGACACCACTTCTAAAAAAAAAAAAAAAAATCAGGTTTGACTTGAGTAGGTAGATGTGGAAAACTTGCAGGGCAGGAGTTCTCCAGGGTAAAGGGTTGGTGACCCCTGCTGTACTTTAAATATATATATTTTGTAAACTCCTAGTTCAGAGGTGTTATCAGGCTTTAGAAGTGTTTATGTCTCACTAGCTTTTGCATAAAATGTGAGAGACATGTATATAAACACACAAAGCGGTTTTGGAGAGACCAGCCACTGACGCCATGGTGCAGCTCTACTCTGATTGGCTGTCAGCCCCGCCGCTCAAAAACAAAATCCAACACATTGAAACAGAATGTGACTTTTAACCTCTTAAAATGTGTCAAGGTTAGCCATCTTTGAACTTGTTTAAGGTCTGTGTCCCAAGAATGTTCCCTGGGAATTTAAAGACTGTGGCAGTAATAGGACTGGACTCGTGTTGAGCACAGACAGACAGACGGACAGACGCAAAGCCTTCGCCGGATGGCCATATTTGATGGCCTCGGGTAAAAATGGCTCTGTGGAAATAAAGCAGACAATATGTCCTATCAGATTTTCTTTGGAACCTGAACTTATTTACAAGATATTTTGCGGACGTTAGCATGGTGACGTCACAGGCTGGTAGCTAGCTGCAAAACTGAGTTTCGTTTGTGTGTAAACATCCATCCATCCACCCATTTTCTTCCGCTTTATCCGGAGTTGGGTCGCGGGGGCAGCAGCTCAAGCAAAGCCGCCCAGACCTCCCGATCCACACACACCTCCCCCAGCTCCTCCGGGGGAACCCCAAGGCGTTCCCAAGCCAGCCGAGAGATGTAATCCTTCCAGCGTGTCCTGGGTCTTCCCCGGGGCCTCCTCCCAATGGGACGTGCCCGGGAAACACCTCTCCAGCGAGGCGTCCAGGGGGCATCCAGAAAAGATGCCCAAGCCACCTCAACTGACTCCTTTCGACATGGAGGAGCAGCGGCTCAACTCCGAGCTCCTCAACCTATCTCTAAGGGAGCGCCCAGCCACCCTGCGGAGGAAACTCATCTCGGCCGCTTGTACCCGCGATCTCGTTCTTTCGCTCATGAGCCAAATCTCATGACCACAGGTGAAGATCGGAACGTAGATCTATCGGTAAATCGAGAGCTTTGCCCCCCTACTCAGCTCTCTCTTCACCACGACGGTCCGATACAGCGACCGCATCACTGCAGACGCTGCACTGATCCATCTATCGATCTCACGCTCTATCCGTCCCTCACTCGTGAACAAGACCCCGAGATACTTAAACTCCTCCACTTGAGGCAAGGACACTCCACCGACCTGAAGAGGGCAAAGCACCTTTTTCCGGTCGAGAACCATGGCCTCGGATTTGGAGGTGCTGATCTTCATCCCGGATGCCTCACACTCGGCTGCAAACCGCCCCAGTGCACGCTGAAGGTCCTGATTTGACAAAGCCAACAGAACCACATCGTCCGCAAACAGCAGAGACGAGATTCTGTGGTTCCCACACCAGACCCCCTCTACACCCCGGCTGCGCCTAGAAATTCTGTCCATAAAAATAATGAACAGAACCGGTGACAAAGAGCAGCCCTGGCGGAGGCCAACGTGCACTGGAAACAGGTTTGACTTACTACCGGCAATGCGAACCAAGCTCCTGCTGCGGTCGTACAGGGACCGGATAGCCCTTAGCAAAGGACCCCGGACCCCGTACTCCCGGAGCACCCCCCACAGGGTGCCCTGAGGGACACGGTCGAACGCCTTCTCCAGATCCACAAAACACATGTGGACTGGCTGGGCAAACTCCCATGAACCTTCAAGCACCCGATGAAGCGTGTAGAGCTAGTCTAGTATTCTGCGACCAGGACGAAAACCACACTGCTCCTCCTGAATCCGAGGTTGGACCATCGGTCGAATTCTCCTCTCCAGTACTCTGGAATAGACCTTACCGGGGAGGCTGAGGAGTGTGATCCCCCTATAGTTGGAACACACCCTCCGGTCCCCTTTCTTAAACAGAGGGACCACCACCCTGGTCTGCCAATCCAGAGGCACTGTCCCCGATTGCCACGCGATGTTGCAGAGGCGTGTCAGCCAAGACAGTCCCACAACATCCAGAGACTTAAGGTACTCAGGACGGATTTCATCCACCCCAGGAGCCTTGCCACCGAGGAGCTTTCTAACCACCTCTGTGACTTCTGCCTGGGTAATGGATGAGTCTGCCTCTGGGTCCCCAATCTCTGCCTCCTCTTCGGAAGACGTGACGATGGGATTGAGGAGATCTTCGAAGTACTCCTTCCACCGCCCAACAACATCCCCAGTCAGGGTCAACAGCTCCCCACCCGCACCGTAAACAGTGCCGGTGGAGAGCTGCTTCCGCCTCCTGAGGCGTCGGACGGTTTGCCAGAATCTCTTTGAGGCCGACCGATAGTCCTCCTCCATAGCCTCCCCGAACTCCTCCCAGACCCGAGTTTTTGCCTCTGCGACCGCACTGGCTGTGGCATGCTTGGCCTGCCGGTACCTGTCAGCTGCCTCTGGGGTCCCACCTTCCAACAAAGATAAGTAGGACTCCTTCTTCAGCTTGACGGCATCCCTTACTTCCGGTGTCCACCACCGGGTTCGGGGATTGCCGCCGCGACAGGCACCAGAGACCTTGCGACCACAGCTACGAGCGGCCGCATCAACAATGGAGGTGGAGAACATGGTCCACTCGGACTCCATGTCTCCAACCTCCCCCGGGATCTGGGAGAAGCTTTCCCGGAGGTGGGAATTGAAGACCTCCCTGACAGAGGGTTCCGCCAGTCGTTCCCAGCAGACCCTCACAATACGTTTGGGCCTGCCAGGTCTGACCAGCTTCCTGCCCTCCCAGCGGATCCAACTCACCACCAGGTGGTGATCGGTCGACAGCTCTGCCCCTCTCTTTACTCGAGTGTCCGAGACACATGGCCGAAGGTCAGATGATACGACTACAAAGTCGATCAACGACCTCCGGCTCAGGGTGTCCTGGTGCCACGTGCACTTATGGACACCCTTGTGCTCGAACATGGTGTTCATGATAGACAAACTGTGACTAGCACAGAAGTCCAACAACTGAACACCACCCGGGTTCAGATCGGGGAGGCCGTGCTTCCCGATCACCCCCCTCCAGGTCTCACTGTTGCCGCCCACGTGGGCGTTGAAATCCCACAGGAGAACAATGGAGTCCCCAGTCGGAGCGCTATCTAGTACCCCTCCCAGGGACTCCAGGAAGGTCGGGTACTCTGCACTGCCGCTCAGCCCGTAGGCCGAGACAACGGTGAGAGACCTGTCCCCGACCCGAAGGCGTAGGGATGCGACCCTCTCGTTCACCAGAGTGAACTCCAACACATGGCGACTGAGCTGGGGAGCAATAAGCAATGCAACCCCAGCTCTCCGCCTCTCCCCGTGGGCAACGCCAGAAAATGAAGCGTCCAGCCCCCCTCCAGGAGTTGGTTACCAGAGCCCATGCTGTGCGTGGAGGTGAGCCCGACTATCTCTAGTCGGTATCTCTCAACCTCCCGCACAAGCTCAGGCTCCTTGCCCCCCAGTGAGGTGACATTCCACGTCCCAACAGCCAGGGGCTGCGAGCATGGACCGGGCCGCCGGGCCACCCGCCCTCGACCGCCACCCAATCCTCTCTGCACCCGACCCCCATGGCCCCCTCTGCAGGTGGTGAACCCACAGGAGGGCGGGCCCACGTTGCTCCTTCGGGCTGAGCCCGGCCGGGCCCCATGGGCTAAGGCCTGACCACCAGGCGCTCGCGCGCGAGCTCCAACCCCAGGCCTGGCTCCAGGGTGGGACCCCAGCTCCGCCATACCGGGCGACGTCAAGGACCTGTTTGCCTTGGGAGACCCTACAGGGAGCACAAAGCCTCCGACAACATACCTCCTAGGATCATCCGGGTACGCAAACTCCCCCACCACGATAAGGTGGCAGCTAGAGGGGGAGTGTGTAAACATATAGTCTCATATATTATGTAAAAGCTAGCAAGAAATAAACACTTCTAATCTCAAAATGCTGTTTTTACAACCTTTTGTAACACCTCTTACAAGACATTTTGCGACGTTAGCGTGCACGCTAACTTCTGCTAACGCAAAGCAAACTTCCTATGGAATGAAATTTGTGTCATTAATACCAGCAAATGCACAGAGTGATCTACAAATATTTCTTGATTTGCACAACTTCCGGTCTTCTCAAAAGCTTGTGTACAGGCACACGCAAGGCCTCCAGCAGATGCCATTAAAATGTAAACATTGTTTTTGATTGATGGATTGACTGATTGATTGGCTGTATTGAACATGTACAAATTGTTATGTAAGACAATAGGATCTTAATAATTAATTAAACAATTGCAAGTTATAAATAACGCAATGCTCATACGAGCAAGGGTATTTAACCACTGCGTTATATTTAAAATAAATAGTTTCAGCACAATTTATTCAGCTTTATTTCAGTTTTTATTCACCATGTCAGATTTTCAGTGGGTCAAAGGTTTACACCCCAAGATGAATGCCTGAAACGGTACAGAATATTCTGGAAACTGATGGAATTACTTTTTAAAGTTTCTGAATGACAAACTGGCAAAATTTAGGCTCAATTTGGGAACCTTTGTACATAATTAAGGGCCTAGCTGTCAAACCAGTGCTTTCTTGTGTTTAAGAGTAGGTAAATACACAAATGCAGTAAATACAAATCAAGACAAGGTATCAAGAGCACAATGTTGGCTCTCTACCAGTCAGGTTCTTTCTTTGGAGCCATCTTGGAAACTTTCATGGTACCATGATAAACTGTGCTGTATTATAGAAAGAACATAAGCAGCTTGGGAGCACACAGACACAATCATGCTGAAACTGAAATTAACACCCAGGTATGAAACGTTTGTTCACCAGAACCTCAGGATCACAACTAAGAAACTGATGAAGGAACTGGAGGTAACAGACAGACATGTAACATTGTCCACCTTGAAGACAACACTCCATCACCATGACATGAAATGCTGTCAAGCACGTACGAAGCCACTGCTCCAAAAATCAACATTAGTTGTGGTGAAATGATACAACTTCTCTTCTTCACACATTCCTCATAGTTAACAGATTATCAATCAGAATGATGAGATCTGACAATGTTGCAAATCAGAATAATTAAGAAATTCTTACAGGATGACACACTAAATGTGAGATGTTGACACTTATGTCTGAAGCTGTCAACATACTCAGCATGTGGCATTCACACAAGTACATGCATCACAAAGGGATAGTTGACTGTGTACTGTGCCTTACTATATAGACTCTCCACGAGGGGGCACATTGAAACCAAATTGTCCCTGGCTGACTAATCCTGAGAAATAATCCTTGAGAATGTCTACTTTCTTCTGCACTGTGTTTCATTGATGATCTCATGCTGTGTACTCAGTTTTTATATATGTCCACATGATGACAGCAAGCAGGCACATGCGCGTCACAGTGGACAGTTGTTAGTTTATGTCCGTCCAAACACAGTACATGTTCCCCAGCTGTGACGTCCAGATCTACAGATCTCCACAGCCGCTCCTGTTGGCAGACACACCCCGTCAGTTCAGTGCACACACCAACGTGTCACTGTGTCTGCAAAGCCACACTCGTGGGGCACTTGGACAAATTTCACGACCAGCTCCATAGTGATCGTCTTCTAACTGTTGTCATGTTAACAGTGTGAATGGCCACACATTTTCTAAGTGACATGCAAGCAGTGTTAGATGTTCGTGCATGTCACCTGGAATTTGGCTGACACCTGCCGCGAGAGGGATCGATGGGCTCTCACAGGGCACACTCTGTCTTTCAGCCGCTGGTGTGCCCAAACAGTTGTAGCAACAGGTGTATGAGGTGTTAGAGGCAGGTACAATTTTACATGTTTTGCATACAATTCCTGCTTTGTGCGCGCTTTGACCAAACTTTGCACGATGTGTGAAGGGGCCCTAAGCAAACTACAATTACTCGATAACCAGGGAATGCAACACAGGTAGGGTGGTCAGTGCTACTAAACATTTGCTGCTGGTTGCAAAAATACAAGATATACTTTTATTTTTGTTGTGTGTACTTATAAAAAGAAGAACAACAAAGTCCTACACAGTCCCTGAGACTCCTCACAGCAGTGCTTATTCTCAGAATCTATAGCATAAAGTAGATGAGAGTCTATGACTCCCCTGGACAGGACACCAGTCCATCACTCGTTACTTACCCAGCCAAAGGTTGGTGCCCGTTTACAGCTGGGTAGACTGAGACAATGTAGATTAAGGGTTTAATTTACAGAGATTCTGTGCAAGGAGTGCTCATTTGCGTGGACTTTCCAAACTAAGAATAACTGCACAAATGACACTGAGTGGTAACAAACGACAGAGTGTGTTAATAACTCTAAGCACAAAATACAATCCAATAAGCCACTTTCAGGTATGTCCAAAATAAGATGTACTTTTTAAAATTTAAAATGTCATTTACTGAACATTTACCAAATCAGAAATGAACGCACCTTGAGGATGGTTTGTCACAGGAGGTGCACAGTGTTTGGCACAAGTCCAAATTTTGCACCACTCGCCTTAACCTCTGTGTTTAAGGTGATCCTCAAATGCACTTTGCCATGACAGCACGATAACTCTGGTGATATTTTGTCTTCATTTTAACATAATCACAGGGTACGTGATATGTGATGAGAATCATCTGTGTATGTTTTATATGTAGGTGACTGTCTATAGTCCTGAAAATAGACTGTAGAGATGACTGCAGTTAGTTCTCATGCACAATGATGCAAGGCAGCTGAACATACATGCATAGAAAGACATGATAAATTTAATTTTACTGAAACAGTGTATTTTTTTGAAAAATAGTCTGCTATAAATTAATGTTTAATTGTGGTATTTTCAGTGTTAAAGAAGATTCTTGAGTGAAAATAAAGAAATGCATACCCAAACAGCTAACAGGGAATGTCTTTGAATCAGATGTAGCAATGCATGACTGCACTGATCATGCAGCACTGGCTCAGTTAGCACCAAGTTTTCGAACATGCTGATTTACAGATCTCAGCCTCTGAAATTGTTTTTAGCCTTGATAAATCATATTGTGTGTGCAAACTTTACTTATTTGAGTGCTCAATACTCACAATATTTTGACAACTTTTAGTGCACATGCACAAAGGAAAACATGATGAATGGACAATACACTTTATTTGCACATTGGAAAAATGCTATCCTCAGTGTGCACCATTTTTAAATCAGCACAAACATGTTCTTTTTCATGTTTGCAAGTGCTATGGTGTTTGACATGTAAACCTTTAGTAAATCAGACCCCAAGCGGCTTGTCCAAGAACACAGATAGGTAGTGTGAAGCATAAACCTGGAAGCAACCCCTGACCTATGCATTGGTAGTCCAACTGCTAATCCACAGAGCTAAATGCTCGTTTTTGAATCACTCTGTACACAGATTATTTGGGAAGGACTTACTCAACTGCATTTTTGCTGCCCAAGCCTTCAGTATCCACTAACCATGCAGCAGGAGGCAGTGTTCAGCAGGTGCCAGGCAGGTCTATGTGATATTACACAATCAAAGTTGCTTTTTTGATTGATGTGCAGCATCAAAGTTCACCAAATTTTAATGAGTTTGTCCTTGTTATATGCCATATTAATGTGGAAACATACAAGACGATAGCATTTTTTTTTTAAAGATACAGTGTTAGACTTATACTGAGACAAAGTCCTCATTCATTTATCTTTTCACTCACAGCTCGGATGGCTCAAAAATTCACTGTGTACTTTCAGCCATGTATTTGCCTTATCATGCTCTCTGAGTAGCTGCTGGCCCTTTTCCACCAGGTGCTGCACAATTTCACTCTCGCTCCACTGAGCGTGACATTTACTCGTGATGTATTGGAGCAATGACCTTGTCTGAGAGGCAAGACCCTGGAGACAGCTATTTTCCGTCACCTCTCATGCTGTCCAACTCCCCCGCTGTTTACTCACTGTGGTGAAAAGTTGCCCACCCTGTTCTTCTCAGCCCATTTGACAAACATGACCACAAGCCACTCCTTCCAACTTCTCATGCACAGAAGCCTGGAGTCACTCATTAACTCAGGGAAAATGCTGGAGAAGGTTCTATGAAGGAGATAAGCGTGTGCTGCAACTGGGCTCTAAAAACATACAGGATGGGCAGCACTCTATTGACACTGTTGAAGCTTCATGGCTAAAACTAAATAAATATAAGACTTACTTTAATGCCAGATGGGTCTGCTTGAGGTTTCTTCCTCATCACCATAACAGGGAGTTTTTCCTTACCACTGTGTGATTGCTCTAGGGGTTTGATAAGGTTAGATCATATGAAGCGCCTCGAGGTAGATTTGTTGTGATTTTGTACAAAGATGTCATCTTTGTGAATAAGCCCAACATGATGCATGGTTAAACCTCCTTAATCAGCATGAACATTGGTTTTGCTCATAGGCTGTACATTATAAGCACTTTGTGACATCACCCGTAGGTTTTTTCTATGTTTGAAACTCAGATGGGGTAATTCCAAATGTTGCAACTTTGGCTGTGCCTGACTCCCCTTCTCTCCCAGCTGACCCATAAATACGTATGTAAAGAGGTGGAGCATAGGCAAGACCAATGTAATGAATAAAGCCCAGATACACACCCCCGTATCAAACTTACCAATTAAGCTAAATCTAACAGGTCGATATTGATTCAGGTTTGATTAATACATATTTTGCGGACTGGGTGGTGGTTTTCCTAACAGGTGGATGTGGGTATTAACCAGCATATTGCCTCAGTCACTGTGGAGTAACAGCGGACCTAATGTCACCAACCTATGGATACCTGCTAATCAGTGCTAATGGTGCTAACTTCTAAGATAGTCCTTTAGTAGAATTAATTGCACAGCAAGTCATATTATTTCAGATATTTCTAAAAAAAAAATGCTCATGAAGGGCCAACTTTCTGAAGACCATGACAACTACGCAAATGTGCTAGTGGCAGTGACCAGTGCTAGCAACACTGATCTCAACTCACCAGCAAGTTAGCCGTCACTCAAAGTGAACATGCCCCTAATTATTCGAAAAAATTATGACTTAAAATCTGAGGTGGAAAACTCCTGCATCAGCGAGTAAAAGCCTGACCGCAGATTTGTTCCATCCAGCAATTAAACCAGCTGATTTTAATAACTTCATCTTAGCCGCGCTAACCTGTGAAATAACCTGTTTGAGTTGCACAGGTAGAAACAATACATGGTAGAAGTTTCACTCACTGAAGCCGGGGTTTTCCACCACTACTCAAAATAGATCAAACTGAGGAGTTATAAATACATTCACCTCCCATTATGTTATCATGAACAGGGAAACTAGAAGTAGAGCTGCAACAATTAACCAATTACTAATCAACAATTAAAGTAATTAGCAACTATTTTGATCATTGATTAATTGTTTTGAGTTTTTTTTTTAAATAGCCAAACTGTATGATTTTAGATTTTTAAATGTGAATACTTTCTGGTTTATGTCACGAGTGTCTTTACTCCTTTCTGGTAATCAACTGAATATATTTGGGCAGTGGAAACAAAAAAAATTTGAAGACATCACCTTGGGCTCTTGAAATCACTATCTGACATTTTTCATTATTTTATGACCCTAATAACTAATCAATTAATCAATTTAATTAATGTTTATTTGTCTTGATTAATCAATAATGAAAGCAATACTTAGTTGCTGTCCAACGATGGAAACCAAAATTTTTCTTTTTCTTTATTTTTTCTGGTAGGAGTTGGGCAATTTAACATGAGCATCTATGTGGAGTAACTTGTTTTTGGTGCCAGCCTTAAGTAGCAACTCAAAGAACTGCAAGATCTGGCACTTCCGTGTTGGCCTCTCTTTTCAGCATAGCTGATTGCCTCTTGGTTTTACTGTTTGACACAGAGGACAGTACACTAATGACGTTGAATAAGCACACAGATCGGTGTGACCACAGTTGCTGGACTCACTGTGCCGCTCTTCTTGTGGCTCTGAACAGTGAAATCTGGACAGAAGAGGAGGTCGGCGATGGCCAGCAGCAGGGACTCAGCTAGTGGCTGTGCGTCATCATCAGCATCATCGTCCAAATTCTGCAGTTCAAAAGATGAAGTACAACAAGTCACATTTGTGGTTTGGCCCAAATATCACAGGAGCTGGATTGTGACCTCAATGACTCTGATATTATGAATTTTTGTAACATTAATGACAGTGATAGACAAAAAAAAAAGTAGTATATGCTGTTTATTCATTGGTAAGCGTTCATGTCAAACACTAACTGTGCAGCAACCAAGATCAATCAACACAGACAAACACATGTGGGACATGAAACAAATGAAACACCACAGGTACATATACAAGTTCCTTGAGAGAGAGAGAGAAAAACTTGTCAAAGAAATTCCTTGTGTCTAGTCACCAAATTTATTGAGGATATCTTTGACCATGCAGCTTATTTTTCACAAAGCTGCCCAAAGACAAATGTAAATGCAAATCCAGTTAACTAGGGCTGTGCAAAAGTAAATAAATATACAAATAAATAAATAAAATTGATACAGTTCAGTATTGCAATGTTTTTCCTCACAATGCCATTATCGATTTTCCCCACACCTCATACTGATACACTAAACGACTTAAAAATGTCCTTAGTTCCTCCATTTCACTCGTTGGGGAGCTCTTTGCACTGAGCACTTCTGACTGGCTCACACAGATGCGAGATGGCTCCCTCCTCCTTTGGAGGAATTGTTTACTTTGATTTTGTGGATGTTTATTTTTGGCTGCATAAAATTCATATCATAAATTTTTTTTTCACCCAAGTGTGAAGTGTTTTTTCACTGATAGGGAAAAACCTTATTTGTTGTGCAAATAGCCTGACCGCTAGCGGTGTGCGATACTAATACAATAACATGCTTTTGGAGGGCGGTATGCATTTTCAAGAGGCCCGATGTCCATGCCCAGTCACCCAAAATGACATTGCCGGCGAAAGGATGGACGGAGGGACTCAGAAAAATGCATACCGCACGTCAACAGCATGTTATTTGCATTATCACTTTTTACTGAGATACACAACACGTAACGCGTACATAAAAAGTTGGCTCACTTAATTTCTGTGTTGTAGCCTGGCGCACGCGCTGCTGTTCAAATTCAGCAGTGCATCCTCATCAAGCTGGCTGCTTTAGCTGCTGTTCATTGTCATACTATCCATGAGAAAATCATCCGGAATATTCATATTGGGACCAAAACACAGTCCTCGCCTTTTCATCTTTTCCTCTGCGGACAGTTTGTTTGGGGTTTTTTTCCCCTCTGCGGACAGTTCTTGGGCTGCGCGCTATGATGTAATTTGTTTATGCACAGGGGGCGGGTATAGCCAGATACCGTCGACGTACATCTATGATACCGGCCTAGCAACGCCCCGGTAAAGTGATAATAATGCAAGATTTGGTACTGACCCGAGGGCCAATACCGCCGATAGCAACACTGCTACTTTTTAATAATTAAGGTGGATGCATCATCAAATTGCTAAATCTGAATGAATTTTAATGGCCTTTAAGTGAAACTGAGGAGAGAAACTGAAACTAAAGACTCGATCTCATTACACTGATATCAATCAATATCGATACCAACGTTGGTATTGATATTTGGATGAATCCACCCACCACTACTAACTGCCACTGTAACTGAAGGCAAGTCATATACACTGCTCAAAATAATTAGGGGAACACTGCATTCACCTAATTATTTTCAGGAGTATACATGAATCTGAATTGGACAGCCATTAAGAAACAAAAAAATTAAGCAAAATTAAAGCAGAACAGCCTGCTTCTCTCACCCTAGCGCAGGATAAGGAAACAAGCCCAAAATTTCCTTTAAATCCTACAACCTCCACTCCTGCAGATGCCGCTGTAGTACTAATAGGTACTTATCACTTCGGCATTATTTCACAGGTGAGTATGGCTGAAAATACAGCAAACAGCACCTTCATCTTTTAAAACAAGTGTGTGGGTGCAATTTGGTGCTAAAATCAAAACAAGGACTAATGACTAACCACAACTTCAGACACATCATGTTATGTGGATCAGAACTGATGGCACATGACTGAGTGAACATCATGAAGGCATTTATTTTTGAGCCCAAAGTTTTAGCAGGTGGCAGCATTTTTGCAGCAAACTACAGCTAAACTCATTGTGTGGGTGTGAAAAAGCAGTTCAAAAGCATATAAGAGCATTTTCTTGCAAAAGTCCAACACTAAATCCAGACGACTACAAACAGTGTTTTCCTGTTGCATGTTTCCTCTCTCATACCTTAATTAAAAGGACATCCAATACCTTGTTAACTCAACCACCGGCCAGCAGGAGCGTGAGACACAATGTGGGCAGTGTTTGGACCGTGGTCCCCTGCCGGCCAGGTAACTAGACACCCAGAGGATGTGAGGAGGAAGAGGGCAGTGGAGTGGGGGAGTGTATCGTGGGGTGGTTACTTCAACAACATCAACACTTTCTTTTAACGCATTACAACCAATTCTGAACCTCAACAGCATCAGTATTTTGCAGCAATCAGCACAGATTACAACAAAAAGCTGACAGAGGTTGGATCCTTTAAAATCAGAGAACCTGAACGGTACTGACAGATTAAACTGTCCGAGCTGTCAGCAGGTAGATAAAATTCTTCTTTCAGCTGCTTCCAACACATCATGACGGGTTGTTTCAGAGGTTTCTGCGATATGGCAATTTAGTGAGATGGGCAAATGTTCAAATCTGCTAGTGCAAGACTTTTTGAGTTGTTCAAGCAGGCAGGCAGATAGAGAAACACCCAGGACCATTCTCAATGACCACACCAAATTTAAGGTGGTTTTATATCAACACATTAAATGTAATGAGCCTGTGTTTTCAAATAAAACTGTAAAGAACTCTGCGCGTTCTGAATGACCTCCTGCAATTTAATGTACATTTCACTTTACTGTGTTATTCATGTATTTTTTAAATTTATATACTTTGGTATGTGCATTGAATTGTGCTAAATTAATGCTAAAGCATTAAATTAATTAATTAATTCTTATGTCGTTTGTCCAATTACTTATGCACTTAAAATGGACAGACTGTGTATCTGGGCTAGTGCTATGATATACAATAATGTTTAGCTAAGGGTGGTCTCCCATTGTTGATTTTTGATACCCGATTGTGTACGTTGGTGGTGCAAAAACATAAATATAAATCTGATACCCAATCAGAGCCTGAAAATGTTTAAATCTGTGGTCTAAGTAGCACTGCAGAACACTATGAGCAATCGGGAAAGTTTTAAACTTGTTTGAAAAATTTGCAATGTCAGCTTAAATAATGAGCCACAAAACATGAACAGTCAGTTTTATGTAGTGCAGACCGGGGTTACGCTTGTGTAAAAATAGGTGAAAGTGGACGAGCAGGTACAGTATGCAGTAATCGCAATCTCCCGTTCTCTTTGAGCAGAAGACTCCTTCTGATCCTCCTCCTCAACATGAAACTGGTGAAAAGCATGTCCCCCTCTTCCATGGAACACAGTTTTGAGTCATAGATAAGAAAGTAATAGGAATTTTGCCTACAATAAAAAAAAATAATAATTTGGACAGAAACTGGGGACAAAATCTGCAATGGGAGATGGCCTTAAAGATGCATTTTGTCTTTAGGCACACAATGAATTCACAGCAGCCAAATTCACATACCAAAGAGTTCGTCAAAGATTTGATTTAATAATTACCCCAGTAATTGCAGAGGGTGTGTAATCATTATGAACTATATATAAACAAGAAAGAGATTCTTATCTACCGTCTGTAAAAGCAGCCAAATTCTCATAGATCTAACATGGATCTGCATGTTGATTTGGCACAAGTTTTAATCCCAATGTTATTCCTAACACAACTCCAAATTGGAGAATGGGTAGGGGTGGGTGTGAACTGGGAACCTTCAGCACTGGAAACAAGTGTATCACTTCATCTAAGAAGAAGCAAAATGTGTTAAATCACCATAGTATTCATTTATAAGGCACTCATGGTATAAAAGAGCACAGGTAATGAGCTAATTAATGTCACTATAAGGGCCCAAAATGAGCGTAAACTGCTTCGTTCAGTCAGTGAAAAGACAATCATATATGAGGTGAACGCACCACCATGTAATTTAAACTTGTTTTATAGTACATTTATTAAATAAACTCACCATTAATTGTCATCTGGCTAAAGGCATGGACCAGCGGACCTGCTTCGCTGGTGGTTTATCCCTCTGGAAGATCATTTTTCATGGATCTTCCCAGCTACAGACCCCGTTTTGTGATCATAGGACAGACTGTTTTATTTGAGTCTCTTTCCAGAGTGGAGTCAGGTGTTTGAGACTTTTCCTCTTCCTCGTTTAATGGTGGATTATTTACTCAGATTTTGAGCCCAACACTGATGTTTGTCAGATTACTTTCTACATAGAACATTTCCCCAAGTGACAGAGCGATGGGCAAGTTAAGTTTAAAAGCAGCTCACAGCACATTTAATCTGTTTACTGTTCATGTTGTTACTCTACTGTACAAATGAACAGCTGTTCATTTGCACCGTAACAATGCACAGACATGAATGTCTGTTCCCGTGTATTTTTACGGTGAAGTTCTTTGTATCATTAGACATTCTGTGTTATTTCATAGACATTAATATATATATATTTGCTTGATGTGAGCATGACTGCTAACAGTATTTTATTTGGAACCCAACATCAGCAAAAGCTCAAAATAGTAACGCCATGATGATCACGCATTTAAAGAACACTTTAAGTGTGACCTGACTCTGTTTTAAATATATGCTGAAAGTAACCAAGCCCTGTTAAGAAGTTTCTACCTCTCTCATTTTTTAAAACTAAAAGGCAGTATAATAGTGTGTTTCTCATTTCAAGTGTAAAGAAAATTTGTGATTGTGATTCCATATATAAGTTGCACCGCACCATAAGTCACAAAACCTCTCAAGCTCGTAAAAAAAGTGCTTTACAGTAATGCCTCACATTCACCCATTCAGAGATGCACACCAACATCACGGTGCTGCCACACAAGGCATTCATTACACACCAGTAGCAACTTGGGGATTAAGGACCTTGCCCAAGTGCCCCGAGTAATGCAGCAGATAAAAGAATATTTACAGAGGAATCTTTCAAATGGTGATACAAGCATCAAATTCGGCACAAATGCTCCGTAGACATTACTGTTTTGAAAAATTAGACTATCCAATAACTATTTTAACTGAAGCATATACAAAACCTAAAAAGAAAATTGTATCCAAACTATATCAGGGACTCCACAAACAAAGAGGTGATAACACTGGATATGTTAAACAAAAGTGGGAACAAGAACTGGGTATGGAAATGTCACAAGAGCATTGGCGTTCAATGTGGGGCACTCAGCATAAACTACTCGCTCAAAAAAGTGGAGAGAATTTGGATGGAAGAACTCAGTTAATTTCTTTATTACACCACTAATCAAAAGTAAACAGGCTCAGTTACCACAGCCGTGCTGGAGACCGTGCGGACACATGGACACCAATCACTCCCACATATTTTGGACTTGTCCAAAAATCCAACTATTTTGGGGTAAAATTTGTTCAACGATACAAATTTTTTTAGGATATCCAATTCTTAATGATGCAAAAATCCTGTATCTTGGTGTGATAAAAGTAGATGTCATTATTCCAGAAGACTGGCATCTGTGTAAGATTTGTTGCTTGTAAAAAGGCGATTACCAAGAACTGGTACAAACCGGGCTCTCCAAGCCTTTTGGGCCTTTCACACTGAATACGTCAGATGCGTCAAATGCGTCAAAAATCAGTCTAAAAAGCATTATTTTCAATGAGACGCGTTGCTTTTTAGATGTGTCAGATGCATCGCGTCAAAAGCCGAGCTAAACCGACGCTTCTGACGGGAGCGTGCATTGCCGCTTGTCGGCAGTCAAAGTTCAATCCAATCCAACTTTCGACGCTCTGAGCTGTGACGTACTTTTGTGTTGTCCAATAGGAACGACGTGTTGGGCCAAAACCACTGGCAGAAACCACTGATCTCTACAAAATGGATCGGTGTAGAAACAAACCACTGATCTCTACAAAATGGATCGGTGTAGAAACAAACCACTGATCTCTACAAAACAAGCGTGTCAGGACTGCTCATTTATGGAGCAGTTTTCTGAAGAAAAATCCTTGGAAATGCTTTTTGTTGTTGTTTGTTACCTCAGAATTTCTGATTACTGTTAAATTTAGAACACGTAATTAAAATAGCTAAATAAATCAATAAATGGTTCTTTAGAAACCTTTCATCTGTAAATTAAAACCACCTGTGATTTCAGATTAGATAATTTCTTGTTTAACATAAGGAACCCCAGACATTTATTTTTAGACAAATAACATGGAAATTTGTACATTTTTTAAAGTCTGGTAGATTCTTTATATCTCATTTCAACCATAAAAACAGACACTGTAAATAAATACAAATGTTTATTATAAATGCAACAGGAACAACAACGACAATGACTGCAGTGTGATTGTAAAGTAGGATTTCTGTGACATAAACCTCATGATGAATTTTTTAATGGTCATTTCAACTTGTAATTTCGCCAAAATATGTAATCGCCTTTAATGTTGTTATCAGGATAGAGTCATTTCGAAAATATGAATTTGAGCGCAATAAGTGGAGAGCTTCTACTTGTGCAAATGTCTTTTGACTGAGTTCGTGGACATTTTTAATGATCCGTTCATTTATTGTTAAAATATAAAATGAAACAGCTTTTTAAAAAATAATAAAATAGTTGCTGTTCAAAGAGCCTTTTATTTAGAAGCAGATGATGTTCTGCTGGATTCTTGGGACCAAATGAAGGTCTTCTGCAGCTCTGAACTCTGGTGGTGTTGCTGAAGACACTTTTGTCCTATTTTGAAGAGCAGAGATATTTTCTTTCGACTGGACTTCGTGGTGTTCAGCTCATCAATGGAAGTTTGGTTATCTGCACAGCAAATGTTCCTGATTGGGACAAATAAAAATATTTTTTTAAATATAAAGAAACACTAAACAGTTTATATATAAGAAAGGGGGAAAAAAACGGGGGGAAAAAAACGATGGAAAAAACACTCAAAAAAATAAGTTATTTAAAGGTGAGCTTTTGTGGTGTCTGAAAAAAGCTGTAGCTTTATTTGGTAAAAATAAAAAAGACTGAACCATTTAGAAATTAAAGCGTTCACTCAGATCAACTGTGCTAAAAGGCTATGCTAACGTTAGCCGATCAATAACCCTTCACAGCAGTTCAGCAAACGTCACGTTTTATTTTTACATTATTCTCACCTCGATAAAGCTGCAGAACTAAACTCCGTTGGGCAAACTGGGACTTCGCATATATCCAAAAAGTGGGAGATTTCGGACTGAGTGGGTCTGCTCCATCCCCTCAGCTGCCTGCCTCGGTCTGCCCAGGAATAATGCCTGAAGGCCGGCTTCTCTGTGCGGGTTGGCCCGCTGTCGCGGTTCGATCAATATCCCACCAAGTCGTCAGTCCTCCCTCGGTCGGCGTCACTCCGAAAAGTACCTGAAAAAAAAGCTTCTCCCAGCAGGGTGATGGGAGAATCGTTCTGCTGCTGTTTTTTAAAGCTTTTTTGTGGTTCAGGCGACCCAAATTCAAGACGGCGATCGCTGAACTTTTTTCAGGTTGTGGAAACAGCCAGAGTGTGACGTGGCAATCTCCGCCGCCTTGCCGCTTCCGAAGGGACGCGTCTGACATCATGCGTCGGATGCATTAAAAATGCATCTTGACGGATTGGAAAGCGTTGACGGATTGGCCTGAAGTATGCAGTGTGAAAGGCCCATCTAACAATGGACAAACACAGTAAAAGAAATATTTTTAATGGAGAAGATGACCTTCACTTTGAGGTGTAGAGGAGAAGACTTGAATGGATCGAAATGGATCTCCTACACAACACGGGAAAAGGATGGTGCCTCCATGTGATTCAAGTTTGGACTACCAGAGAGTTATGCAATTTAAAAAGGATATGGTATACTCCCACACTGTAACTGTTTTTGTTTATGTATATGTTCTTTAAAATAAGTAAAAAAAAAAAAAAAGCAATAACTAAAGAGTGATTAAAAAAGAAAAGGCAGGCTATCCACTTTTTTCAATAGGCAGCCAGGTAGGGGTCAATGAAGATTTACACAGGGGTCAAAATTAAAAGATGTTCCAATCATATTGAAAACTATACCACATTATTTGTCTGATCATAAAGATTCCAAAAATGTATAGTTTGGACTATGTTTAACTGAATGCTGTGAAGTTATGGGGTAAAAACAGCAAAAATGGTGACAAAGGTCAATTTCAGTTTGTGCAGGGGGCCAAAGGTGAAGTTGCTCCAATTTTGGTAAAAAAAAAAGAAAGATGCAACTTATTGGTTGAGCTAACAGGATTAATAAATGGAATAGTTTTGACCGTGTTGAATGTTAATTGGCCAATATCAAGGTCAAATTATGTCAACGTCCATTTGGATTCTATGGTGTATGACATATGCTACCCTGTAACATGATAACTAAGCACGACATATTGTGCAAACTATTCCTTTTTAAAACCCCATTCACTCAACCAATAATTTGCATCACTTTTTACCAAAATTTGAGCAACTTTAACTTTGGCCCCCTGTACAAACTGAAACTGACCTTTGTTACCATTTTTACCCCATAACATTCAATCAAAGATAGTCCAAACTATATCTTTTGGGAATTGTTATGATCAGATGAATAATGTGGTATACTTTTCAATATAACTGGAACATTTCTAAATTTTGACCCCTATGTAATTCTTCATTGACCCCTACTTGGCCACCTATTGAAAAAAATCAAGTGGATAGTCTGCTTTTTCAAAGGAGTAATGTTTAAGGGGTATTTGTGCCAAATTTGGTGCTTATATCACCATTTGAAAGATTGTTTCAATTATCTGCTGCACTATAGTATTGTTCTGGTCAGACGGGGGCTTGAACTAAGGATCCCCTAGTCTCAAGCCCACTCCTTAACCACTAGACCATCACCTGCCTCACTACTTGTGGATCTGGCTGTGTACAAATACATGCATGTCAGTTTGTAATTTAACTTGTAAAATCTTTTTCTTGAACACATTCATTTCCTATTATACGTAGTATCAGTTTCCCTGTTTTAGTCATTAATGAACACGGTGTGAAGAAAAGGCTGTTTGCAGCTTGGTGACTTCACAGCTCTGCACATTTACACTTATTCTCTTGTCTCAGTGGGAAACTGCCTGCTTTCTGCAGCAGAAAATCATGGAGGCTCATCTAACAGGTCTCCTACATTCAACACTACACCTCATACTACCCAAGCATGTGACGGATCAAGTCTCAGTCTTACCCTGGCTCTGCCGGCACCGGGTACAGTTGACCAGAAAAAGCCTCTCCAGTCAGCATCCTCAAAGATGTACGGCAGAATGCGGGTGAGCAGGCGCGTGCAGTTCAGGACCATCTGCCTGTCTTTCTCCGTGGGGCAGCTGGAGTCCGCGGCCTGGACCAGTTTTTCCACCGCCTGGAGAACAAGCATGCACACAATATTCACCAGGCTGCAGGCACATGTTCATCTGTTCAAAGCAATGAACTAATTTCTATCACAGTTAAGAGAACTGCAGGTTCTCTGGATCCATCAGTTAAATGATACGGGTGTAAACTGGGACCTAAAAACAGAATCTCTGCACACTTTGACTGTGAAGCATTCCACATGGATGCTGTGACACTTGCTGTTTTTTTTCTTTTTAGTCTTTTTGTTGTACTCCTATTGAATACAAATAAGAAACTGATAAAAAAAATTATTCCACAATATTTAAAAGGGACACATTTTTCAGCATGTTACACGATAATGACATGGTGAACTTGGGCTGAAATTCAATTTAGGAAAAAAGGCAAGAATGTACATGTGAATAAGCATAATTTAATTTCTGATTTATTTGACGGCCAGTTGTGGCCTGTTGAGGTGCAATAAATAGCAAAAGTTCTAAAATATCTATTATGTTTATTGTTCTACTATTAAGAACCCAACGCCATCACCCCAGGTGCCACTGTAGAGTCCTTCCTTTATCTGGGGATCACCATCACCCAGGACCTCAAGTGGGAGCTGAACTTCAGCTCTCTCACCAAGAGAACACAACAGAGGATGTACTTTCTGCGGCAGCTAAGGAAGTTCAACTTGCCAAAAATAATGATGGTGAACTTCTACAATGCCATCATTGAGTCCATCATCTACTTCTCTATCACCGTCTGGTACCCTGCTGCTAAGGACAGGAGCAGACTGCAGCGTATCATCCACGCAGCAGAGAAGGTGACTGACTGCAATCTGCCATCCCTACAGGACCTGTACACCTCTAGGGCCCTGAGGCAAGCAAGGAAGATAGTGGTCAATCCCTCTCACCCAGGACACAAAGTTTTTGTTACCCTCCTCTTTGGCAAACAGCTGAGATCCATCAGGATTAAAACCTCAAGACACAAAAACAGCTTCTCTCCGTCCGCAGCTAGACTTATAAATAATGCCAGACACCCTCACTTACCCTGCCCCCCCCCCCCCCCACTGCCACAAAGTACAGAATGAAAGATACTGTACATCTCCATGCCTGCACAGCCCCATTCCACTATATTTATTTGACAGTAAACAGTTTTGCCCATTTGTCTATTTGACTCCTTTACTTCTTACAGAAGTATTTTTTCTTTTATTGTTGTTTATGCACCAATTACTTCTTACAGAAGTATTTTTGTTGGGTTTTTTTGTTTTTCCTTTTCTTTTCATTGTTGTTTATGCACCAATAACACCAGATCAAATTCCTTGTATGTAAGAAACTGCTTGGCAATGAATTTGATTCTGATTATTTTTGTTTTGTTTGGGCACCCCTGATGATTTCCATGATTTTCCTTGATAACTCATTGGTTGTTTGGATCAGAAATTTCAGTTAAATATATCATATAGCAGACAAACACAGTGATATTTGAGAAGTGAAATTAAGTTTATAGGATTTACAGAAAGTGTGCAATAATTCTTTAAACAAAATGAAGCAGGTGAAAAATTTGGGCACCCCAACAGAAAAAAATACATCAATATTTAGTAGATCCTCCTTTTGCAGAAATAACAGCCTCTAAATGCTTCCTATAGCTTCCAATGAGAGTCTGGATTCTGGTTGAAAGTATTTTGGGCCATTCTTCTTTACAAAACATCTCAGGTTTATTGGTTTCTGAGCATGGACAGCCTGCTTAAAATAACACCACAGATTTTCAATAATATTCAGGTCTGGGGACTGAGATGGCACTTGTTCTTGTTCCTCTGCATGAATGCCTTAGTAGATTTTGAGCAGTGTTTAGGGTTGTTGTCTTGTTGAAAGATCCAGCCCCGGCGCAACTTCAACTTTGTCACTGATTCATGAACATTGTTCTCAAGAATCTGCCTATATTGACTGGAATCCATGTGACCTTCAACTTTAACAAGATTCCTAGTACCTGCACTGGCCACACAGCATGATGGAACCACCTCCAAATTTTACTCTAGGTAGCAAGTGTTTTTCTTGGAATGCTGTGTTCTTTTTCAGCCATGCATCCCGCCCCTTGTTATGTCCAAATAACTCAATTTTAGTTTCATCAGTCCACAGCACCTTATTCCAAAATGAAGCTGGCTTGTCCAAATGTGCTTTAGCATACCTCAAGTGACTGTTTGTGGTGTGTACGCAGAAAAGGCTTCCTCTGCATTACAGCATCATACAGCATCTCTTTGTGCAAAGTGCGCTGTACAGTTCAACGATGCACAGAGACACTGCCTGCAGCAAGATCATGTAGCTCTTTGGAGCAGGTCTGTGGGTTGACTATGACTGTTCTCACCATCCTTTGCTTCAGCTAATGTGAGATTTTTCTTGGCCTGCCACTTCGGGCCTTAACTAGTACTGTGCCTGCAGTCTTCCATTTCCTCACTATGTTCCTCGCAATGGAAACTGACAGCTGAAATCTCTGAGATAGCTTTTTGTATCCTTCCCCTAAACCATGATGTTGAACAATCTTTGTTTTAAGGTCATTTGAGAGGTGTTTAGAGGCTCCTATGTTTCCACTCATTAGAAAAGATGCAAAGAGGGGTAACATTTGCAAAAGGTCAAGGAGGTCAAGGGTCAATGAGCTTACCAAACCAATTTTGTGTTCCAATAATTAGTGCTAAATGTATTTAAAATCAATAAAATGACAAGGGTGCCCAAATTTATGCACCTGCCTAATTTTGTTTAAATAATTATTGCACACTTTCTGTAAATACTAGAAACTTCATTTCACTTCTCAAATATCAGTGTATTCATCTGCTATATGATATATTTAACTGAAATTTCTGATCCAGACAACCAATGATTCATAAAGGAAAATCATGAAAAGTATCAGCGGTGCCCAAACGTTTGCATGCAACTGTAAACATAGTAATGTCATGACTGGGGCTTGTGGGGTTTATTGTTGTATCGTTTTTTTTCAGTGTCGTGTGCACGATTGGGATATTGGTGTCAGGGATTCCTCTTGTCTGGTGGTGGGCTTTTCCTTCCTGTTTGCCATGCCCCATTCCAGGTCTTTCCTCCACACCTGTCCTGCATTTCCTCATAATCACTCCCTCCTTATAAACTGCACTGTTCCCTTCACCCATTTTCAAGATTGTTGAGCCTCTTTCAAGCCTTTTGTCTTCAGTGTATTAGTCCTGTTTTTGCTTACCTGTGTTCTTATCAGTCTGCCTTGTTTTTTGGACCCTGTCTCTGCCTTATGTTTAGGACACTGTTGCTTATAACGCCCTGCCTTTTTGTGTACCGAACCCAGCTTGACACAACGTTAAACTCTGAAGCTTTTACATCTGAATCCTGCATTTGGGTCCTACCACCTCGAACTATCATGTCTGACAAGCAATGGTAATATCTAAAATAATGTATTCAATTTGATGGGTGTCTTGTGTCACATTGTCCCACAGCAACATTAAAATAGTGTAGATTAGTGTACAATGTTTTCTGTTAATAATTAATTCTATTAAATGTCCATCTAATTTATTAAACATATTTAATATTCAGCTTTATTATAAAATAATTGACCATACAGTTGAATTTAAAGTTCTTCTGGCGGGAGGGTGCATCCAAATTCATTGACATATTTGAACATTTTTAAGAAGTAATGCAATAGTTACTTTCCTTTGTAACTAATTACTTTTATAATGCTGTAACTCAGTTACTTTTTGGAAGAAGTAACTAGTAATTATAACTAATTACTGGTAATAATTAAGTAGTTAAGGTAATGTGCCCAACACTGCTGACACAACACAAATACAATACGGCTCAACTCAATGTGGTTACAGTGTGTGCTGAGCAGGAAAGCAGCAAAACAGGTCAGGATACTCGAGCTTCCTCTACGTGCATTTTGCGGTTCAATGTGACTTCATATATATATATATATATATATATATATATATATATATATGGCAATCTATGTATGTATGTGGCACAGTTTGAGTTCAGGGTGGATTGCTACAGTAATTAAGTAATCAACACCAAACGTGGTATGGTGATTGCGGGCACCAAGGTGATGGTCACTGGGGCCCATAGTTGGGTCCCAATGAGTGTTCGCACATGCACGAACACACATACACACACACACACACACACACACACGCACGGTCAGCCTTGTACTTGTATATTAGATCACAACCCGCTCACTGGAGCCCTTATTTTCACAGTTCACATGGTACTCAGGTCACGTAGTATGCATCACATTTTACTTACTACATAGTAGCGGCTGGTGAGAGCGGACTTTAATTAGAATCCGAATGGGTCTGGGCGGCTTTGCTTGAGCTGCTGCCCCTGCGACCCAACTCCGGATAAAGCGGAAGAAAATGGATGGATGTATGGGCCAGTGCGTACTGCATGCGAGTTAAGGTGTGCGTGTTTTGACTTAAAATGTACCTGTTTAAAGTTTAAATTTGGCAAAATCTGAAAAAAAATTCACTGCTTGTCTCGTACGTCTGTTAACAACCCCACACTGGTCCACTTCATCTATCCTCTACAGCCAGGTGACACATGGGTGTCCCTTTGGTCTGATTCAGTCCCTGGAGCCCTCAGCAATGAGGTGCCTGTGCTCTGGATCATGCAGAACACTGGGCCATAGTGTCAGAGGTCATAATCCATCAGGATACATTTAATAGGACTCATCGAACAGCTACAAGAACCACAGCACTGAAATGTCCCAGAGTTTACCACTGTGGTACAGCGGTTACCATCTATATCATGTGACACAGATGAACATAATATTTTGGTTCCTCTGGTAGTTCATCAGTAACAGAAGTAACAAGTCCCCAGTCAGAGTTCAAAAAACAGGTCCTTCTACAGACACAGGAGTTCTGTAGGAATCCATCTGCCCATTTACGTACAGTGCCCACAAACAGTGGTTGCCTCTTTATCTCTCATGGTTTCTCATTTTAAATGCTTTTCTAAGCAAGTCATATTATCTAAAGGTGTAACATGTTACTGTCTGGTCTCGTCATGTCCTTCCTGATCGTCACTCAGTTTTTCAACCCACTCCAGACAGATTTAACTCTGTGTCGTTCTCACCTCATTTAAAAAAAAATAACTCATTTAACTGCACTCAAAGAGATATCTGATGACTCAGACTTTTTTTTTTGGTTACGTTTTCTCCTGCATTTAGGGCCTGCAAAACATTCCAAAAAAGTTGGGACAGTGGCAACTTAAGGCTTGTAACAACAAGTAAAAAAATTAATAATCATGTCAACAGGTGAGTGTAATCATGATTACGTACAAAAGGCTGAGACTTGGAAGAGAAAACACAGGCAGATCTCCAGTTTGTTAACAAATGTATGACAAAAACTATTAAAATGTTATTTTCAACTTGGCGTCAATTAAACTGAACTTGAGGTTACAGTACTTTCAGATTTGTATCACTTGGAATGCATGGGGGGTGCCAGGGGGGCGCCATGGGAGCGCTAGAGTTGCCCCTGGATTTGTCATAGCACCCCCAAGAAAATAATTCCTTATTTATTATTTTAATTTAATTTCATCCCGTTTTTAAGGCCTTGTCCAAAATGAAATTGAACTTTTGCTATACAAGCTTTTCTTTGTCATTTTCAAAAAGTGTTCCATTCAATAAAAATCTCAGTTCTCACAGATCCAGTGACAACGCGTGAAAATGCTGTAGTACACATGCCAGGCCTGTATGTAGCGCTGTAACGCTTCTACAAAAAAAAAAAAAAATGGAGAAGACGTGGAGCTAACAACGAAAGCTAAAACTTTACAAGTCTTTTAATCTGACCCGTTGCCAGGATCCATCATCACAGGTGAAAACAGTTCTCCACATGACAACCTTTTTTTGGAAGATGACGTCTTGAAATGCGTTAGTTCCTTATTCCTTAAGCCCCTTTCACACCGGGGCTGCTCCCAGTTACTTCCTATTGCGCCATGACGACGCCGAAAAACCGCTCTGTTTTGAGTTAATTGCCGGTTAATTACTGTGTCGGCTTGCGCCTGATGACGTCTTGTTGTGCTGCGAGTTTGGCTGCCAGGTGCTGCCAGTTGCTCCCCCTCACTCTAAACTTTAAATAGCCTCATTTTCTGCCTCTCATCCAGTCTGTTTTCTGAACACAGTACACACGTCGCTGCCCTTGGAAGTAGTGAGCTGTTTTTGCGGTCTGTTCTTTCCTTCTTTGACTGCGAGATGCGCGCGCACGTGCACGAACCGTCCTTTAAAGCAAATGTGGAGATGTCTGGAGTTCAACTTGATGGTGACATGTCCTGGACTTATGTCCTTTTTTAACTGTGATAAGAGAGTTTGAGGAGAGAAAGGAACTAACTGCCTGCAGACAATTTTTTTCTTCTTTCCTCCTTCGACCGCGAGATGCGCGAGCGAACGAACCTTCAAGAGAATGTGGAGATGTCTGGATTTGTGTTTGATGTTAACATGTCCTGTCTCAGGACTTATGTCCTTTTTTGTCCCTTTTTTAACTGTGATGTGAGAGTTTGAGCAGAGAACAAGGAACTAATGCCTGGAGCCACACTTTTTTTTTTCTTTTAATTGTTCACATGTGCGCGCGTGAATGAACGTCCATGAGTGGACTAGAGATGTCCAGACTTTTTACTGGATATTTCTGGCAATCATTCTGCTTTTTTTTTCTTCAGCATGTAGTTTTTACTGCATTAAGTACACGGTATAACAACAATCCTGTGTGATTTATACTGCGGGAACAACGGAACACAGCAGGAATCATAAATTGGCTTCGAGTCCCGTCGGGTAACGTCTCTTTGCCCCGACTTGCGCTGGAACCACTTCCTTTCTGCGCTGAGCACAGGAAGGATTAATTAAACAGGTTTAATTTTTCGGCGCCCAACTTGCTTCCTCCTTTGTGCCCTCGCGCTGTTGTGGCACCAAGCTGCATCGTCTTGGCACTGAGTTGCTTCCACGTGGCGTCGTCATAATGACGCACGGCGCAACTGGGAGCAACCAGGAGCACCCCCGGTGTGAAAGGGGCTTTAACATTTACTTGTTAAGGGTTTTTTAAGAAGTCCCTCAGTGTCCATCTGCTCTGGATGAGTTTCTCAGTCTGAGCTGGAGGACGCCAGCACTTTGTCCCACCACCAACAAGAAGAAAAAAATAATAATATGCTGAATTAGACTGTAAAATTACACTGTTAACATGTTATAGAGGCAGGGCAATGACATCCTTTCAGTTTTCCACAGTAAGACACTTGCGGCATTTTCACATTTATGTGATTAGATAAATATTTCACTCACAAAAGATAATAAGCATTCATCAACAGAACTGATTGTTTTACACAAAGTAAGTGTAATGTGACGTTCAGTGACATCACATGCAACAATTTCATGATAACAATACTAATAAATTTCATTTATTATGTATGTGGAATGTGAGTGCGGAAATCTTGTTGTTGTAATGACAATGATAATAAAAGCTATCTATCTATTATACAAGCGAAGCATCACACAGCAGCGTGACGCTCGCTCATGGTACAGGGCGTCCTAAACAGGAAGTGCCAAATTTTGAATCCACAGTAAAACAGGAAATGTTTAAATGTCAAACACTTCCTGGATTGACAGACGAGATCCCATGGAATCTCGCGGGAACTCAGTGGCAAGCTCACACTCAAACAGGAAGTGCAAAATTTTCAGTCACAGTGAAACAGGAAATGTCAAATGTTGAACACTTCCTGGTATGGGTGGAGCTAGAGCAGAGGCCAGGGTTTCACTGGACTCCCCTGAAATTTGATTGGACACAGATGATTGACATGCCACGGCACCGCACATCTGGTTGAAAGAGCTGTATTTTGAAATTAGTGATTCACATTGATTGCTAGGTTCCTCCTGTCCAGTAGGTGGTGCTGTGCACCACAAAAAGTTCTAACCCACCTTAGTAGAAGAAGAAAAATGTTTGCCTCAGATTTGAACTTAACACATCATTTGAACTATGGGCTTCTAATCACACCAAACTTATATTGGTGAGTAAACAACCATATTTTATGCCAGAAATGAGGTCCAGGTCGTTAAAAGCAGCATTTCTCCTTTAATTCAGGTTGCCTTATATACACATGTTTAAGCTAACAGACAGCAGCTGGTTCATGCTCTGTTGGCTTATTAGTGCATCAGATAACTGAAACAGTCCTTCAAATGGTGATACAAGCATCAAATTCAGCATAAATACAGCTTAGCCACTACACTACTAAAAAAAACGACTGGCCACTTGAATTTTCAATAGCCGGCCAGGTAGGGGTCAATTGAAGAATTACACAGGGGTCAAAATTTTAAAATGCTCCAATCAAATTGAAAACTACATCATGTTACTTGTCTGATTATAAAGATTCCAAAAAGGTATAGTTTGGGCTAATGTTATGGAGTTTTGGGGTAAAAACGGCAAGAATGGTGACAAAGGTCAATTTCAGTTTGTACGGGGGTCAAAAGGTAAAGAGTTGCTCTAATTCTGGTAAAAAGTGATGCAAATTATTGGCTGAAAGGTTTTTGCCATGCTAATGCTCCCCTAAAGCACATACTCAAAATCAATTCTGAAGGACCTAAATGGCATGCTGAGATGCTGATGAGCTTCGCTCATTCATGTCCGCGACATATGCATATTAATGCACCTTTCATAAATAAAAATCTCAACGTGCTACAGAAAAAATAAAATAAAACCAAGGATAAACAAGGGAATAAAAACAAAAAATCAGCAGAATAGAATAATACCAAAATGAAATAATAAAATGTAATAAAAAGACTAAGATGCAACAGATTCAAAATATTGAGACCTGTGATGGGCCTGTCTAAACAGATATGTCTTGAGGCTTTTTAATAAGCTTCCACAGTCTGTGGAGCCCTCTGATGATCAGGGAGGGAGTTCCAAATATGAGGGGCAGCTGACCAGAAGGCCCTCTCTCCCATGGTGTGAAGTTAGGTGCGAGGGAGACGGAGAAGATTAGTGTTGTATTCACAGAGGAAACGGGAGGATGTGTGGGGAATGAGAAGGTACTTGAGGTATGTGGGGGCATTGCCATGGATGCAGTGGTGGGTGATGAAAGCAATCTTAAAATGGATTCTGTAGGTGATGGGGAGCCAGTGAAGGATATGGAGTATAGGTGTGATGTGCTCCTGTTTACGTACTCTCATCAGAATTCTAGCTGCACTTTTTTGAATGCATTGGAGCCTTTGAAGGTTTTTTTCCAGAGATCCCAAAGAGCAGGGAGTTACAGTATTCAAGCCTAAAGGAAACAAAGGCACAGATGAGGTTTCCAGCATCAATGATGATGTCGTACTGCAGTGAGTGTAGTTTCAAGTTGCTGAAATGGTTCGGTTTTTGCTGCCCAAATATCCATGAGTGGAATTGGAAAGAAGTGAAGTCTGTGTCACCTAAAGAACTACCTGGGGAACAGCAGAAGGCAGAGACAAACAAGTGACCCGGTGTCACTTCTGGCAATTAACCCTCAGAGAACACGGTCTGTGGACAGCGACCAAATCATTGATGCTTTTCTCTTAACCACAACAAGAGGCACACTGTGCTGTTATGAAGACATCAATAGTAGGTGAAAGATTTTCTCTCTGCCTGCCTTTGGCATTTTTCTCCTGAGGCTATAGGCTACATGTGTAGATCTGTGAATATTTGTACTGAACAGTAGCCTAGGTTTGTGTGTGATTTTGTTCATTCTGTATGTCATTAGTGACTGTGGCAGATCAGAATGTGGCTATGTGTACGCACACCCGTGAATGTGGCAGAGATGTAAGAGAGCCATTGCGACACACAAGCCCATAGCACCCTCATAAAAATGCCAAGCTCCCTCATGGCACCTGCAGAAAAAAAAATCTCTGGAGCCGCCACTGTTGGAATGAGCTTTAAATGACAGCTAGTTCTAGCTGCTGTATCTTCTGAGATATGAGCATTTAAATTTGCAAAGATGAACCAAAATTGCATTAGTTTGTATTTCACTAATCAACAGGACATAATTAAAAGGAGTTTGTAAATCTTTACAAACTTCTGAGCGCTGTCGGCATCTGAAATATAATTACTGAATAAAACCATTTTATTTCAAACTGAGGAGTTCCCTGTCACTCTCTCTGGCTTCTCTTTTGGTCATCAGGTTTATTTTGTAACCAGTCTACAAATGTCCATCTGCTTTACGCAAGTGACCTTTGACATTTTCAAGCAGCGACGCTAAGCGTGGGAACAGCAAACGGCAACATTCCAACATTTTGACTGTATCCAGGACGGACAGGCTTGGTGCTGCTGACACATAGCATGATCAGCTGTCTGATTGTCCTCACCGCCTGTCCTGACTAACATCCCTTCAACTCATCTTGATAAGCTAATCCGGTTACCTTGTAGCAGAGGGTTGCCAGGTTTGATGGAGACTCCTCTCTCAGAGCTCGAATTTCAGCCGCAGGCACCAGAGCAAAAACATCCTGTACACTGGTCGACGTGTCAGCCCAAAACTGGTCCCAGAAAGCATCATCTGTAGCTTCTACAGGCTGTGGAGGACGACAACAGGTCAGGACTGTTTGTGTGTGGGTGGGCATGGACATGATTCAAGATAGGACAAAAACAGACAAAAGATGCACTTTGCACAATTTCTACAATCACAGCCACAAAAGCCTGTAACTTCTTCAGAGTTGTCTTGGTGGCTTTCCTCACTCATTTCCTTCTTGCTCGGTCACTAAGTTTTCAGAACTGCCTCCTCCAGACAGATTTACACGACAGTACCACACTGTTTATACGGTGAATCCAGAAAGTATTCACACCACTTCACCTATTCCACATGTTATGTTACAGCCTTATTCCAAAATGGATGAAATTCATTTTCCCCTCCCAATTCTACTCACAACACCCCATAATGACAAATTAATATATTTTTTTATTTTTGCAAATTTATATATATATATATATATATATATATATATATATTTATATTAAGAAATAACGCGTACTTAAGTATTCACACCCTTTGCTCAATATTTTGTTGATGCACCTTTGGCAGCAATTACAGCCTCAGGTCTTCTTGAATATGATGCCACAAGCTTGGTGCACCTATCTTTGGGCAGTTTTGCCCATTCCTCTTTGCAGCACCTCTCAAGCTCCATCAGGTTGGCTGTGTGCTTAGGGTCATTGTCCTGCTGTAAGATGAAGCGTCGCTCCAGTCTGAGGTCAAGAGCGCTCTGGAGCAGGTTTTCATCAAGAATGCCTCTGTACATTGCTGCATTCATCTTTCCCTCAATCCTGACTAGTCTCCCAGTTCCTGCCGCTGAAAAACATCCCCACAGAATGATGCTGCCATCACCATGCTTCACTGTGGGGATGGTGCCTGGTTTCCTCAAAACATGATGCCTGGCATTTACACCAAAGAGTTCAATCTTTGTCTCATCAGACCAGAGAATTTTGTTTCTCATGGTCTGAGAGTCGTTCAGGTGCTTTTTGGCAAACTCCAGGCGGGCTGCCATGTGCCTTTTACTAAGGAGTGGCTTCCATCTGGCCACTCTACCATACAGGCCTGATTGATGGATTGATGCAGAGATGGTTGTTCTTCTGTAAGGTTCTCCTCTCTCCACAGAGGAAGACTGGAGCTCTGACATAGTGACCTTCAGGTTCTTGGTCACCTCCCTGACTAAGGCCCTGTGGTTTATGTTAGTTTAACAGTGTTGTTAGTGTTATTGATTTGTGTTTTTGTAGGACAATTGGGTTAGACAATATAGTTAAGTCTTATGTTGCTATTACCATGAGTGACTTAAATTTCATGTTGGTAGCATGAGTAGAATGTGTAATGATTTTTAATGTCTTCTGCCACTGCCTTTGTTTGTCAAATTAAAAGGGCCTGCTTGCAGGAGCTGTGCGTGCAACTTCGATCACAGAAAAAACTGTGACAGCCGACATTTGCCATTTGGTATGCTTATGTATTTTGGGTCAAGGATGAACACTGCGAAAACAGAACAATGGATGTTGCTAACTACTTTCCGGACTCACACGCCATTCCAGCAGGGGGTGGTAAGTCATGTTTATATAAAAAGCGTGAGTGTGGTGAGTGATTTTAAGTTCATTGTAAGTACATAATATAATTGTAAATATGTTAAAAATGCATGAATGACAAGAAAGTGAAAACACATTTCCATTGTGGTCCATTTAAAAATCAAATGACAAAATAGAAGTAGAAATAAAATAATAGTGTGCGTTTATGATAACAAGAACCTAAACAATTTCTAAATACATTAAGCCAGTACATTAACATTTAAAAAATTACATAATTAACAGGAAATAAAAAGGTTGAGTTCTTCTTTTAAAATTGTTGAGGTCTAAGGTTCTAAAAACATTCTGGACTAAATCCAACTCATTATACAAGCTTTGCTTAATTTATTACCACGCTTGAAAAATGTCAGCTATCTATTTTATAAACACGACCCAATCTACAGCCCTTGGATCCCCATGGGCAACACGCCAGTTTTTTTGTAATAACACTGAATTGCACATGGTCCCAGTCCAATTCTGGAATTTTTCTGATTCGCATGGTACATGGAACACCAGCACCACGACACCTCTGGATGTTCCAAAGGAAATTACAGTGAACTTAAGTGGTATATTCTCACAGCACATACATCTTAATTTATGATGTTACAAACGTGAACCTTGTAACTGTTAGAACGGCCTAAGCAGTGGGTCACCCCTTTGAGTCTGGTCTGCTTGAGGTTTCTTCCTCAATATCATCAGAGGGAGTTTTTCCTTGCCACTTTCGCCTGTGTGCTTACTCTAGGGGTGGGTAAGGTTAGACCTTACTTGTGTGAAGCGCCTTGAGGCATTTTTGTTGTGATTTGGTGCTATATAAATATAAATAAAATGAAAAGTGACCAAGTTTAAGGTCAAAACCTTGGGTTAAGGTAAGGGTGCAGATTGTGCCTCAACTACGTTGGGTAGTTTAAAAGCAATGGGTGCTATACTCATTGCAACTTGCTGTTTGCATATGGTACAATAATCAACAGAAACAACTTTTTGTTTTGAGAAGGGGGAAACATTTGCTTTTAACCCTTAAAAAAACAGGCTAGTGAGTAAGACGTAAAAAATTTTAGATGTTTTGTGCAAGACGAATATTTTCTGTATGAGATCATTTTAGTACGACTTTAAATAGCATGTAGATACTAATAACATGACACCCATAGCACAGGGAAATTCTTTCATATTTATTGTAACATGTCAGTTCCACCTTAAATTTATCTGTCACCAAAAGCAGCTATCCACCTTTAATTATGGAAAATTAAGTCTTCTTTTTTTCCCTCTCATATCAGATAAAACTTCACTAAACTTATTATAATGTCACAAAACACCCAAATTATGACGGCCAAAATATACCCTTGTAGAATGTTCAAAAATAATGATCAAAAACAGGACTGTTTTCCAGGCTGCTTTTGGTCAGGCTGCCATCTGGTACTGAAACTTTTCCTCCACACTCTCACGGCTGACTCATTCTACGTGTCTTACGGTTTCATTTAAAAAGTCCTAACTGACAACCGACCTGTGTTTTTGTGGTGAGCTGTATGACAGCTTTTCTGAAGCGAAGTTTGGAGTCGGCGTTTCCCATATTGAAGAAAGCACCTGCTGCTGCCGCGGCCGCTCCGCCTGAAGGAGGATAATCCGCTCAGCCACGCTGACTTCACGTACTGCTCGGAAAAGACAGACACTCTGGGCTGCTGGCGGGCAGCACATTTTCCGATGGAAAGAAAGTACTGCTATCTGTCTGTCTATCTATCTAGAAAGAAAATAAATAAATAAATAAAAAACAGCTGGCAATGTAAACAACATTATGACATAAATGTATTAAACGATAATTATGACTGATTTAATTTGTATAGTTGTGAATTCACCAGTGATATTTAAGAATGATAACAATATAAAATCTGTGACCACTTCTCCTTTTTAAAATAACATAATTTCCTTTCGATTTATTTATAATTCACACTTGCAATCTAAAAGACCATCAAAGACCATCAGCTATTTGATCACATTGCTCATAACGAGCTGTTCTGTATTGTCACATACTGTGTTTTGTTTTAGGTGAAAAATAAGATTTGTTATAAAAGTTGTTTTTTTTTAAGCATCAAGATGTTTGAATATTTCAAATTTTACTTTTTGTTTCCAAACTGAAGACAGAAAAAAAACAACACTGAATTGTTATCAAGCTACTGGATGCTGATTACATGTTTTTCCCCAGAATTATTCATTAATTTACTCTTAACCTATTCTTAGAAGCTATAGTATCTCAACTTTGCTTTCAGATTTATTCATTCACTCATTCCTTTATTTTACAGTGACCCTGTTCCACCACATGTACTGAATCACACACACTTCTCTTACGTGAGACACATATCACATTTCACGTTTCCCGACACCACGTGAAGGCACCATACCTCAAGCAGGATCCAAACTTGGGAGACTTCCGGGATCCTAATGTACATATTTGCTTTTGCTCACGTTGGTGTTACCAGGACTTTCACAAACAAACAGCAGGGTGATTTGGATGTCGTTTATGTGATCTGAAACCATGAACACACAGCCTCCGGTCTTCACTATGACGTCACAGCTGATGGGAGATCAGCTGGTGAGGATGGGCGCCTTTCACAGTTATTAGACTAATTAGAGGCAATAAGCTCCTCTATCAACAACAGAGCAACAGTGACATCCAGTGTAGGCTGCACGCACCGCCACTTTATTAGGTACACAGCATGACACAAATCTGAACGTGCTGAAGACCCATACGGTTTATTGGGTAAATGTGTGTACCTAATAAAGTGGCCACACAGTGTGTGACCCCTAGGAAAAAAATGTCAAACAATTAAAAACTGAATCACCTTTTTATAACGACTTGTACATGATGCCGAAGTTGATAAGCAGCATTTCTTCTCAGTCAAAATCGAACACTTTAGAAATATTGAAAACACGTCTTGGAAGTTTCCCACTCATCTGTTTTGTTTATCCTCACTCTGGTTTTTAAGTGAGCCTACACTAAACAAAATTACTTCACACTACCATGTTGCTGGTGGAAAATATTGTCCCCCACCCTGCCCCTTCATTATCCTTCTCCCTATGCACCCTGGGTCCCCCCTCTGCACATATCTCAATCCCCTCTGATATGTTCATTCCTAATCCTGTCCATCCTCGTCACCCCCAAAGAGAATCGCAACATCTTCGGCTCTGCCTCCTGACTCCTTGTAACTGCACTATTCCACTGGGCTCCCTCTCACTCACACACATGTACTGCCTCTACTCTCACTACAGACCACAATGTCATCAGCGAACATTATAGTCCATGCAGACTCCTGTCTGAACTCATCCATCAACCTGTCCCTCACCATTGTGAAGAAGAAAGGACTCAGGGGCAATCCTTGGTGTAATCCTACGTCCACCTTGAATGAATCTGTCATTGTAACCACATATCTCACCGCCATTACATTGTCCTTGTACATTTCCTGCACCACCATCACATGCTTCTCTGCTGCTTCAGACATCCTCACACAATACCACACTTCTCTTGGCACCCTATCATAAGTTTTCTCTAAATCCATAAACCCAAAATGCAACTCCTTCTGGCCTTCTCTATACTTCTCCATCAGCACTTTTAAAGCAAAAATTGCATCTGCAGCGCTCTTTCTTAGCATGAAACCATATTGCTGCTCACAGATCTTCACCTGTTTCCTAAGCCTAGCTTCTACTACTCTTTCCCATAACTTCATGCTGTGGCTGATCAACTTTAAGCCTCTGTAGTTACTGCAGTTCTGCACATCCCCCTTGTTCTTCAAAATCTGAACCAGCACACTTCTTCTCCACTCCTGAGGCATCCTCTCAATTTACAAGATTTTATTATAATATCTGGTTAGAAATTCCACTGTTATCTTTCCTAGGTGAAGATGTTCATCTATTGAACAAAAATATTTTGTCATATCTGTGATTTGTTAATTTGTGAAAAAAAAAAATTTTTTTAAAGTCTTTTGAACATTTACACTATTCCTGACACTTGATTGTGCCTCTCAGTGTACGCTATTCCAGCTTGCATCTTATATCTTGCTTCTATGTGCGGGACTGTCTCTGGGCCACGTTTGCACAGTCTGCAACTTGGGTCCTGTCGGCTGTGGTAGACTCCTGCCACTATGGATCTGGCGCTTAAGGCTTGTTCGTATGCTGCCATGATTAGAGCCTGTGTGCTGTCCTTTAGGTCAGCTTTTCTTGCCACTGGTAGGATGTCTTAATGTCAGCCACTTCCCCTATCTGTCCATGGTACATCTCATGGAGGGCCTTGGTCTTTCCTGATACCTCCTTCTATTATACAAAAGCAAAACAGTTCAAATTAGCAAACAATAGACAGTCTAGATAGGCAGTAGTTCAGGCACATTGTAATCTGTCAAACAGGTAACAGTCTTTTTGAAAGAGGCAGCAGAGGGTCATCCAAAAACAGGCAAAGTTCACTAACAAAGAGTTCTCACACCAAGTGATCAATCCAAAAAGGCTGGCAAAAATCAGGAACATGGGCTGCAGCAAAGGTCTGCAACAAGAAGGCAAAAGCACTGGATGTAAGCACTGTAAGTGAAATGTGAGACAGCAGGATGAACCTAGACAATATGGCAATGAGGGAATGCTCAAACAGTGATTATAAACTTCAGTAAAAAAATAATGTAGAAGTGCAAAGACTCAGGAACCCAGAAGACAAAAATGAAATGAACACAGAAGAAACATCAAAGTAGAAGTGCCTACCTGTCTGTGACCTACAGACTGTACCCTGGGGATGCCACTCCATGCATCTATGGGCTGCTCAAAATCCACAAACAGGACGTGCCACTCAGGCCTATTGTATGTAGCACAGATTCCATCACTTACAATTTGGCCAAGCACCTCAAGTGGATTTTGGCTCCTCTAGTGGGTAACTCAGACCACCATGTGGATAACACACAAGATTTTGTGAACAAGATCAAGGACCTTCAGCTGGAGGCAGATGAAACTATGGTGTCATTTGATGTGACATCGTTGTTCACCTGCATCCCCACTGCTGAGGCCATGTCAGCTGTGAGGCAGAGGCTACTGGAGGATGCGTCTCTACTTGAAAGGACCAAACTTACACCAGACCACATCTGCCAAATCTTGGAGATCTGTCTTAACACCATGTATTTCCTGTTTAGGGGGAATTACTACAGGCAGATCCATGGATGTGCGATGGGATCTCCGGTATCCCCCATTGTGGCCAATCTGTACGTGGAGCTATTGGAGAAGAGAGCCTTAGCATTGTTCATGGGCATCTCTCCCAGTCACTGGTTCAGATATGTCGATAACACATGGGTTAAAATCAAGCAACGGGAAGTGGAGGCCTTTACAGGGCACATCAACTCAGTGGATGTCAGTATCAAGTTCACACGTGAGGATGCCAGAAACAACCATTTAGCCTTCTTGGACTGTGATGTTACGATTGAAGAGAACAGGCAGCTCCAGACAGGGGTTTACAGAAAACCCATTCACACTGACCAATATCTGCTCTTTGGCTCAAACCACCCCCTAGAACACAAGCTCGGGGTGATCAGGACTCTTCAACACAGAGCCCTACAGGTGCCCACAACTACAGAGGGAAGGGCTAAAGAACAACAGCATGTCCGGAAAGCCCTCACAGTATGTGGGTACCCACGATGGTCCCTGGATAAAGTGTAGAAGTCCCAAAGAACAAAGAGACCAGACAGACAGGAGACGGAGCCAAGAAGAAGAGGAGTGTCTCTCCCGTATTTAGCAGGAGTAGGGGAAAACCTACAGAGGATCTTCAGACAGCACAAAATCCCACTTTACTTTTAAACCTGTTAACACCTTGAGACAGAAATTAGTTCACCCTAAGGACATGATCCCTATACAAAGAGAGCAATGTAGTGTATTCTATCAGATGTCAGGAAAACTGTAACGAACACTACATAGGTGAGACTAAGCAGTCGTTGCACAGAAGGCTATACCAGCACCGCAGAGAGGGCGCTGGTGGACCTCAGTCTGCAGTTCATCTCCACCTTAAAGACACTAACCACACGTTTGAGGACAAGGAAGTTAAAATCTTAGCCAGAGAAAAGAAATGGTTTGAGAGAGGAGTGAAGGAGGCATTGTATGTGAAACAGTTGAAACCCAGCCTTAACCGGGGAGGGGGTCTGAGACACACTTTGTCCCCTGTTTACAATGGGGTACTCAGGTCTAAGCAGTTTCAGTCTTTTGTTCATGGTAATGAGCCATTCATGTTATCAGGAGAGTCGTCAGGAGAGCGTCAGGAGAGGTGTCAGTCCCATCGTTAGGAGGGACAGCTACCCTGTTATTAGGAGGGTGCTAAAAGGGGGCACAATAGGTGCTAATTAGAGCAACTGTTTAGTCACTAGCCAATAGCAGTCTGCCTCTCGGTAGGAGGGGTCTGGTTAGGTTTAATACTCCAGCTTTTGTAGCTTCTGTTATTCTTCTCTACCAGAGTCAAGACAGAAGTCAGATTACCAGAGCAAGAATTTTAGCTGAGGAAGCTTCTGCGATTTGAAGTGAAACGTCCGCGCGTCAAGCAACCCAGTCCAGTCAAAGAATCAAGCTTCTCTACTATGGAAACCACGTGGACAACTGAGAGCCTTCACAGAAAGACCACACAGAGACAGGAAACCAATGAAGGGAGGCTAAAATTGGTGTAATGTGGTCAAACATTCTACTTCTTGTCAAAATTGTGGCAGCAGCATTTTGAACCAATTGGAGACTCTTAATGCTGGACTACGGTAAACCAGAGAATAGAACACTGCAGTAGTCCAGTATTGAAGAGACAAATGCATGGATCAGAATCTCTGCATCAGCCATAGACAGGATGGGACAAATTTTCACTATGTTTTTCCGAAGGTGGAAGAAAGCAGTCCTTGTGATTTCTCTGATGTATAGGTCAAAGGGCAACATGGGATCAAAAATTACCCCAATGTTCCTCACTTTGTCAGTGTGATGCATAACGTGACGCACAAGCCTAAATTAAGTGCTAGCTGGTCAAACTGTTGTCAGGGTCTCGCTGGACCAAGGACCATCATTTTGGTCTTGTCCGAATTTAAAAGTAAGAAATTGCTGGACATCCAGCTTTTTCAGTGACGCAAGGCAATCCTCTAGTTTAGATTGGGCCACACACCGCATATGCGCCGCCATGCGTGTATAATTTCCAGCCCAATCTGAACCGGCAGTAAGGATCTAAAGAGGAAGGTCACATCCAAAAACTTTGAATAGTCAGGAATCGTCCACGCTGACGAAGCCCTCATCGCTGATGTGCAGCAGCCGGAGGAGGATGAAAAATATCCTGAACCCACTACAGATGAAGGAATCATTGTCCAGAATCGTCCGCACTGACGATCCCTCCCAAAAACGGTCAAAATAAAATTGACTTTCATAAGTAGTCTAAATTTTCGGGGTCCACAACTTGACCGCAAGTAAAGCTGAATCACGACTTATGCGAGCGGGAGTTAACGGGGCTCACCTGTATTTCATGTGCATCAGTCAGAGTGCCCTTTTCTGGCTTCATAGCAACACTGAAACCACAGTTTACCTCAACCCAGTAAGAGAAATCCCTCCACCTGAGATGCACTCAGCTCTCCCCTGTTGAATGGAACCAGTGGATGCTGGATGGATAACGTTTAAATTGTGGTCAGAATGGACACTTTATAGCAGTCTGTCCCATATGGCCCAAAAGACCAGTTATTGATTGCCACACGAGTGGATTTACTAATGAGCCACACTTCCAATTCCTCAGTCTCCCATCCAGGTTTTTATTGTTCTGTCCATCTCTGCTGGAAAAATAATTCCCTGGTGTTTATTGATTCAGGGGCAGACGAGAGCTTTATTGATGAGTCGTTAGCTACACATGCTGTTATCCTCACTGAATCACTAGGGTACCATTTGCAGGTCAACGCCTTATGGTAGGCATCTGGTCCTCTACAGTTATTTGTGTCAGGCAACCACAGTGAAATTATCCAGTTTAATAAAATGAAGTCTCCCAATCATGCTTTACTTTTAGGCTGCCCCTGGTTAACACAATATAACCCATAATTAGATTCGAGTTGAGGTGAGATAGAGGGCTGGAGACCTAAATGTCATTCTTTGTGCCTGCAGTCTGCTTTTTTTCCAGTAGATGGCAGTGCCACACCTTCCACAGCTGAACCACATGACCTAACCAATGTCAGTAATGAATGTCATGACTTTGCCACAGTGTTCAGGCTCAGTTATTTCCTCCCCACAGACCTCATGACTGTGCAATTGACATTTTGCCAGGAGCTCCCTTGCCCAACAGCCATCTGTTCAACTTATCACACCCTGAAAGAGACATAATGGAGAAATACATTACAGAATCCCTTGCTGACATTCTAATTCACCCATCCTTATCACTTGTAGGGGTGGGGTTTTAAATCATTGTTAAGAAAAATAAATCTCTCAGATCATGCATTGATGTTCGAGGCTTAAACAACATCATGGTCAAAAAACAAATACCCCTTGCCATTAATCAACTCTGCTTTTAAGCCACTCCATGGTGCCACAATCTTTACAAAACTAGACCTCAGGAATGCATATCACCTAGTTCACATCAGACAGGGTGATGAATGAAAGACTGCTTTTAACACCCCAATGGGCCATTCTGAGTATTTGGTCACGCCCTTTGGAATGACTATCCAGCTGTTTTCCAGGCCCTAGTGAATGATGTGCTCAGACATTTTCTTAACTGTTTTGTATTTGTCTACTTGGATGACATTCTTATTTTCTCCAAAGACGCTAAAGAACATATCTTAGATGTAAAACACGTCATTCACCGAATTCTGGAAAACAAATTGTTTGTAAAGGCAGAGAAGTGTGAATTCCACACAAACTCTGTTAAGTTCTTGAGTTACATCTTAGAGGCAGGACGAGTCAGAGCAGACCCCTACAAAATCTCAGCAGTTGTGAATTCGCCAATTCCAACATCATGCAAACACCTTCACTGATTCCTGAATTTCCCAAACTTCTACTGCTGGTTCAAGTCGCTGAGTGAAGACCACTCACTCAGCTCACCTCAATTACTAGACCATTCTTTTGGAACCCAGAGGCTAATGCAGCCTTTCATGGTCTCAAATATCGATTCACATAAGCTCCTGTCTTGATTCAACCACACAATTTATCATTGAGGTGGATGTCTGTGATGCTTGAGTTGGGGTCTTGTTGCCCAGTACTCTCCCTCTGACCAGAAATTGCATCCTTGTGCCTTCTATTCTCATCGTCTTACCCCTGTTGAATAAAACTGTGATACTGGAAACCGGGAACTACTGGCAGTTAAACAGGCCCTAGAGGAGTGGAAGGACTGACTGGTGGGGACTGAATATCCCTTCAGCGTCTGGACTGACCATAAAAACTTGTTTTATATCCAATCTGTGAAACGACTGAACACACAGCAAGCACGTTGGGCCTTATTCTTTGGTCGTTTTTACATCTCAATCACTTACCGCCTTGGCTCAATGAACACAAAGTTCACACAGTAACAAGAGTGATGAAACGGGCTGGGTGTACTCATTCACATCCTGGCAACGATCTACCTAATCACCTTTATGTGTCAGACTCCGTTCTTTCCCAGGTCCCACAGTGGGTCCACGATTCCAAAGTAGCTTCTTATACAGGGAGTGCTCAGAACCTATCATTACTACATCTTCAATTTTGGTGGACCACCATGGAATGTGACTCTCAAGAGTGTATAGCTGCTTGTACAATCTGTGCACAGCACAAAGCCTCTCATCAACCCCCAGCTGGCCTGTGCTGACTACTGCCTACCCCGAGTCATCCCTGGTCTCAAATTGTCTTAGATTTTGTCACTGGTTGGTCTCCCTCTTAAGGATACACAGTCATTCTGACGATATTAGGCTATTTCTCCAAGGTAGCTTATTTTGTGGCTCTTCCCAAACTTCCCTCAGCACAGGACACAGCTGATCTCCTAACCACCCACATATTCAGATTCCACGAAATCCCTTCTGATAGTGTATCTGATGGAGGACCACAGTTCGTGTCCTAGATGTGGGGCATATTCGTCATTCCCTCGCTGCTACAGCCAGTCTTTCATCTGGATTCCATCCACAGACTAATGAACAAATGGAGCATGCCGACCAGGACCTTGAATCAGCCTTGCGCTGTGTCTGTCAGGACAACCCATCTTTCCGGAGAACTCATCTTCCCTGAGTCAAATATGCTCATAATTCTTTGACGAGTTCACCCACAGGCATGGCCCCTTTGAAAATGGTCCCTGGGGTATTAACCACCAGAGCAGGAGGTTGCTGTTCCTTCCATCCAAGCTTATTGGTCTGTTCACATTTCATCCATTATCAACCCCTTGGCAGTTCACCCACAGCTCTCCTGCTTTATGAGGGTCCATCCCACCTTCCACGTTTCACACAGTCGGTCCAAACTACTCTGTCTTGCCCATCTTCCAGGTCTCCTCCTCCCGCCTGGGTTGTGGGAGTTTATCTGGCTTTTACAGTACAATTCAAATTGCTGGATACCCGCCAGTGGGGTTGTGGTCTCCAGTACCTCGTCGATTGGGAGGGTTATGGTCCTGAGGAATGCTCGTGGGTCCCTCGCCACTTCATCTTGGACTCATCTTTGGTACGGGACTTTCATCTGGCGCATCTGGGCAGGCCCGGACGCTTGTCTGGGGCCTCACCTTGAGGTGGAGGTACTGTTATGGTGCAGCCTCTCTCCCTCCTCACTGAGTCTCACTAATTGAATGCACCTGTTTCTTTACACAGCTGCAGTCACGTTTCTGATCAGTGCTCAGCCTTCTCAAGGGACTCTCCAACATGAGTCAGCACTAGATTGTAAGTGTTCCATTGTGGCCTTCTCTGCAGTATTCCTCACCTCAATTTTCTTAGTTTTGATCTTGGCTTGTTTAATATTTTCCTGCCTTCTGCCTGCCCTTGACCTTTGACCCTGTTATCTTGAGTGAGTTTTTGCCTAAGCCCTAAGGCTGCATTTACACATAGGCAAGAATGTTATATTTGCGTCATTCTTGGCACATTCCTGACATTCTTAACGTGACTTAACGCATCTGAATAGGTTTCTTAATAATGTGTCTTGATGCATGATATTTGTGATTTTTGTGGAGCATGTTTTTGGCTGTCAAAAATTCTTCCACGAATGTCATGCACCAACATGCGTTGGACAGGTCTAGACTGCAGGCAGCCCAGACCTGTCACCCAGTGAAAATGTGTAGCGCATTATGAAGCACAAAATACGACAACGGAGACCCCAGACTGTTGAATAACTGAAGTCGTACATCAAGCAAGAATGGGAAAGAATTCCACCTACAAAGCTTCAACAATTAGTGTCCTCAGTTCCCAAACGCTTATTGAGTGTTGTTAGAAGGAAAGGTGATGTAACACAGTGGTAAACATACCACTGTCCCGGCTTTTTTGAAACGCGTTGCAGGCATCCATTTCAGAATGAGCAAATATTTGCACAAAACAATAAAGTTTATCAGTTTAAATATTAAATCTCTTGTCTTTGTGGTGTATTCAATTGAATATAGGTTGAAGAGGATTTGCAAATCATTGTATTCTGTTTTTATTTACATTTTACACAACGTCCCAACTTCATTGGAATTGGGGTTGTATATTGTTAAGCTCTTCTTGTAATTATGTTTCTGAAATATTAATTTGACTTTCGGATCAAAAATAAATAAATAAATTGCCATTCTCAGTGTTGCCAAGACCCGTGTCTTGAGACATCTGTGGTTAATGAGGTCATGAGGTTTCAGACATACAAAACTGAGCTTCTTAGATGAATGACTATGTAAATGTCACACCCATTCACGAATAAGCCTTTTTTATTATTTTGACATCACTGTTTACTTGCATCAGTTACCCAACTTCAATTGCTGTGATTTCACTGCTGTGACATCCATGATGGTCAAAGGGCATGTACACCAAAATACTGTCAATTTGTGATGGTCATATTGTGAAAATATGCATATTATTGGCTTTGTTTGATGATTCTGATTTCTGTTGAATTCACTATGTGAACTGCAGAAGAAGCAGCACCTGATCCGATTGTCCTCACTGCTACCGACACACACAAAACATGATGTTGACATTCCTTGGGAATTTTAATAACAAAGATTAAATGTGTGTTAACAATTGACTCATGCACTCGGCGTACGCCACCACACTGTTTCTTCACACCTACTGGACCGCCCAGTCAAGTGCATTCCCAACCTGCACACATTTCCTCAGCAGAGCACACCTGAGGACTCACAGCTCTGTGCGTGCATGCCTCTGCAGTCTGGATTTTAATCTGTGCATTCAGGCAATATGATAGCAACTGTTTTACTGTGGGCGCTGGCTTCCCTCTCAAAGACGGACGCAGTAAGGACTTATTTGTCTTCAATGTTACAAGAATAGTGCATTGAATTTTACTTGAAATAATGTGATTTTTTTTCGTGGTTTCAGCTCAGACGACAAAGAATAAGCCTGAGTTTTTCCAGGTCCTCCTCCTCTTCCTCCTCCTCCTCCTCCTTTGAGCATACAGGTGAGAAACTGCTCTGCAGTGCACTGATTTAAGGTGTTGATTTGACTCCATAATTTACATTTTGTGTTCTGCAGGGGGAGTCTGCCTTAATGGAGGCACCTCTGTTCCTTCCTTGTATCGGCGTGAGCACATGTTTTGTGTGTGCCCTGACGGTTTTGGCGGGAATAACTGTGAAATTGGTAAGAACCCCAGTTGAATGAGCATTCCCTTTTTCAGCTTTTGAATCAGTTATGGGATTTTTTTTTTTCTTTCTTTCTTTTTAAATGCTGTTCATTTAGTAACAGGTGCCCTCTGCTATGAGGGCGTTGGCCTGTACTACAAAGGGACGGTGTCTCAGTCAGAAAGTGGGCTAACGTGTCAAGAGTGGGACTTGGAGACCAGGGAAAGGTATTTGGCTTCAGATGTCAATTCAGGAAGGCACAACTACTGCAGGTACTGTTCTTACTTTTTCACTCCAACCAAATATGTATGAGGTTAAAGTGTTCACTAGCTGACATTCATGTCAGAAGAACTGTTTGTCTAATTTTTATACCCTTCAAAACGAAACGAGGCCCCACATAGATGCCATGACCTCGAACAACCTTCAAAGGGGAACTCTGAAATTTTTTCAACCTTGGGTCTAGTTGTAGATGCGTTTGAGTTCATCTTTTCACTTGGGACAAATAAGATTTAATCGGCCCCATATTGATTTAGAACTCTAGCACCATTACAGCCTAAGTAGCAACACAATGTAAAGCGATGGGGCAAGCTAAAAATGATCAAACTGCTTCTTGTCACCACTGACATGGTGAAAATATAGCAGCATGAAGAACACTACACACATTTGGTTGTGTATATGTAAAGAAATATTTTTAAACGACTGATTATAGATGGAGATGAGTACTTTAGCATTTTGTCCATTCAGTGGCGTCGCTCTCCAAGAAGTCACAACTAATCAGTTGTCAATGAGGGCTTATTCCTGTTGACAGCAGAGCACTGAGCTCCTTGATCTTCAAACACTCCACTATCATCCCAGTCCCAAAGAAACCCTCTAGAACAGGACTAAATGACTGGCACCTGTAGTCATGAAGACTTTTGAATGGCTGGTGTTGAGCCACCCGAAGGGCATCACAGGACCCCTGTTGGACATCTTGCAGTTTGCCTACTGATCAAACAGGTCAGTTGAGGATGCAGTCAACATGAAAGTGCAGTACATCCTGCAGCACCTTGGCTCTGCAGGGACGTATGTGAGAATCCTGTTTGTGGACATCGCGGACATCAGCTGAGCGTTCAACACCATCATCCCAGACATTCTCCAACAAAAACTCTCCAACCTTTCTGTGCCAGCTCCCACCTTCAGTGGATCTCCAACTTTCTGACTGTCAAAAAACAGCAGGTGAGGCTGGGGAGCATCACATCCAGCACACGGACAATCAGCACTGGTGTCCTCAGGGGTGTGCACTCTCCCCACTGCTCTTCTCCCTCTATACAAACTCCTGAAGTTTGCGGACGATACCACCATCATTGGTCTCATCAAGGATTGTGATGAGGCCGCATACAGACAGGAGGTGGAACAGTTGGTCCTCTGGTGTTGTCAGAAGAACCTGGAGCTGTGGAGATGATAGTGGACTTCAGGAGAAAGCCCCCCCCCCCCCCCCCGCCCATCCTCAACAACACTGTGTTGGACACTTTCCAATTCCTGTGATCCACCATCTCCCAGGATCTAAGGTGGACCTCCCACATAGACTCCATCAGGAAAAATGCACAGCAGCAGATGTAATTCCCCAGACAGCTCAGGAAGATCAACCTGCCCCAGGAACTGCTCATCATCTTCTACACATCCATCATCCAGTCTGTCCCGTGCATCCATCCATCCATCCATCCATTTCTGTTTGGTTTCCCTCTGCCTCCAAACATGACAGGAACAGACTTCAAAGAACTGTCAGGTCTGCAGAAAAAAAAAAAAAATCACTGTAGCCAGCCTGTCCGCCATCCAGAACTAATACTGGTCCAGGACCAGGAAGCGAGCTGGTAACATCTCTGCAGACCCCTCACACCCTTGATCTGTTTAAACTCCTCCCTTCTGGTCCACGTTATAGAGCTCTGTATGTCAAAACAACGAGACACAGGAACCGTTTCTTTCCATAGGCCATCACACTGATGAACAATTTAACCTGCCAAAAAACTCACTAATTCATATACCTCATGTACAACCTCAGTCTGTTTCTCCTTTGCACATTTTTCTATGGCACATTTTTATTGTGAATTATTTAGTTGTCAGTGTTAATTTATACATGTTTGTACAGAGAGAGAGAGAGCTCCCCCTCTAGCTGCCACCTTATCGTGGTGGGGGAGTTTGCGTACCCTGATGATCCTAGGAGCCATGTTGTCGGGGGCTTTGTGCTCCCTGTAGGGTCTCCGAAGGCAAGCAAGGAGCCTGAGCGGGAGGTTGAGAGATACCGACTAGAGATAGTCAGGCTCACCTCCACGCACAGCATGGGCTCTGGTACCCAACTCCTGGAGAGGGGCTGGATGCTTCATTTTTCTGGCGTTGCCCACGGGGAGAGGCGGAGAGCTGGGATTGCATTGCTTATTGCTCCCCAGCTCAGTCGCCATGTGTTGGAGTTCACTCTGGTGAACGAGAGGGTCGCGTCCCTACGCCTTCGGGTCGGGGACAGGTCTCTCACCGTTGTCTCGGCCTACGGGCCGAGCGGCAGTGCAGAGTACCCGACCTTCCTGGAGTCCCTGGGAGGGGTACTAGATAGCGCTCCGACTGGGGACTCCATTGTTCTCCTGGGGGATTTCAACGCCCACGTGGGCGGCGACAGTGAGACCTGGAGGGGGGTGATCAAGAAGCACTGCCTCCCCGATCTGAACCTGAGTGGTGTTCAGTTGTTGGACTTCTGTGCTAGTCACAGTTTGTCCATCACGAACACCATGTTCGAGCACAAGGGTGTCCATAAGTGCACGTGGCACCAGGACACCCTGAGCCGGAGGTCGATGATTGACTTTGTAGTCGTATCATCTGACCTTCGGCCACGTGTCTCGGACACTCGAGTAAAGAGAGGGGCAGAGCTGTTGACCGATCACCACCTGGTGGTGAGTTGGATCCGCTGGGAGGGTAGGAAGCCGGTCAGATCTGGCAGGCCCAAACGTATCATGAGGGTCTGCTGGGAACGACTGGCGGAACCCTCTGTCAGGGAGGTCTTCAACTTCCACCTCCGGGAGAGCTTCTCCCAGATCCCGGGGGAGGTTGGAGACATGGAGTCCGAGTGGACCATGTTCTCCACTTCCATTGTTGATGCGGCTGCTCGTAGCTGTGGTCGCAAGGTCTCTGGTGCCTGTCGCGGTGGCAATCCCCGAACCCGGTGGTGGACACCGGAAGTAAGGGATGCTGTCAAGCTGAAGAAGGAGTCCTACTTATCTTTGTTGGTAGGTGGGACCCCAGAGGCAGCTGACAGGTACTGGCAGGCCAAGCGTGCCGCAGCCCGTGCGGTCGCAGAGGCAAAAACACGGGTCTGGGAGGGGTTCAGGGAGGCTATGGAGGAGGACTATTGGTCGGCCTCGAAGAGATTCTGGCAAACCATCCGACGCCTCAGGAGGCGGAAGCAGCTCTCCACCGGCACTGTTTACGGTGCGGGTGGGGAGCTGTTGACCCTGACTGGGGATGTTGTTGGGCGGTGGAAGGAGTACTTCGAGGATCTCCTCAATCCCATCGTCACATCTTCCGAAGAGGAAGCAGAGACGGGGGACCCAGAGGCGGACTCATCCATTACCCAGGCAGAAGTCACCGAGGTGGTTAGAAAGCTCCTCGGTGGCAAGGCTCCTGGGGTGGATGAAATCCGTCCTGAGTACCTTAAGTCTCTGGATGTTGTGGGACTGTCTTGGCTGACACGCCTCTGCAACATCGCGTGGCGATCGGAGACAGTGCCTCTGGACTGGCAGACCGGGGTGGTGGTCCCTCTGTTTAAGAAGGGGGACCGGAGGGTGTGTTCCAACTATAGGGGGATCACACTCCTCAGCCTCCCCGGTAAGGTCTATTCCAGAGTACTGGAGAGGAGAATTCGACCGATGGTCGAGCCTCGGATTCAGGACGAGCAGTGTGGTTTTCGTCCTGGTCACAGCACACTGGACCAGCTCTACACGCTCCATCGGGTGCTCGAGGGTTCATGGGAGTTCGCCCAACCAAATCAAATCAAAATCAAATCAATTTTATTTATATAGCGCCAAATCACAACAAACAGTTGCCCCAAGGCGCTTTATATTGTAAGGCAAAGCCATACAATAATTACGGAAACACCCCAACGGTCAAAAGGACCCCCTGTGAGCAAGCACTTGGCGACAGTGGGAAGGAAAAACTCCCTTTTAACAGGAAGAAACCTCCAGCAGAACCAGGCTCAGGGAGGGGCAGTCTTCTGCTGGGACTGGTTGGGGCTGAGGGAGAGAGCCAGGAAAAAGACATGCTGTGGAAGAGAGCAGAGATCAATCACTAATGATTAAATGCAGAGTGGTGCATACAGAGCAAAAAGAGAAAGAAACACTCAGTGCATCATGGGAACCCCCCAGCAGTCTAAGTCTATAGCAGCATAACTAAGGGATGGTTCAGGGTCACCTGATCCAGCCCTAACTATAAGCTTTAGCAAAAAGGAAAGTTTTAAGCCTAATCTTAAAAGTAGAGAGGGTGTCTGTCTCCCTGATCCGAATTGGGAGCTGGTTCCAGAGGAGAGGAGCCTGAAAGCTGAAGGCTCTGCCTCTCATTCTACTCTTACAAACCCTAGGAACTACAAGTAAGCATGCAGTCTGAGAGCGAAGCGTTCTATTGGGGTGATATGGTACTATTAGGTCCCTAAGATAAGATGGGACCTGATTATTCAAAACCTTATAAGTAAGAAGAAGAATTTTAAATTCTATTCTGGAATTAACAGGAAGCCAATGAAGAGAGGCCAATATGGGTGAAATATGCTCTCTCCTTCTAGTCCCTGTCAGTACTCTAGCTGCAGCATTTTGAATTAACTGAAGGCTTTTCAGGGAACTTTTAGGACAACCTGATAATAATGAATTACAATAGTCCAGCCTAGAGGAAATAAATGCATGAATTAGTTTTTCAGCATCACTCTGAGACAAGACCTTTCTAATTTTAGAGATATTGCGCAAATGCAAAAAAGCAGTCCTACATATTTGTTTAATATGCGCATTGAAGGACATATCCTGATCAAAAATGACTCCAAGATTTCTCACAGTATTACTAGAGGTCAGGGTAATGCCATCCAGAGTAAGGATCTGGTTAGACACCATGTTTCTAAGATTTGTGGGGCCAAGTACAATAACTTCAGTTTTATCTGAGTTTAAAAGCAGGAAATTAGAGGTCATCCATGTCTTTATGTCTGTAACACATTCCTGCAGTTTAGCTAATTGGAGTGTGTCCTCTGGCTTCATGGATAGATAAAGCTGAGCATCATCTGCGTAACAATGAAAATTTAAGCAATGCTGTCTAATAATACTGCCTAAGGGAAGCATGTATAAAGTGAATAAAATTGGTCATAGCACAGAACCTTGTGGAACTCCATAATTAACCTTAGTCTGTGAAGAAGATTCCCCATTTACATGAACAAATTGTAATCTGTTAGATAAATGATTCAAACCACTGCAGCGCAGTGCCTTTAATACCTATGGCATGCTCTAATCTCTGTAATAAAATGTTATGGTCAACAGTATCAAAAGCAGCACTGAGGTTTAACAGAACAAGCACAGAGATGAGTCCACTGTCTGAGGCCATAAGAAGATCATTTGTAACCTTCACTAATGCTGTTTCTGTACTATGATGAATCCTAAACCCTAACTGAAACTCTTCAAATAGACCATTCCTCTGCAGATGATCAGTTAGCTGTTTTACAACTACCCTTTCAAGAATTTTTGAGAGAAAAGGAAGGTTGGAGATTGGCCTATAATTAGCTAAGATAGCTGGGTCAAGTGATGGCTTTTTAAGTAATGGTTTAATTACTGCCACCTTAAAAGCCTGTGGTACATAGCCAACTAATAAAGATAGACTGATCATATTTAAGATCGAAGCATTAATTAATGGTAGGGCTTCCTTGAGCAGCCTGGTAGAAATGGGGTCTAATAGACATGTTGATGGTTTGGAGGAAGTAACTAATGAAAATAACTCAGACAGAACAATCGGAGAGAAAGAGCCTAACCAAATACCGGCATCACTGAAAGCAGCCAAAGAGAACGATATGTCTTTGGGATGGTTATGAGTAATTTTTTCTCTAATAGTTAAAATTTTATTAGCAAAGAAAGTCATGAAGTCATTACTAGTTAAAGTTAAAGGAATACTCGGCTCAATAGAGCTCTGACTCTTTGTCAGCCTGGCTACAGTGCTGAAAAGAAACCTGGGGTTGTTCTTATTTTCTTCAATTAGTGATGAGTAATAAGATGTCCTAGCTTTATGGAGGGCTTTTTTATAGAGCAACAGACTCTTTTTCCAGGCTAGGTGAAGATCTTCTAAATTAGTGAGACGCCATTTCCTCTCCAACTTACGGGTTATCTGATTTAAGCTGCGGGTTTGTGAGTTATACCACGGAGTCAGGCACTTCTGATTTAAGGCTCTCTTTTTCAGAGGAGCTACAGCATCCAAAGTTGTCCTCAATGAGGATATAAAACTATTGATGAGATAATCTATCTCACTCACAGAGTTTAGGAAGCTACTCTGCCCTGTGTTGGTATATGGCATTGGAGAACATAAAGAAGGAATCATATCCTTAAACCTAGTTACAGTGCTTTCTGAAAGACATCTACTGTAATGAAACTTATTCCCCACTGCTGGGTAGTCCATCAGAGTAAATGTAAATGTTATTAAGAAATGATCAGACAGAAGGGGGTTTTCAGGGAATACTGTTAAGTCTTCAATTTCCATACCATAAGTCAGAACAAGATCTAAGGTATGATTAAAGTGGTGGGTGGACTCATTTACATTTTGAGCAAAGCCAATTGATTAAATGCAGTGTTGAGGCTGTCATTCTCAGCATCTATGTGGATGTTAAAATTGCCCACTATAATTATCTTATCTGAGCTAAGCACTAAGTCAGACAAAAGGTCCGAAAATTCACAGAGAAACTCACAGTAATGACCAGGTGGACGATAGATAACAACAAATAAAACTGTTTTTTGGGACTTCCAATTTGGATGGACAAGACTAAGAGACAAGCTTTCAAATGAATTAAAGCTCTGTCTGGGTTTTTGATTAATTAATAAGCTGGAGTGGAAGATTGCTGCTAATACTCCGCCTCGGCCCGTGCTACGAGCGTTCTGGCAGTTAGTGTGACTCGTGGGTGTTGACTCATTTAAACTAACATATTCATCCTGCTGTAACCAGGTTTCTGTAAGGCAGAATAAATCAATATGTTGATCACTTATTATATCATTTACTAACAGGGACTTAGAACAGAGAGATCTAATGTTTAATAGACCAGTCCACATGTGTTTTGTGGATCTGGAGAAGGCGTTAGACCATGTCCCTCGGGGCACCCTGTGGGGAGTGCTCCGGGAGTATGGGGTCCGGGGTCCTTTGCTAAGGGCTATCCGGTCCCTGTATGACCGCAGCAGGAGCTTGGTTCACATTGACGGTAGTAAGTCAAATCTGTTTCCAGTGTACGTTGGCCTCCACCAGGGCTGCCCTTTGTCACCGGTTCTGTTCATTATTTTTATGGACAGAATTTCTAGGCGCAGCCAGGGTGTAGAGGGGGTCTGGTTTGGGAACCACAGAATCTCGTCTCTGCTGTTTGCGGACGATGTGGTTCTGTTGGCTTTGTCAAATCAGGACCTTCAGCGTGCACTGGGGCGGTTTGCAGACAAGTGTGAGGCGTCCGGGATGAAAACCAGCACCTCCAAATCCGAGGCCATGGTTCTCGACTGGAAAAAGGTGCTTTGCCCTCTTCAGGCCGGTGGAGTATCCTTGCCTCAAGTGGAGGAGTTTAAGTGTCTCGGGGTCTTGTTCACGAGTGAGGGACGGATGGAGCGTGAGATCGATAGACGGATCGGTGCAGCATCTGCAGTGATGCGGTCGCTGTATCGGACCGTCGTGGTGAAGAGAGAGCTGAGTAGGGGGGCAAAGCTCTCGATTTACCGATCGATCTACGTTCCGATCCTCACCTATGGTCATGAGATTTGGCTCATGACCGAAAGAACGAGATCGCAGGTACAAGCAGCCGAGATGAGTTTCCTCCGCAGGGTGGCTGGGCGCTCCCTTAGAGATAGGGTGAGGAGCTCGGTCACTAGGGAGGAGCTCGGAGTCGAGCCGCTGCTCCTCCACGTCGAAAGGAGTCAGTTGAGGTGGCTCGGGCATCTTTTCCGGATGCCCCCTGGACGCCTCGCTGGAGAGGTGTTCCGGGCACGTCCCATTGGGAGGAGGACCCGGGGAAGACCCAGGACACGCTGGAAGGATTACATCTCTCGGCTGGCTTGGGAACGCCTTGGGGTTCCCCCGGAGGAGCTGGGGGAGGTGTGTGTGGATCGGGAGGTCTGGGCGGCTTTGCTTGAGCTGCTGCCCCCGCGACCCGACTCTGGATAAAGCGGAAGAAAATGGATGGATGGATGGATGGATGGATGTACAGAGAGAGTACAGTTCAAACTCGAGTCAAATTCCTTGTATTCTTTGAAGATACTTGGTGAATAAAGGCTATTTTGATTCGGATTGCTAACACTCGAATGGAGTTTGTCCAAATGGTTAAGTTGGCATAAACATTACTAATTAATTTAGAATGACCTAATTCATTAAAGCACTTTAAGTTGGTCGAACAATTCTTTTGATATTTTCCACAGAAATATACAATACAGAAGGCGTCCGTGGTGTTATGTTTGGAAAAACCAGGAGTTGATCTGGGAGTACTGCGATATTCCACGTTGTGGCGCTGAGCTGAGTAAGTGTTTTCTCCTCACGGCCTTCCAAAGAACGCTAAAGCAGAGTTCATAATTCAGCACAGAATAAAACAAACATCTGTCATCTTGTAGTTCCAAGTCTACCTTCGCTTGCTCCCACTGTGGAAGAGCCAAGTAAGTACACCTCCTAGAGGTCAAAATAGTCCAGCTTCTGGAGGTATAATTAAAAAAATTATTCATCTCCTCCCTACAGGGCTAAAATGTGGCCAACGCACTCAAAAAAAGCAGGTGAAGATCGTGGGTGGAAGAGTTGCCAGTGTAGACTCCCACCCGTGGATGGCTGCCATATTTTGGCACAGCAAATCTAAGGACAAGGTTTTCCGCTGTGGCGGGAGTCTGATCGCCCCCTGCTGGGTTCTGACAGCTGCCCACTGCTTCCCGGATGGGTAAGAGCTGAAGTCACTTACAGTAACCCCAACAGGTGCTCTCACACATGCACAACAGGTGTTTTGAATGTTGCTGAGATTTGTCTTTTCAGGACAAACAGTAAAGCGCGTCGCTTCTGGGTGGTCCTGGGGAAGAATGCACTGAATGAAACTGACCATGCTCTGGAGCAAACTTTCAAGGTGGAAGACATTTTCATCCATGAAAGCTTTGACAACAGCGATGGAAACTTTAACAATGATATTGGTAAGAAGGTAGTAAGACTGAAGTGTCGATCAGTTTCATCAAATCAGTAAGTGATGGCTGTTTTGCAGCACTGATGAAGCTGAAGGCCAAGCGCAATGGTCAGTGTGCAAAGGAGCAGAGCTCAGTTAAAACTGTCTGTCTGCCTCCACCTCAGCTGAGCCTCCAGCCCGGTGCAACCTGTGAGATCAGTGGGTACGGGAAGGAGAGACAAGGTGAGACATCTCCATGCTGCTTTCTGCATCCTGCAGGCTTTGCAAATGTTACTGCAGTAATTCATCAAAGTTCATTTCATTACACAAAGAACACTGAAAATTTCAGACATTCAGGTTTACAGATCAGGCAAAGAGAGAGAAAAGAGAATGACTGGAGAAATTGCAATGAAAGAAAGGCAAGAAAAAGTAAAACAAGTGAAATAATGAAGGTGAGAGAGAAAATTAAGGAAATGAGGTGACAATGAAAGATGCAGTGCAAAAAAAGATGGATGGAGAGAAGGAGGTGCAAAAGCTAAAGCACAAAGGGGGGAATGGAGGAAGGAAGGAAGGAAACTAAGGAAATGTAAAATTAACAATCAACATAAGAGACGTAAAATACTGAAGAAGGGAAGAAATGTGAAATAACTGAGGAAGGAAACGAGGAAGTTGACTAAATGGTAGAATTAAACATGAAAAGAGAAAAGTATAAATACTAAAGAACAGTGGAATGATGAAAAAACTATGAGTAAGTACATACGTTGCCTAAAGAAGGGTAGAGTTAGCAATAAACCAGAGAAAGGTAAAAATACTGAAAAAGGGAGGTACTTTGAAAGAACAAGGAAGAAGGAAGGAAGGATACTATCTTATCAGTGACCCCAGTGCAGAGAACAACAACAGAGGTGGGTTAAAAAAGATGGTTTATTGTACAAAGGTGGAGTTGGCTTTGCGAGAACACAACAGGGACAGTCTATACCAACAATACTGTCCAAGAAGAAGCAGACAGGGTAATTGGTCAATTTAACAGGCAGAGGTATGGTATATGGAAAAACAGTGCAATATGCAACAGTGTCCTAGATGGGGGCAGCAGAAGCATTATCCACAAAAATAGGGAGAGGGTCAGTACACAACAAACAATCATACCAGGCGGCCAAATCAGAAATCGGCAGGCTAACCTTAGAAAACAGCAGGGCAGCATAAGTCGGTAACACAGACCAAACATGAAAGAAAAGCACGATATGAAACTAGACAATCTGGTAGGGAGGTTATGAATTAAAAAGACAAAGAAAGTGGACTGAAGTGGGGAAACACAAGAACCCAAAAACAAAGGAACAGGAAGTAAAGTCACAGGGAATAAACATGGAAGAGACTTCAAAATAAAATGCTTGAGGAAACAGTACTGGAATGAAATGCTGAAAAATCACAGCTATACAGGGAAACCAAAGACAAGAAACCAAAACACCAGCAAACTAAGCAATGACAGGAAGGAAGGAAAGAAGGAAGGAACGAACAAACGAAGGAAGGAAGGAGACTAAAGAATGGCAAAATTAAATAAAAAAATATGAAATTAAATAAAAAAAAATACTGAATAACAGCAGAATTATGTAAAACCTAGGACAAAGAAGGAAGGATGGAACAAAGTTGACAAAAGAAGGGTAGAATTACCGATAAACAGGAGAAATGGGAAAGATGGTAGAAAGGAGAAAAGCAAAAATACTGGCGAATGGTGGAATTATGAAAGAATTAGAAAGAAGGAAGTTGATGAAAGAATGGCAGACAAACATGACAATGGAGAAAAGTGAAACTATGGAAGAACAATGGAAAAATGAAATAACTCGGTTGAAGGAAGGAAGTTTTGAATGAACAGACAGTAGAAATGACAAAGGTAAAAAATACTTAGGAATGGTGGAATTAAAGAAGTAGAAGGAAAGAAGACAAGAAATGAGGCGTTAAAGAAAGAAAGAGGTGATGAGGTTGATAGTCAACATGTCATTGAGCTTCTTCTGTGTTCCTCAAGTTTATATCTTGGAAGCTTTTTTGTAACTGTATAGACATGACAACAGTTCTGTGTCAAATGTTAAGAAAAGTAGAAGGTGTTGAGAATCTCGAACCACAACAGGACTTGGGTAAATGGAATGAGTTTCTGTAATTACATGTTAGGGTAATGTGTAGTAATTTCCCGGCTTTAAAGTCTTTTCCTGCTTGTGTTCAGGTTTGTGGTATAAGTCGCAGTACCTGAGAGAGGCTCAGGTCAGCGTTCTGGCTGACAGTGTGTGTCGACAAAAAGACTATTATGGAAGTCTGATCACAGATAATATGTTCTGTGCTGCTCGTCCTGACTGGAGCCAGGATGCCTGCGAGGTATTCAGTGCAAGTCGGAACTCGACCTGGTTTTGTTTATGGAATTGTCCCGACACTGCTCCTGCCTTTTCCACAGGGAGATTCAGGAGGGCCCCTGGTGTGTGAGCGGGATAACAAGTTCTTCCTCTTTGGAATAATCAGCTGGGGTGACGGATGTGCACAAGAGCTTCGTCCTGGTGTGTACGCCAAAGTGACCAATTATAACCGATGGATCGAGGAGAAGACGGGCCTTTCGGACATCACTGCGTTTCCCTCAACAAACATCTCACGTTAGTGTTAAGACTGTTAGAGGTGATGCTTAAAGAACCAGGTGATCTACATCCAAATAAACTACATGTGTGCAGCGTGCGTTTAGGAAATTTAAGAATGTATGATTTATTATTGTGGATTCAAATCTACAAAACTAGTGCAGCACATAACTGAAACACTCCTTCAAATGGTGATGCAAGCACCAAACTTGGCACAAATACTCTTTAGACATTACTCTTGAAAAAAATGACTGGCCACTTGAATTTTCAATAGGTGGCCAGGTAGGGGTCAATTGAAGAATTACACAGGGGTCAAAATTTAAAAATACTCCAATCATATTGAAAACTATACCAGATTATTTGTCTGAACATAATGATTCCAAAAAGGTATAGTTTGGACTATCTATGACTAAATGTCATGGAATTATGGGGTAAAAACAGCAAGAATGGTGACAAAGGTCAATTTCAGTTTGTACAGGGGTCAAAAGTAAAAGTTGCTTCAATTTTGGTAAAAAAGTGCTGCAAATTATTGATTGAACTATTAAGATTTATAAATGGAATAGTACTGACTGTGCTGAATGTTTGGTCTCCAAAGTAAAGGTCAAACAATGTCGACTTCCATTGGATTCTATGACATGTGACATATGTTACCCCGTAATGTGATAACTAAGCATGACACATGATGCAAACTATTCCTTTTCCACATCAAAAATTCAAGTGGGCTGACCATTTCTTCAAAAGAGTAATGTCTAAGAACTTGTGCTGAATTTGATGCTTGCATCACAATTTGAAGGATTCCTCTGTAAATATTCTGGTATCTGCTGCACTAAACTACGTGTGTGGTTCTTTGAGCTTCTTTTCAAGCTTTGGGTTTTATACTGGAATGCACTGTAGCTTTGTCTGTACAAAGACAATGTATTATGTTTCATTTTACCTGCTCATTACTGTGTTGTTCTGTAAATGAAATTAGTGACACTGAAAGCCTACAATTTAGATTTATCTTATATAGAACATTAATGTCCAAGCATACATACATACATATATATATATATATATATATATATATATATATATATATATATATATATATATATATATATATATATATATATATATATATAGTGTATGTGTAAAGTATGTGTAATTTTCAAACTTTTTTGCAAGTAGCACTTGAAAATAATTTTTTATTTAATTTTTGAGGGCATATTATCATAGAATGAATGAAAGACCAAAGGATAAATCAGAAATATGCATATACAATTTCAAACAAGTATCACTGTCTCCCAGCAGAAAATATATGAAATGTCCAACCCCCCTCTCAAAAAAATACAAATCTGTATGAATTTTTGTGTAAAATTTTTCATACTTTATGAGAATTTTTTAGTGAGATCTAGCCGAGTACCTGCCCCAGGGATGGTTTGATTCAGAGACTGAAATGAAACTTCATCTTCACCATAAAGCTATCACCTCCCACCTATCCTGGATTCCAGAGAACTGTTACACCCCTCTTCCACAGGGCACCATTCTATTATGATCCCTCACGATCCAGAAAAAGGGCAAAAACACGATGAAACAGCTTACTCCGCCATGCTTCCTATCAGGCTGGCTTATAAAGTGCATACCTGGCAACCCGACCAAAACAAACACTGCTTCTGTTTCTAATTTTTACTCAGATGGAGCACAATCAAACACCTTTTCAAGCTGTACACACAAGGACTACCCAGTTTAAGTATGTTTGAAGCTGTTAAGACTACGAACATCCAGAAGTAACTACGTAATGATGCTGATTTGGTGAAGCGGGATAAAATTTTTTCAACAGGTTGAAAATTTTACCCCACATTTCAAAACTGGTGCTGATGATGGCCATAACTACTACACATACCAACTTTGTTCAAGATTGACAAAGAGGGAGTAAGAAGTTACTGTGATGCTTCAAAACGCACCCTGATTGCTATTCAGGTTAAAACTTGAAGGAACGGCACTCTGTGGAATAGCCCTATTAGGTCACGACAAAAGCTGCCTTAAGAAGGCACACCTGCTATTACGTAAAAAATAAAGACGTAAAAAGTTCAAAGGAAAAAAGAAGTCAATAGAAAAATATGACACCAACCTTTGAGCACAATTGCTGATGCTGATGATGCAGCACAAGTGTCTCCCCTTAACGACTACTACTAGTGCTTTTAATATAATTAATATTTAGAGGTAGCACATCATAGCTGAAGGTTGTAAATATATCAATTATCGCTGCCTGAGTGCCCGTGCAATATAGTCCGGTGGCTAAGGGACAAATTTTAGGGGAATCATGCACTTTTATACAAAAGTGCCAAAACTTTATCAGAGGTACTTTATAGTGTCCTGAAGTATATAAGATTGGGAGACATTGAATCCATAAACGTCTACACTTGGGTTTAAGAGAATAACCATTTTCAGCCTTCTACAGCATATAATTCATGACAAACTCTTATCCAAATGTCTTTTTAAGTTCATAATATAAACTTGAAGGTTATGAAAAATGTATTAAGTGTTGTGTGGGCCGCTGAAGAGGAGGTACTGCGGGCTCCAGGCACCAGACGGCGCTGCCGCCTAATGGGAGTAGCCTGGGTGACAGCTGTCACCCATCACCAGACTCAGCTGTTCCACTCAGCACAGAGGTATATCAGGAGGACGGCGTCTCCACCTCAGTGCCGAGATATCGCCTTACGTTAAAGGTAACGTTCTCTGCATTAATATTCTGATTAACTGGCTAAAAGATTTGTTAAACCTTTGCAGGACAGCTGATTATTGTGAGCTAAATTGCTTGGAGAAGTACTCACCTTTCTGCAGTATTGACGTGAGGTGGAGTCAGCTTCTTCCCTCTCTGTGTACTGGGTGCAGCCGCATCCACACCTGTGTGTTTGTTCTCTTGCCAGCAGTACCGGATCCGACGAGCGGAGGCAGTGGCCACCTGGGAATTCGGGACTTGGCAGTTCCAGTATTTCCAGGGTTCGGTGGCAGGGGAAATCTAGGTGGTTCCGGCTCGACTTGGACGGACGTCTCCTACCTTCGAGCCTGCCCACACGACACCAGTGGAATTCGGTGTAAACCCAAATTGTCAATTGTTGTATTGGTTGTGCATTTTCACAACAGTAAAACTTGTTATTTACTTTCTCCATTGTCCGTTCATTGCGGCCCCTGTTGTGGGTCCGTGTTCCAACACTTTCACAACAGGATATCTCGGCCAGCGTCACGGACCCCGAGGGGCGTCAACCGGCTGTTGAACGGCCAATGGAAGACCAAGGCGCGGCGGAGGCTTCGGGAGGGGTAATCGGTGAGTTGCAGCGGATTCTCACCGCTTTCACCTCTCGGATCGACTTAATGACCGAGCAGCACGTTCTCCTGAACCGCAGGGTGGAGGCTCTTGCCGCACAAGTGGAGGCGCGCCCTTCGGGCGCCGCTGCGGCTCTCCCTCCCGAGGACCCTGCGCGCGAAAGTGACGTTCCACTGGTCGTTCAACGGTCCCTTCCTCCGTCCCCAGAAGCATACATAAGCCCTCCAGAGCCGTACGGAGGCTGTGTGGAGACGTGCGCGGACTTTCTGATGCAGTGTTCGCTCATCTTCGCACAGCGTCCCGTGATGTACGCGACTGATGCTAGCAAAGTAGCTTATGTGATAAATCTGCTTCGCGGGGAGGCACGCGCTTGGGCTACAGCGCTCTAGGAGCAGAACTCACGGCTCCTTCACACATACGATGGGTTTGTACGGGAGCTCAGAACGGTGTTCGATCATCCCAATAGAGGAGAGTCCGCTTCAACCGCACTACTGTCAATAAGACAGGGGCGTCGGAGCGCAGCTGCCTATGCAGTCGCCTTCCGCATCGCGGCGGCGAGATCCGGCTGGAATAGCACTGCCCTCCGCGCTGCCTTTGTAAACGGACTGTCACTGGTCCTAAAAGAGCACCTGGTGGCTAAGGACGAACCGCGGGATTTAGATGGGCTCATCGATCTAGTTATACGACTCGACAACCGGTTAGAAGAACGCCGTCGGGAACGAGGTGAAGGGCGTGGCCAGGCACGCGTCGTCCCTCTCCCTTCCGGGTCCGATCGAGCTCCGCCCTCCCCACGCTCCTCTGTTCCTGCGCTCTGTGCGCCTATGGCTCCCCCTGCTGACGAAGCTATGGACACAAGCAGGGCAACATTTAGGGCACCTGGAGCACAAAGGAGGCGGGCCCACGGAGCCTGTTATGTTTGTGGCTCGAGTGAGCATCTCGCAAACGACTGCCCCGAGCGGTTAAACTCCAACGCCCGCCCCTAGAGACTGGGCCAGGGGTGGGCCAAAATATTCACGTGGGACACACCCACATTGCTACACGACTCCCAGTCACGATCCTGTTTGAGGATTCGACCCTGAAGGCCCCAGCACTGGTGGACACGGGCTCTGAGGGGAATCTGCTTGACAGTAGATGAGCCAGGGAGATAGGGCTCCCTCTGGTGGCTCTTACCTCGCCTGTGCAGGTTCGGGCGCTAGATGGCTCCCTACTCCCACCAATCACACATAAGACACCTCCAGTAACTCTGGTGGTGTCAGGTAACCACCGGGAGGTGATCGAGTTCTTTGTGACTCAGGCCACCTCCCGTGTGGTTTTGGGGTTTCCATGGATGCTAAAGCACAATCCCCGGATCGATTGGCCGTCCGGGGTAGTGGTTCAGTGGAGCGAAACCTGCCATCGGGAGTGTCTAGGTTCCTCGGTTCCTCCCGGCTCCCAAGCTAAGGAGGAGGTCCGAGTCCCGCCCAATCTGAAGGCGGTGCCGGCGGAGTACCATGACCTCGCTGACGTGTTCAGCAAGGATCTGGCTCTCACGCTTCCTCCCCACCGCCCGTATGATTGTGCCATTGATTTGGTTCCAGGCAGTGAGTTTCCGTCCAGTAGGCTGTACAACCTCTCACGGCCGGAGCGTGAATCAATGGAGACCTACATCCGGGACTCATTAGCTGCCGGGTTGATCCGGAATTCCACCTCTCCGATGGGTGCTGGTTTCTTTTTTGTGGGTAAAAAGGATGGCGGGCTTCGTCCATGCATTGATTATAGGGGGTTGAACGAAATCACGGTTCGCAATCGATACCCGTTGCCCCTGTTGGATTCGGTGTTCACCCCCTTGCATGGAGCCAATATCTTCACCAAACTTGATCTTAGGAATGCGTATCATTTGGTTCGGATCCGGAAGGGAGACGAATGGAAGACGGCATTTAACACCCCGTTGGGCCATTTTGAGTACCTGGTCATGCCGTTCGGTCTCACTAATGCTCCCGCGACCTTCCAAGCGTTGGTAAACGATGTCCTGCGGGACTTCCTGCACCGGTTCATCTTCGTGTATCTGGATGATATACTCATCTTTTCCCCGGATCCTGAGACTCATGTCCGGCATGTCCGTCAGGTTCTGCAGCGGTTGTTGGAGAACTGTCTGTTTGTGAAGGGCGAGAAGTGTGAATTCCACCGCACTTCTTTGTCCTTCTTGGGGTTTATCATCTCCTCTAACTCCGTCGCCCCTGATCCGGCCAAGGTTGCGGCGGTGAGAGATTGGCCCCAACCCACAAGCCGTAGGAAGCTGCAACAGTTCCTCGGTTTTGCTAATTTCTATAGGAGGTTCATTAAGGGCTATAGTCAGGTAGTTAGCCCCCTGACAGCCCTGACCTCACCAAAAGTTCCCTTCACCTGGTCGGATCGGTGCGAAGCTGCGTTCAAGGAGTTGAAACGACGCTTCTCGTCTGCACCAGTTCTGGTGCAGCCCGATCCTAGCCGCCAGTTAGTGGTTGAAGTGGATGCCTCGGACTCAGGGATAGGAGCGGTGCTCTCCCAGAGCGGGAAGACCGATAAGGTCCTTCACCCGTGTGCCTATTTTTCTCGCAGGTTGACCCCCGCTGAACGGAACTATGACGTCGGCAATTGGGAACTCCTTGCTGTGAAAGAGGCCCTCGAAGAGTGGAGACATCTGTTGGAGGGAACAGCCGTGCCATTCACGGTTTTCACTGACCATCGGAACCTGGAGTACATCAGGACTGCCAAGCGACTGAACCCCAGGCAAGCCCGCTGGTCACTGTTCTTTGGCCGTTTTGACTTCCGGATTACCTACCGTCCCGGGACCAAGAATCAGAGGTCGGATGCATTGTCCCAGGTGCACGAAGACGAAGTCAAAACGGAACCGTCGGATCCCCCGGATCCCATCATCCCGGAGTCCGCTATCGTGGCCGCCCTCACCTGGGACGTGGAGAAGACCGTCCGGGAGGCCCTGACCCGTGTCCCGGACCCCGGAAACGGACCAAAGGACAAACTATACGTCCCACCAGAGGCTAGGGCTGCAGTCCTGGACTTCTGTCACGGTTCTAAGCTCTCCTGTCACCCAGGGGTGCGAAGGACCGTGACAGTCATCCGGCAACGCTTCTGGTGGGCATCCCTGGAGGCCGACGTCCGGGACTACGTCCAGGCCTGTACCACCTGCGCCAGGGGCAAGGCCGATCACAGAAAGACCTCAGGGCAGCTACAGCCACTGCCCGTGCCTCATCGCCCCTGGTCCCACATCGGTCTGGACTTCGTCACGGGTCTCCCGCCGTCCCAGGGAAACACCGTCGTCTTCACGATAGTGGACCGTTTCTCCAAGGCGGCCCACTTCGTGGCCCTCCCGAAGCTCCCAACGGCCCAGGAGACAGCGGACCTCCTGGTCCACCACGTCGTCCGTCTGCATGGCATACCATCAGACATCGTCTCCGATCGCGGTCCCCAGTTCACCTCACATGTCTGGAGGAGCTTCTGCCGGGAACTGGGGGCCACGGTCAGCCTCTCGTCTGGGTACCACCCCCAGACCAACGGGCAGGCAGAGCGGGCGAATCAGGAGCTGGAGCAGACACTTCGCTGTGTGACAGCCGCTCACCCGACGGCCTGGAGTACCCACCTGGCCTGGATCGAGTACGCCCACAACAGCCAAGTGTCATCAGCCACCGGCCTCTCCCCGTTTGAGGTGTGCTTGGGGTATCAGCCCCCCTTGTTTCCGGTGGTTGAGGGAGAGGTCGGTGTGCCCTCGGTCCAGGCCCACCTACGGAAGTGCCGTCGGGTGTGGCGGGCCGCCCGCTCTGCCTTGTTGCAGGCCCGGACGAGGGCGAAGAAACATGCAGACCGGCGGCGAGCCCCGGCCCCCAAGTATCGTCCTGGGCAGGAGGTCTGGTTGTCCACCAAGGACATTCCTCTACAGGTTGACTCACCAAAACTACAAGAACGGTACATCGGACCTTATAAGATCCTCAAGGTCATCAACCCCGCCGCAGTGAGGCTCCAGCTTCCGGCCTCACTGCGGATCCATCCAGTTTTTCATGTTTCCCGGATCAAGCCTCTTCACACCTCACCCCTCTGCACCCCGGGTCCGGCGCCGCCTCCTGCCCGGATCATCGACGGAGCACCGGCTTGGACAGTCCGCCGGCTCCTTGATGTCCGTTGGATGGGCCGGGGTTTTCAGTATCTGGTGGACTGGGAGGGGTACGGACCCGAGGAGCGCTCCTGGGTGAAGAAGGGCTTCATCCTGGACCCGGCCCTCCTGGCCGACTTCTACCGTCGCCATCCGGACAAGCCCGGTCGTGCGCCAGGAGGCGCCCGTTGAGGGGGGGGTCCTGTTGTGTGGGCCGCTGAAGAGGAGGTACTGCTGGCCCACCACCACCAGAGGGCGCCCTGCCTGGAGTGCGGGCTCCAGGCACCAGAGGGCGCTGCCGCCTAATGGGAGTAGCCTGGGTGACAGCTGTCACCCATCACCAGACTCAGCTGTTCCACTCAGCACAGAGGTATATCAGGAGGACGGCGTCTCCACCTCAGTGCCGAGATATCGCCTTACGTTAAAGGTAACGTTCTCTGCATTAATATTCTGATTAACTGGCTAAAAGATTTGTTAAACCTTTGCAGGACAGCTGATTATTGTGAGCTAAATTGCTTGGAGAAGTACTCACCTTTCTGCAGTATTGACGTGAGGTGGAGTCAGCTTCTTCCCTCTCTGTGTACTGGGTGCAGCCGCATCCACACCTGTGTGTTTGTTCTCTTGCCAGCAGTACCGGATCCGACGAGCGGAGGCAGTGGCCACCTGGCAATTCGGGACTTGGCGGTTCCAGTATTTCCAGGGTTCGGTGGCAGGGGAAATCTGGGTGGTTCCGGCTCGACTTGGACGGACGTCTCCTACCTTCGAGCCTGCCCACACGACACCAGTGGAATTCGGTGTAAACCCAAATTGTCAATTGTTGCATTGGTTGTGCATTTTCACAACAGTAAAACTTGTTATTTACTTTCTCCATTGTCCGTTCATTGCGCCCCCTGTTGTGGGTCCGTGTTCCAACACTTTCACAACATTAAGGCTAAGTAGGGATGCTTCGAATGTACTTCAGTGTGCTTACACTCTTAGAAAAAGCGTTAATCTAGGGAAAGTGACTAAATATTGTCTAACTCATTGTGAATATCAATATACCTATGCAATATAGCTGTTTGTGAGCATAGGGCAAAGGAAAGATGCTACTCATGCACTCTAACATATTTACACTCTAATATAACAGTGTTTGAACGGAAAGAAATGCCTTTTTATTAATTACAAGAAATTGAGTTTGTTTTTATGCCCATAACCATTATTATTGTTGTTGTCGTCATTATTATTTTATGTTATTGGTATTAAGACGATTATCACCATATTTTTTAACTGAAAACATTGTAAATACCTGGTTGGCAAACTTCCTAGATATGAACAAATGTTTCATGAATATTTTTAATGAACTACTCTCTACAGCTTTCATGCTAGGAAGATCACAGTGACCAATTTTTATGTCTCATAGGTAGAGGCCTGTTAAAGATCCCTACAGGCCTGAAATGAGTCCTGTACCTTCCATTTTGAAACATACCACCCTGCTAATGTATAAGGATGTACGACGACGTATGACGCCGCACGACGGACGATACATGATCACATAAGCTCAGTATAGCTTTGCACTAGTTGCAGTAGCCATTCTCTACAGCTTAACAATGTCCAATCTTGATCACTGGCCCCTACATAATAACCATATGATCGTATTGTCATATGAATAGCAAAGTATACACTGTATTATAACCATGCAAACACCCTTTTAAAAAAGCAGGATACTGGGCTAAAATCAAATGTCTCCCGCTTTGACATGACTTAATATAACCTAAATAGTCCCTGGACAAAGTTTGGCACTTTTGTAAAAAAGTGCACGATTCTATCCCTTAACTGCTGACTAAAAGGTTATCCATTATCCAGTATCTAATCACATGACTTATAAAGAGGATAAAGTTAACCACCTGAGTGTAACTAAAGTATAATTTTATATTCAATTTAAAAATATACCTGGGTTTAAATATTCCTCACAAACAACATACTTTCAAAAATGTTATTCTAGGCTACAAGCTGAAAATTTTGCTTCATTTCACAGCTTCTTTTCTTTCAGATTATTGGTGATGGTGAATCTAACATGAGATAAATGTAAAAAGAGACACTTGCTGACTTAACATGCTTAACCATTAACTGGAAACTTCAGTAAAATATGTCAGCTACTAGAAGTAGAACATTTGTATACCTTATTGGTTCCACCGACTGTGAAACAAATTGCCCTCAAATGGGCAAATACTCAAGGTATTTTTCTTCAATCATGCTGATTTGAAGAAAACTGTCCATGATGCTGCTGTGACTACTATAGACATGGCAATTCCTTTTTGGGAGAGAGCTAGAATCCCACTGAGGGCCAAGCAGCATCTGATCACAAAGTTAGAAAAGGTGTTCGGAAAATGGAAAACATTGAAAAAGAATTGCAATACAGACAAGCAGAAGAAAGATGAAACAGTGTTTCATGAATCTTTGGATGGCTTGTTTGACATGGCACATCAGGATGTCCTAACAATGATAAAGACTGAAGATGACAGACAGTTCCTACTTGCTCAGTGAGAGAAAGGTAGAAGGGGATGCATGGCAGGCATAGATAAAATACAAACTGCCAAAGAACAAAGAGCAGAAAAAAGGAAAGCTGCAGAAGCAAAATACAAAGAGAAACTGGAGGAGCCTGGACCATCTAATGTCTCACTACCCGACACTGCAGCCAGAGTGAAGAGAACACAGAAAGTTCTTTGTTATGCCAGTGCCATGTGAACCTAAAAGATTAAAGCCAGTAAAATTAAAGCTGTTGTAACACCAGGACTTGCAGCAGCATTGGATAGGACCAAAAAAACAGACAGAAGTGCCACCTATATTCTGACTGAAACGGCAGCAAGTCTTGGTCATGATGCAAGCAACTTAAGTATCATTATCATGTAAAGGATATTCTCTTATGTTACACAGCTGTATCAATGGTTCTTGTGCTGATTCATACATTTATTTTTGAATATTAAGTACTGCAAGGCATAAAGAATATTATTGTTTGGAGCTAGATCAAAATATTTGTGGAAATATATAAAGCATAGACTTATTTAAATTTATCAATAATGAAACAGTATTTGATCAATAAAATGAAAATACAATGTTTGATTGTTACAAAATCTTCGCTACCCCAGTATGTAGGTATTGTAGGAGCATGATACATATACGAGAAGAAGTGCATCTCACAATTCATGTTTTAGTGTTTACTATTTTTATGGGCTATGAAAAGAATTGATTTTCCAATGTATTGCCATAATTTCTGTCCTGACATATCAATATTAAACTGACAGAAATAATTTGGAAATATTTGGAAATTGCCATACTATATATGACAAAGTTACTGCGAGGAAAATCTTTAAGGGCTGTGTGCTACCAGTAAATATTATTAGATTTCTATGAAATTGTACATGATGTGTTTTATGTTAGGTACAACAAATTTAGAGGGTGAGATGAAGCATTTTGAAAAAAAAAATTGACCATTTATATATATATATATATATATATATATATATATATATATATATATACACACACACACACACACACACACACACACATATACACACATACATCTGTCTCTTAGTATATAGATAGGCTGATGTGTGTGTGTGTGTGTGTGTGTGTGTGTGTGTGTGTTGGGGGGGGGGGGGGGGGATAACACAAGTTTAAGCTATTGTAAGTCAGACACCTATGAAAAATTAGGTGAGAGGTCACCATGAGTGACACCTCATGTGCAGGGTCACAGCAATAGCTGCTTTGGCCATGACTGTGTTTGTCTTTTCTGACGATTTTAGTCAAATTACAGTGCATCCAGAAAGTATTCACAGTGCTTCACTTTATCCACATTTTGTTATGTTACAGCCTTACTCCAAAATGGATGAAATTCATTTTTTTCCTCAAAATTCTACACACAATACTCCATAGTTTAGTTTAGTTTTTTGTTTGTTTTTTTTTGTTTTTTTAGATTTTTGCAAATTTATAAAAAAAAAAAAAAAATGAAGAAATCACATGTGCATTGCTGTAATTGCTGCCAAAGGCGCATCAACAAAGTATTGAGCAAAGGGTGTGAATACTTAAGGGGATAGAGAATCAAAATCATCTTTTTCATGTTTTTGGTGTTAGTTCAGAGTCTCCCCGCTGTGGGGAATACACATGAAGTGCCAGCAAGTTTCAGAACCTCTGTTTCAAGTATTTCTCCTTTTTTGAATTGCCCCTAGAAAACAGGCCAATCTGTTTTTGAGAGAAAACTTACGTCACTTTTTCACCAATAGCCCCCCCACACACACCCACACCCACCCCCTTTCACACACGTCCCTTCGAAATTAATTATTCATAAGGTTGTGCCCATCCATTCGTAACACTCGAAGAGAAGCAATGGCGAGCTACAGGTGTGCTTTCCCAGGCTGTTTTGGCGGACTACGATCTTCCCACGGAAAGCAATGTACGCGATCACTGGCTTTTATTCATTTTTAACCGCATCCCCAGTACATACAACCGCCGACTATTTCTTTGCTCTGCGCATTTCACGGAAGGACTGTTTCACAAACCTTGCACAATTTCGAGCTGGCTTCAGTCGGCATTTAATACTCAGTAGAGGGTCAGTTCCGACTCTGTGACAAAATCAACCCCAGCAATCAGTACAGCCTGTAAGTATCACATTTTCTTTTGTTTTAAATTTGTGGTGCGCCATATTCCTGTTGTAAGAATTGCACGTTAGAATGGCACGTTAGCTCTGGTTTGTTCCTCTAAAGGGAATGAGCTAACCCCTTAGCAGCTAGGGATGTGTATCGAGAACCGGTTCCTTTTGGGTATCGTTAAGAAATGACTCGATCCACCGACATCAATAAGCTTTGTGCTTAACGATTATGTTATCGGTCCTTCAGAGTGGCCGTTGTTTTGGGGGGTGTTTGTCAGGAAAATGATAATTTCTTTATTGATTACAGACCCTGCAGCGGGTCCGTAAACAACTTTTCTGCAGCGCGGCTTTGCTTTGAACCTTGAACCAATCGAAGCAGTGCCTCGCAGATTGAAGCAATGCTTCGATTATTCTTTCTTTCTTTTGCTTAATTTTCTCCTGCTAAAACCCTAAAGAGCATACGTCTGTGAGTATTATATACCTTTTCTATGTTAAACCGACCTGTTATGTTCTTCTGAAACAGTTGATAGATGTATTTTATAACTTAAAAATGGGAGCGACGCTAACGTGTTAGCATGTCTATGGCATTTTCAATGTTAAAAGTTAGCATTGCAGCTGTCATTACATTCGGGTGCATTTGTTTTAAAATTGTAATATTTCTTAAATTTATTTTTGTTTATATATTAGTAATCTAATGATTATTATATACAATTTTAGAGAAAGAGGCAAAAAAAAAAAAACCTGTATAGAAACACAACAGAAAACTATAAAAGCAATGAAAATAAATAAATAATGCTTTCTTTTCAGTGAGAGCAAGGGCAGCCAATCAAACAACGGCAACCGATCAGCGCCACCTACTTGCATTTCATAATGAGGCTGCCAAATAAGCTCCGAAACAACGCCATTAAAGGCAAACGAGGCATTCTAAACCCAGCATAGTAACATATCTGTTTCAGAGAGCCTTTAGGAAGGTTCTGAGCCATTACAGACCCAACCAATTTTTTGGGGGGCTACATATCACATCACAGAACAAGGATTAATGCCCCATTCAACCTCTCTCTATCACCTTTAAGTTTTTAAGAAGTTAATGTGATGCTTCAAAACGCACCCTGAGTTGCTATTCAGGTTAAAACTTGAAGGAACGGCGCTCTGTGGAATAGCCCTATTAGGTCACGACAAAAGCTGCCTTAAGAAGAGACACCTGCTATTACGTAAAAAATAAAGACGTAAAAAGTTCAAAGGAAAAAAGAAGTCAACCCTTAATTGGACTACGCGGTAGAAGATGAATGAATGAATGAATTATTTTTTTAATAAATTTGCAAAAAAAAAAAAAAAAAAAAAAGTAAAGAAAAAAGAATTTACTCCATTTTGGAATAAGGCTGTAACATAACAAAATGTGGAAAAAGTGAAGTGCTGTAAATACTTTCTGGACACACCGTATCTGAGATAGCATGGCTTGCTGTGCAGTAATTGTATCTAAGCAGTCTGTGCTCCAGTATTTCCTTTGAGAAAAATGTTTGTATTATTTTACTTGCATGTTTGCACCATAGTACTGCTATGCTAGCACTTCGGTTATAGAACAAGTATGTCGGTTGTAGTTTTTAATGGCCGCATAAAAGCCAATAATTATAAGAACAAATGCTAGTCCACCCAGTCTGCAAAAATATATACTAACTAGAAGCACTCAGAGAGTGCAAACCTCCGCCAAGGCCATGGGGTCACTGACGCCATAACATCTACACGCCGTGGAATCATTGAACCTAAAAAAGTCTAACAATGATGTTTGCTCAGTCGTAAAAAAAAGTTTCATCTGCTGTGACTGGATAGCATGTATCCTTAGCACTTGGCATCACAGTTTATTGCAGCTTGCACCTTTCCCAGAAGCTACTGTCATCTGAGCACTGATATTGATACTGCATGTGCTTATAGACAAAAACAAATAAGAGACAAAATTCAATTTATTATTCAACTAAAACTAAAACTGCAAATATATGAATTTTTTAACATTTATGAAACACTTCTCTAAACAAGGCCATAGGGTCACTGACCCTAAAGAGATTCCCTCCTTGGCACAGTGATCTATTCAACAATTCAGTGTTACAACCAAAACTATGATACATACACTTTTCTTTCCTTTATATTTGACATCCTTGACCATGAAAACATACCACTAGAACTTGGAATCACTTTTATGTCTTTATTAGTTCAAAAGTTATTGTATAAAAACGATTTTTCGGTAATGGCGGTTTTCTTCTGCATGTAGCTCCATAACATTTGAAGCTACATCAAATCTGATGACACCTTACTGAATCAGTACAGATTCAGCTACAATGTGGTGTTAGTTGTGCATCTCTAGCTTCATTTGTCACCTCACACTGACACATTTTCTATTTTCCCTATATTTTTGCATATTCTGGATCACCAGATCCGGAATCCGGATCCGATCATCACCAAACTTTGTTGTTTGATAGAACATTTGACTATGTTACACCCTAATTTTTTTTCAAGCCTTTCTGCCTTGTTTTTGTGGAGTTAGAAACTAGAATGTCAAAATTCCCCCTATCCCGCAATGGTGAAGAATCCTTAAAAAATTCCTGGATCCGGATCGTGATCCGGATCACCACTAAAATTTAATCACTTGTTCCTCTTGTCATTTCCAACCACTCCACAAAATTTCATCAAAATCGTTTCAAAACGTTTTGAGTTATCCTGCTGACAAACAGACAGACAAACACACAAATGCGACCGAAAACATAACCTCCTTGGCGGAGGTAATAGTCATTTGTATTCAGATTGCCTTTCCCGTTAGCTTTAGCTAGCTTGGTACCTTTGAGACTGATGAGCATGTTTGGGCTTCATTCATCTCACCCAGGTGTTGTCAGTCCTACCCATGTTTCACCACTTTAACCCATTTATGGATTGATTGGTAGTTACAAAGTGAGGCAATGCCAAGATGGTGATAACTAGGACTATGCTATTTTTGCTTCAGATTTGCTCATAGAAATCCAATGGGTGATGGCACAGATGGCTTGTACACCATTGTTAGCATTACTATTTGCACTGGTTCGTAAAGCAATGCTTACTGTTTCAGCACTCTGGCAAAACAATTTCCTTTGGGATTAATAAAGTTCTTTCTTATTGTTACTCTTGACTCACAGTCAGGAGGTCAAGGGTTCACTTCCACCAAAGTGCCGCCCTTTTCTGTGATGAGTTTAAATCTTGTCCTTGACAATACTGAACACACCCTCCATGACTTCACCCATAGGTTTTCTGAAGAACGGTTCTGAAGCTCAAACACTGCGACTTTGGAGGTCATCACGTTGGCAGTACTTAATTGTGCTTAATTCCTGGTCAACCCATAAATAGGCAAAGTGGTAGCACATTGGCAAGCTTGGTGTGACCTAGGTGAGACAAATGAAGGCCAAACACAAGGCCCAGGTTGGTCCTGCTGAGCAATGCACAGAAAAAGAGACGCCAGACACTTCGTCTTCAACTCCTTTCATTTTTGAGAGATTCTGTTAGTTCTTGGATCCAGAAATGCGCTGAGCATGCAACAATCAGAGCATGTGGCTGTTTTATCAACAGGCTGTGTTCATGACTGTGCGATGTACATGTGCAGCTGCTTTAACCGCCAATCAGACTCTGATTTTACCACAAATGCATCAAAATTAATGCAGTTATCACTTTAAAAAACAAGTTACGATAGCACAAAATAACACATGTAAACTTTGCAAATAATCTGCAGTTCACATGCATGCCGAACTGGGGGGGAGGGGGTTGTTACAGACCATGGATCAACTGTGATCTGTTACACAACTAACGAGAAACGAGTCACTTTTGTAGCCATGCAAGGACCTGCAAGATTTTCCACTTCCGCATTTGTGTCATTGAAGCAGAATGGGAATTCAGGGCATCAAAACATATTTGTTAGATTTGTCTCCTGTGGAGATAAGGAGGATTAGCCCTTCAATCAGTATAAAAACATTCACTCAGTTTGAAAGCCCATGTGGGTGGATACTGGTGTGTGAAGCCGACATCAGGATGCTGTAAAGTGTGGAAACATGCATCTGCCATCTGATCTGAACAGTGACTCACTCATGTGGTTCAACAGTCCTTTTAAGACACCAAAGTGTCACCACCCACAGCATGAAGAAACCTGCATTCCTCTATGGCACCATTATTACCCCAGAGAAGGTACAGAGGAGGGCAGGCAGAACTTTGACTTTTGTCCTTGAGATCTTTATGATGTTGTGAAATGAAAATATTAAAGAGTGACATTAAAAGAAACACAAAGTGAAAAAAACACTGTTATGGTTCAATTTCAATTTATTTTCATTTATATAGCGCAAAGCACAACAAAGTTGCCTCAAGGCGCTTCACACAAGTAAGGTCTAACCTTACAAACCCCCAGAGCAGCAGTGGTAAGGAAAAACTCCCTCTGAGGAGGAAACCTCAAGGAGACCAGACTCAAAGGGGTGACCCTCTGCTTGGGCCATGCTACAGACATAAATTAGAAAACAATTCGCAAAACGAATATACAGGAAATGCTGCTGGTGCACAACACAGGAGGGTCTCCAGCACAAATACCACAACCATCTATGGATGGAGCTGCACCTTAAACATAGAGAAAAAACAGAATCAGGCATCAAAAAGACAAGAAATACAGTATAATCTGTCAGCATTAAACAACAAGAAAAACAGTAAATACAAAGGCGATCACCGGCCACTAGCCTTAAGCTTCACTAAAAGACCCAGAATTTAGGTAAAGTTGAGGCTGCGGCCCGCTCAGTCTCCTAATACAATGAATTAAAAGAGTAAAAAGTGTATAACAAAACTATACCAGTATGCTAGCCATACGAAAGGGAACATAAGTGTGTCTTAAGTCTGGACTTGAAAGTCTCCACAGAATCTGACTGTTTTATTGATGCAGGGAGATCATTCCACAGAACAGGGGCACGATAAGAGAAAGCTCTGTGACCCGCAGACTTTTTAGTCACCCTAGGGAAACTAAGTAGTCCTGCACCCTGAGAACGCAGAGCCCAGGCCGGTACGTAAGGTTTGAACAATTTTATAGGTTAGTAGCAGAACCTTAAAATCAGATCATACGGCTCTTGCTTGCCTCTACTGGTGGTTGGCTCTCACTGCGGTATTGTATCACTTTCTGTTCCGAAGCACAGCGGTGTTTTGCTGTATCTGTTAGCTGTTTAATCTGCGCAGTTAGATTGATCTAGATAACGATTTGTTTCATAGTGTAATCTTCACGTGCCTTAACTAAAGCACTCCCTCTGCTCAATCACCTCTAAATTATTTACACATTATTCACTTTGTGTGTTTTTAGGAATCCGCTAGCTTAGTGCAGCTACTAGCTCATAGCCGGTTTAGCATGGCGGTGTTGTGGGCTGGGGTGTTTGGCTGGCTTTGTTTTTGTTTTCTGTTTCTCCCACCAGGTGGTATGCATTCAGGACTGAGTGGCTGAGCATTAGGACCTCACCCTGAACACCTGAGGCTTGTTTTCACATGCAGGTCATCAGGACTCACAGCTGTGGTGTATTCTGTCTTGATCAGAGATTGCTGCATTTAAACCTTGAATGCACAGTGTGTGATTGCCAGAGACTCGACCTTGTGAGCAGACATGTGTGAGATCAACGTCAGGAGAACAATCTCACCATTACGGACGCAGAGACCGCTCCAGGTTTGATGCCACAGTCTGTGAAGGAGGATTGGGTGGGGTCTCACGCTCTTCAGCACACTTCCTGAGGTAATTTGGTTTTGGTGACTTTTATGAAGTAATGACAGTGGATTTGGTGTCCCTCACACCTTGTGTTATTGAGCTGTCACGTTATGCTAATTGTCTAATCAGCTTCTGCTGCAGTGGAGATTTGAACTGAGTTGTTCCGTGCCTGCAGGGTGAGAAGCTGATATATATATTTAAGCCAGGAAGTGTTTGCTGATTGTGTGCACCTTTTGAGCTGTGTCTCTCTGGGTGGAGAGTGTTGGACTCCATGTTTTCTTTCTTCACAGACTCGGTTTGTCGCGGCCACCTGGGGGGTGTCGGCGGGGTCCCTGGGTCTGAACTGCTGTGGCTCTGGACCGTTTGCGCTGCTGAGAGCGCGCCGTGTTTCCACCTCACCAGACCGCGGACATTTTTGGTTGTTTATCACTGCACTCATTATGATTATTAAATTCTGTTATCTTTTGAACCGTGCTCTGCTTATTTTGTGCTGGGTCCTGTCAAACGCTGGGTCGGTGCTCCGACCGCGTCCGACACATAACAGGCGGCTTCTCCTGTCTCTCCCGCACTTTTCTGCTCTGGGTGTGAAATGTTTAGTTATTCCTCGGCCTCCTTTAGCAGTAATGATACTTGTAATAAGTGTAGCTTTGGAGGCCAGGCTGGGCGAATTGGAGACTCGGCTCCGCACCGTGGAAAATTCTACAGCTAGCCAGGCCCCTGTAGTCGGTGCGGACCAAGGTAGCTTAGCTGCCGTTAGTTCCCTTCCAGCAGATCCCGAGCAGCCGGGAAAGCAGGCCGACTGGGTGACTGTGAGGAGGAAGCGTAGCCCTAAACAGAAGCCCCGTGTACACCGCCAACCCGTTCACATTTCTAACCGTTTTTCCCCACTCGGCGACACACCCGCCGAGGAACAAACTCTGGTTATTGGCGACTCTGTTTTGAGAAATGTGAAGTTAGCGACACCAGCAACCATAGTCAATTGTCTTCCGGGGGCCAGAGCAGGCGACATTGAAGGAAATTTGAAACTGCTGGCTAAGGCTAAGCGTAAATTTGGTAACATTGTAATTCACGTTGGCAGTAATGACACCCGGTTACGCCAATCGGAGGTCACTAAAATTAACATTGAATCGGTGTGTAACTTTGCAAAAACAATGTCGGACTCTGTAGTTTTCTCTGGGCCCCTCCCCAATCGGACTGGGAGTGACATGTTTAGCCGCATGTTCTCCCTGAATTGCTGGCTGGCTGAGTGGTGTCCAAAAAATGAGGTGGGCTTCATAGATAATTGGCAAAGCTTCTGGGGAAAACCTGGTCTTGTTAGGAGAGACGGCATCCATCCCACTTTGAATGGAGCAGCTCTCATTTCTAGAAATCTGGCCAATTTTCTTAAATCCTCCAAACCGACTATCCAGGGTTGGGACCAGGAAGCAGAGTTGTAGTCTTACACACCTCTCTGCAGCTTCTCTCTCCCTGCCATCCCCTCATTACCCCATCCCTGTAGAGATGGTGCCTACTCCCAGACCACCAATAACCAGCAAAAATCTATTTAAGCATAAAAATTCAAAAAGAAAAAATAATATAGCACCTTCAACTGCACCACAGACTAAAACAGTTAAATGTGGTCTATTAAACATTAGGTCTCTCTCTTCTAAGTCCCTGTTAGTAAATAATATAATAATTGATCAACATATTGATTTATTCTGCCTTACAGAAACCTGGTTACAGCAGGATGAATATGTTAGTTTAAATGAGTCAACACCCCCGAGTCACACTAACTGCCAGAACGCTCGTAGCACGGGCCGAGGCGGAGGATTAGCAGCAATCTTCCATTCCAGCTTATTAATTAATCCAAAACCCAGACAGAGCTTTAATTAATTTGAAAGCTTCACTCTTAGTCTTGTTCATCCAAATTGGAAGTCCCAAAAACCAGTTTTATGTTATGTGGGCTGCTGAAGAGGAGGTACTGCTGGCCAATCACCACCAGAGGGCGCCCTGCTTGGAGTGCGGGCTCCAAGCACGAGAGGGCGCCAGACCCAGAAGAAGAAGTGACAGCTGTCATTCATCCTCTGCACCAGCTGTCACTCGTTCATCATCATCATCACCACCATAAAGGCCGGACTGCAACTCCACCTCCTCGCCGAGAAATCGCAACTACTGAAGAGGTAATTTCTCTGCTGACACATACGTTGTGTAATAATCTGAACTTCTGTTGCAGCCGTTTTCCTGGTGGTTTTCCTTGTCTGTGAGATTGGCGTTTGGTGTGACAGCGACGGCTTCGCCTCACACTCCAAACCAGATAAGTGGTTAACCAGGAGCTGCATGAGTGTGTGATTGGAGGTGGAGGTGCTCCCTCCTAACTGTGTACAGACTGTGGATTACTGAGTGTGCGGACTCACACTCATTCCTCTAATCTCTGCTTTCTGCCAGCAGTACCAGGGTCGACAGCCGAAGACAGAGGCCACCTGGGGACTCGGGACTTGGCGGCTCCGTTGGTGGTGGAAGCCGTGTGGGACGCAGCTTCTCTCTCGTCAGGGGTCTTCTATCTTCGAGCCTGCCCACACGTCACCTGGTGTCAATTGACTTTGCAAATGTCTGTGTATTTAGTTGTGTATTATCACAACATTAAATTGTTACTTTTTGGCTTATTCATTGTCCGTTCATTTGCGCCCCCTGTTGTGGGTCCGTGCTACGACACCTTCCCAACATGTTATTTGTTATTATCTATCATCCACCTGGTCGTTACTGTGAGTTTCTCTGTGAATTTTCAGACCTTTTGTCTGACTTAGTGCTTAGCTCAGATAAGATAATTATAGTGGGCGATTTTAACATCCACATAGATGCTGAGAATGACAGCCTCAACACTGCATTTAATCTATTATTAGACTCAATTGGCTTTGCTCAAAATGTAAATGAGTCCACCCACCACTTTAATCATATCTTAGATCTTGTTCTGACTTATGGTATGGAAATTGAAGACTTAAGAGTATTCCCTGAAAACTCCCTTCTGTCTGATCATTTCTTAATAACATTTACATTTACTCTGATGGACTACCCAGCAGTGGGGAATAAGTTTCATTACACTAGAAGTCTTTCAGAAAGCGCTGTAACTAGGTTTAAGGATATGATTCCTTCTTTATGTTCTCTAATGCCATATACCAACACAGTGCAGAGTAGCTACCTAAACTCTGTGAGTGAGATAGAGTATCTCGTCAATAGTTTTACATCCTCATTGAAGACAACTTTGGATGCTATAGCTCCTCTGAAAAAGAGAGCCTTAAATCAGAAGTGCCTGACTCCGTGGTGTAACTCACAAACTCGCAGCTTAAAGCAGATAACCTGTAAGTTGGAGAGGAAATGGCGTCTCACTAATTTAGAAGATCTTCACTTAGCCTGGAAAAAGAGTCTGTTGCTCTATAAAAAAGCCCTCCGTAAAGCTAGGACATCTTACTACTCATCACTAATTGAAGAAAATAAGAACAACCCCAGGTTTCTTTTCAGCACTGTAGCCAGGCTGACTAAGAGTCAGAGCTCTATTGAGCCAAGTATTCCTTTAACTTTAACTAGTAATGACTTCATGACTTTCTTTGCTAATAAAATTCTAACTATTAGAGAAAAAATTACTCATAACCATCCCAAAGACATATCGTTATCTTTGGCTGCTTTCAGTGATGCCGGTATTTGGTTAGACTCTTTCTCTCCGATTGTTCTGTCTGAGTTACTTTCATTAGTTACTTCCTCCAAACCATCAACATGTCTATTAGACCCCATTCCTACCAGGCTGCTCAAGGAAGCCCTACCATTAATTAATGCTTCGATCTTAAATATGATCAATCTATCTTTATTAGTTGGCTATGTACCACAGGCTTTTAAGGTGGCAGTAATTAAACCATTACTTAAAAAGCCATCACTTGACCCAGCTATCTTAGCTAATTATAGGCCAATCTCCAACCTTCCTTTTCTCTCAAAAATTCTTGAAAGGGTAGTTGTTAAACAGCTAACTGATCATCTGCAGAGGAATGGTCTAATTGAAGAGTTTCAGTCAGGTTTTACAATCCATCATAGTACAGAAACAGCATTAGTGAAGGTTACAAATGATCTTCTTATGGCCTCAGACAGTGGACTCATCTCTGTGCTTGTTCTGTTAGACCTCAGTGCTGCTTTTGATACTGTTGACCATAAAATTTTATTACAGAGATTAGAGCATGCCATAGGTATTAAAGGCACTGCGCTGCGGTGGTTTGAATCATATTTATCTAATAGATTACAATTTGTTCATGTAAATGGGGAATATTCTTCACAGACTAAGGTTAATTATGGAGTTCCACAAGGTTCTGTGCTAGGACCAATTTTATTCACTTTATACATGTTTCCCTTAGGCAGTATTATTAGACAGCATTGCTTAAATTTTCATTGTTACGCAGATGATACCCAGCTTTATCTATCCATGAAGCCAGAGGACACACACCAATTAGCTAAACTGTAGGATTGTCTTACAGACATAAAGACATGGATGACCTCTAATTTCCTGCTTTTAAACTCAGATAAAACTGAAGTTATTGTACTTGGCCCCACAAATCTTAGAAACATGGTGTCTAACCAGATCCTTACTCGGGATGGCATTACCCTGACCTCTAGTAATACTGATAAATCTTGGAGTCATTTTTTATCAGGATATGTCATTCAGTGCACATATTAAACAAATATGTAGGACTGCTTTTTTGCATTTGCGCAATATCTCTAAAATTAGAAAGGTCTTGTTTCAGAGTGATGCTGAAAAACTAATTCATGCATTTATTTCCTCTAGGCTGGACTATTGTAATTCATTATTAACAGGTTGTCCTAAAAGTTCCCTGAAAAGCCTTCAGTTAATTCAAAATGCTGCAGCTAGAGTACTGACAGGGACTAGAAGGAGAGAGCATATCTCACCCATATTGGCCTCTCTTCAATGGCTTCCTGTTAATGTTGGGAAGGTGTCGTAACACGGACCCACAACAGGGGGCGCTAATGAACGGACAATGGATAAGGGAAGGAGTAACAATTTAATGTTGCACAAGAACACAACGTAAAATAAACAAAGGTACTGCCAATCACACACAAGAGGATTGCGGGCAGGCTCGAAGATAGGAGACCTCAGATGAACGAAGAGCCGGGACCCACACCGCTTCTACCACCAACGGCCTGAAGAACACCGAAGCCGCCAAGCCCCGAGTCCCCAGGTGGTCTCTGTCCTCCGTTGTCGGCCCTGGTACTGCTGGCAGAAAAAACAGAAGGTAGTGAGTGTGAATCCTCACACCCAGCAACCTTGATTATTGATTCTTGTGGAGGGAGAGCCTCCACCTCCAATCATACACACGTGCAGCTCCGAAAATCCAGTCAAGGAAATACCACCAGGAAAAAACAGCTGCAAAACAGATCAGATTATTATTTGACGTATAAGTCAGCAGAGAGATTACCTTGTATCATAGGAGATTTCTCGGCGAGGAGGTGGAGTCGCCACCCGGCCTTTATGGTGATGGTGATGATGAGATGATGAGTGACAGCTGGTGTTGAGGATGATTGACGGCTGTCACTCCCAGTGGTTCTGGCGCCCTCTTGTGCTTGAAGCCCGCACTCCAAGCAGGGCGCCATCCGGTGGTGGTGAGCCAGCAGTACCTCCTCTTCGGCGGCCCACACAACAGGACCCCCCCCCTCAACGGGCGCCTCCTGGCGCCCGACCAGGCTTGTCCGGGTGTCGGTGGTAGAAATCGACCAGAAGGGCCGGGTCCAGGATGAAGCTCCTCTTCACCCAGGAGCGTTCCTCGGGTCCGTAACCCTCCCAGTCCACCAAGTACTGAAAGCCCCGACCCATCCGACGGACGTCCAGGAGCCGACGAACGGTCCATGCCGGCTCCCCGTCGATGATCCGGGCAGGAGGTGGGTCGGGTCCGGGGGAGCAGAGCGGTGAGGTGTGGTATGGCTTGAGTTTGGAAACATGAAAAACCGGATGGATCCGCAGTGAAGCCGGGAGAGTTAGCTTCACTGCGGCCGGACTGAGGATCTTGGCGATGGGGAACGGCCCGATGAAGCGGTCCTTGAGTTTGTGGGAGGTCACCTGGAGCGGGATATCTTTGGTGGATAGCCACACCTCCTGCCCTGGTTGGTATGTAGGGGCCGGGGAACGCCGGCGGTCTGCATGGGCCTTGGCCCTCGTCCGGGCCTGCAACAGGGCAGAGCGGGCGGCCCGCCACACCCGGCGGCACCTCCGCAGGTGGGCCTGGACCGAGGGTACCCCGACCTCTCCCTCCACAAGTGGGAACAACGGGGGCTGGTAGCCCAGACACGCTTCAAAGGGGGAGAGGCCGGTGGCAGAGGATACTTGGCTGTTGTGAGCGTACTCGATCCAGGCCAGATGGTTACTCCAGGCCGCCGGGTGAGCGGAGGTGACACAACGAAGAGCCTGTTCAAGTTCCTGGTTCGCCCGCTCTGCCTGGCCGTTCGTCTGTGGGTGGTACCCGGACGAGAGACGCACGGTGGCCCCCAGTTCCTTACAAAAACTCCTCCAGACCTGCGAGGAAAACTGGGGACCACGATCCGTGACGATGTCCGACGGTATCCCATGCAGACGCACGACGTGGTGAACCAGGAGGTCTGCCGTCTCCTGGGCCGTTGGGAGCTTCGGGAGGGCCACGAAGTGGGCCGCCTTGGAGAACCGGTCCACTATCGTCAGTATGGCGGTGTTGCCCTGGGACGGCGGGAGGCCCGTGACGAAGTCCAGACCGATGTGGGACCAGGGGCGATGAGGCACAGGCAGGGGTTGGAGGAGACCCCTGGTCTTGCGATGGTCCGCCTTGCCCCTGGCACAGGTGGTGCAGGCCTGGACGTAGTCCCGGACGTCGGCTTCCAGTGACGCCCACCAGAAGCGCTGCTGGACTACTGCCACGGTCCTACGCACTCCAGGATGACAGGAGAGCTTGGATCCGTGGCAGAAGTCCAAGACGGCAGCCCTAGCCTCTGGTGGAACGTAGAGTCTGTTCTTCGGACCGTTTCCCGGGTCCGGGTTCTTAGTCTGGGCCTCCCGGACGATCTCCTCCACGTCCCAGGTGAGGGTAGCCACGACAGTGGACTCGGGAAGGATGGTGTCGATGGGGTCCGACAACCCGACCTTGGCTTCCTCTTCGTGCACCCGGGACAATGCATCAGATCGTTGATTTTTGGTCCCGGGGCGGTAGGTGATCCGGAAGTCAAAGCGTGCGAAGAACAGGGACCAGCGGGCTTGCCTGGGGTTCAGCCGCTTGGCGGTCCGGATGTACTCCAGGTTCCGGTGGTCTGTAAAAACCGTGAAAGGCCCCGTAGCCCCCTCCAACAGGTGTCTCCACTCTTCTAGAGCCTCCTTCACCGCGAGGAGTTCTCGATTGCCCACGTCATAGTTCCATTCAGCGGGGGTCAACCTGCGGGAAAAGTAGGCACAAGGATGGAGAACCTTATCGGACTCCCCGCTCTGGGACAGCACGGCTCCTATTCCTGAGTCTGAGGCGTCCACCTCTACTACAAACTGGCGAGTAGGATCAGGCTGCACCAGAACTGGAGCAGATGAAAACCGGCGTTTCAACTCCCTAAACGCGGCCTCGCACCGGTCCGACCAGGTGAAGGGGACTTTGGTGGAGGTCAGGGCGGTCAGGGGGCTAACGACCTGACTGTAACCCTTAATGAACCTCCTGTAGAAGTTTGCGAAGCCGAGGAACTGTTGCAGCTTCCTACGGCTCGTTGGTTGGGGCCAATCCCTCACCGCCGCAACCTTGGCCGGATCCGGGGCGACGGAGTTGGAGGAGATGATAAACCCCAAGAAGGACAGAGAAGTGCGGTGAAACTCACACTTCTCGCCCTTTACAAACAGCCGGTTTTCTAACAACCGCTGTAGGACCTGACGTACATGCCGGACATGGGTCTCAGGATCCGGGGAAAAGATGAGTATATCATCCAGATACACGAAGACAAACCGGTGCAGGAAGTCCCGCAGGACGTCATTGACCAAGGCTTGGAACGTCGCGGGGGCGTTAGTGAGACCGAACGGCATGACCAGGTACTCAAAATGACCCAACGGGGTGTTAAATGCCGTCTTCCATTCATCTCCCTTCCGGATCCGAACTAGATGGTACGCATTCCTAAGATCGAGTTTGGTGAATATCTTGGCTCCATGCAGGGGTGTGAACACCGAATCCAAGAGGGGCAATGGGTATCGACTGCGAACCGTGATCTCGTTCAATCCCCTGTAATCGATGCATGGACGAAGTCCGCCGTCTTTCTTGCCCACAAAAAAGAAACCAGCACCCATCGGGGAGGTGGAGTTCCGGATCAACCCGGCGGCCAAGGAGTCCCGGATGTAGGTTTCCATTGATTCGCGTTCCGGACGTGAGAGATTGTACAGCCTACTGGACGGGAACTCACTGCCCGGAACCAAATCGATGGCACAATCGTACGGTCGGTGTGGTGGAAGGGCGAGCGCCAGATCTTTGCTGAAGACGTCAGCCAGATCATGGTACTCCCCTGGCACCGCCGTCAGATTGGGAGGGGTTTTAACCTCCTCCTTAGCCGTCATTCCGGGGGGAACCGAGGATCCTAAACACTCCCGGTGGCAGGTTTCGCTCCACTGCACCACGACCCCAGACGGCCAATCGATCCGGGGATTGTGCTTCACCATCCAAGGAAAACCCAAAATCACTCGGGAGGTAGAAGATGTCACGTAAAACACTATCTCCTCCCGGTGATTCCCAGACACAACCAAGGTCACAGGCTGGGTCCGGTGTGTGATTAGCGGGAGTAGAGTGCCATCTAGTGCCCGTACCTTCAAGGGCGAGGGCAGAGCCACTAGGGGGAGCCCCACTTCCTTTGCCCATCTGCTATCCAACAGATTCCCTTCGGACCCCGTGTCCACCAGTGCTGGGGCGTGAAGGGTTAAATCCCCACTCAGGATTACCACTGGGATTCGTGCTGATTTGCGGGAACCTCCCGTGCACATGTTATGGCCCACCCTTAGCCCAGTGTCTAAGGACGGGCGTTGGTGTTTGACCGTTTGGGGCAGTCTTTTAACAGGTGCTCACATGAGCCACAGTAAAAACATTCCCCGCGGGCCAGTCTCCTTTGTTTAATATCTGATCTCACTTTAGCCCTGCTCGTGTCCATAGCTTCGTCAGCAGGGGGAGCTGTTGCCACACGGAGCCCACCGGCAATGGAGCGTGAGGACGACGTCACCCCGTCAGACCCGGAAGAGAGAGGGACGGCTTGTGCCCGGCCACGCCCCCCGGCCTGCTCCCGACGGTGTTCATTCAAACGGTTGTCTAAGCGTATAACCAGAGTGACAAGCCCGTCGAAAGTCTGCGGTTCGTCCTTAGCCAGTAAATGCTCCTTCAGTACTGGAGACAGTCCGCTTATGAAGGCGGCGCGGAGCGCGACGTCATTCCAACCCGACCTCGCAGCCGCGATGCGGAAGTCGACAGCGTAATCGGCCGCGCTCCGACGCCCCTGTCTCAGTGACAGCAGCACGGTCGAGGCGGTCTCGCCTCTGTTGGGATGATCAAACACCTGTTTGAATTCCCGTATAAACCCAGCGTATGACGTCAGAAGCCATGACTGCTGTTCCCAGAGCGCTGTAGCCCAAGCGCGTGCCTCACCTCGAAGCAGATTAATTACATAAGCCACCCGGGTGGCGTCTGCCGCGTACATGACTGGACGCTGTGCAAAAACGAGCGAACACTGCATCAAGAAGTCTGCGCACGTCTCCACACAGCCTCCGTACGGTTCAGGAGGACTTATGTAAGCTTCAGGGGACGGTGGGGGGGGTAGTTGAACGGCCAGTGGAACATCTACATTAGGCCCCGGACCAGCAGGAGGAGACACTGCAGCGACGCTTGACTCGCGTGCTTCCACTCTGGCGGTGAGAGCCTCCATCCTCTGATTGAGGCTTGCATTTTGTTCAGTTACCAGCTGTAACTGAGCAGTGAAAGCGGTAAGGATTTGCTGCAGATCACTTACCACGCCTCCTGCTGACGCCTGCGCTCCCTGTTCTCCCATTGGCTGTTCAAGCTGTGGTTGACGCCCCTCGGGATCCATGACGAATGGCCGAGAAATCCTGTTGGGAAGGTGTCGTAACACGGACCCACAACAGGGGGCGCTAATGAACGGACAATGGATAAGGGAAGGAGTAACAATTTAATGTTGCACAAGAACACAACGTAAAATAAACAAAGGTACTGCCAATCACACACAAGAGGATTGCGGGCAGGCTCGAAGATAGGAGACCTCAGATGAACGAAGAGCCGGGACCCACACCGCTTCTACCACCAACGGCCTGAAGAACACCGAAGCCGCCAAGCCCCGAGTCCCCAGGTGGTCTCTGTCCTCCGTTGTCGGCCCTGGTACTGCTGGCAGAAAAAACAGAAGGTAGTGAGTGTGAATCCTCACACCCAGCAACCTTGATTATTGATTCTTGTGGAGGGAGAGCCTCCACCTCCAATCATACACACGTGCAGCTCCGAAAATCCAGTCAAGGAAATACCACCAGGAAAAAACAGCTGCAAAACAGATCAGATTATTATTTGACGTATAAGTCAGCAGAGAGATTACCTTGTATCATAGGAGATTTCTCGGCGAGGAGGTGGAGTCGCCACCCGGCCTTTATGGTGATGGTGATGATGAGATGATGAGTGACAGCTGGTGTTGAGGATGATTGACGGCTGTCACTCCCAGTGGTTCTGGCGCCCTCTTGTGCTTGAAGCCCGCACTCCAAGCAGGGCGCCATCCGGTGGTGGTGAGCCAGCAGTACCTCCTCTTCGGCGGCCCACACAACAGTTAATTCTAGAATAGAATTTAAAATTCTTCTTCTTACTTATAAGGTTTTGAATAATCAGGTCCCATCTTATCTTAGGGACCTCATAGTACCATATCACCCCAATAGAGTGCTTCGCTTTCAGACTGCAGGCTTACTTGTAGTTCCTAGGGTTTGTAAGAGTAGAATGGGAGGCAGAGCCTTCAGCTTTCAGGCTCCTCTCCTCTGGAACCAGCTCCCAATTCAGATCAGGGAGACAGACACCCTCTCTACTTTTAAGATTAGGCTTAAAACTTTCCTTTTTGCTAAAGCTTATAGTTAGGGCTGGATCAGGTGACCCTGAACCATCCCTTAGTTATGCTGCTATAGACTTAGACTGGTGGGGGGTTCCCATGATGCACTGAGTGTTTCTTTCTCTTTTTGCTCTGTATGCACCACTCTGCATTTAATCATTAGTGACTGATCTCTGCTCTCTTCCACAGCATGTCTTTTTCCTGGTTCTCTCCCTCAGCCCCAACCAGTCCCAGCAGAAGACTGCCCCTCCCTGAGCCTGGTTCTGCTGGAGGTTTCTTCCTGTTAAAAGGGAGTTTTTCCTTCCCACTGTCGCCAAGTGCTTGCTCACAGGGGGTCGTTTTGACCGTTGGGGTTTTTCCGTAATTATTGTATGTGTTGTGTGGCTGGGGGGGCCTGGCTGCCTTTTGTTTCTGTTTTCTGTCCTGTCTTTTGTTTTTCCTTCCAGGTGGCTTGCATTTGGGACTGAGTGGCTGTGTAGCTGAGTTTATCAGGACCTCACCCTGATCACCTGAGGCTGATCACCTGCGGCTCGTCAGGACTCACAGCTGTGGTGCATCTACATGGATTGGAACATGGTGGCATTTAAGACTGGAGTACACAGTGTGTATTTGCCAGAGACTTGACCTTGTGACCAGACGGGTGAGATCGTCGTCTCAAGAGCCATCTCACCATCAGTGGATGCAGAGAACGTCCAGGTTTGATGCATGGTCTGTGAAAGAGGAGGGGGTGAGGTCTCACGCTCGTCAGCACACTTCCCGAGGTACGTTAGATTTTGTGACTAACATTTATACAGTCAGTAAATGCGGTGTCCCTCACACCTTATTATATTGAGCTGTATGTTGGTCGTTTAAATCAGCTTCCACTGCAGTGGAGTTTTGTGAACAGGGTGTTCTATGCCTGCAGGGTGGGAAGCTGATTTGCAATTAAGCCAGGAAGTGTTTGCTGTTTGTACACCTTTGAGCGTTCTCTCTGTGTGTTGAGTGTGGACTCACATAATGATTCCTTCTTTCACAGACTTGGTTTGTCGCGGCCACCTGGGGGGTGTCGGCGGGGTCCTTGGGTCCGAACTGGTTCTGGCTCCGGACCGTTGGCGCTGCTGGGAGCGCACCGCAAAAACCACCACGCCAGACCGCACACTTTTATATTTTTTCACAGCACTGTTATGTTCATTAAACTCTGTTATCCTTTGTACCGTGCTCTGCTTATTTTATACTGGGTCCTTCAAACGCTGGTCGGTTCTCCGGGCTGCGTCCGACACATAACAGTATGGCCTTGCCTTACAATATAAAGCGCCTTGGGGCAGCTGTTTGTTGTGATTTGGCGCTATATAAATAAAATTGATTTGATTTGATCTCACTGGGACAGGAAGCCAGTGAAGAGTGTCAGGAACTGTGAGGACATGGTACGACAGGCAGGTGGACACAAATGCTGACTCATCGCTCAGAGGTGGGATACAGACGGTCGTGAGGTGACGGCGTGGTCACTAACGAGCAGAGTTCCAGCACAAGCAAACAGTTGTATAGGAGGAGGCAAAAACAAAGTCAAAAACAAGCAGAGTTCAGGCAGAGAGAAGCAGGTTAACTGGCTCAGACAAAAGGCAAGGTCAAAACAGGCGAGGGTCAAACATGGCAAGAAATCAGAACAGAACAGCAGAACAACGAGAGGCTTGGAATGAGGCAATATGCACAACGAACTAGCAGTGTACTGTGGAAGACACGGGGTTTAACAGCAGAGGTTAATCAGGGCGTGATGAGAAGCAGGTGCAGGGAAGAAGGCGTGGCTGGACAAGACAGTGGAGTGACAGGTGGGTGTGCCAGAGCAAGAGAGGAAAGTGAGTGACAGAACAAACGTGAAATAATAAGGAACTAATGATACCTAAAATACAAACGTGCGGGAAACAATAAACAAATGAAAAAGCAGAAATAGAACAACAGAAAATTCAAGGATGGATCTAAACTAGAGGAGAACTCAACAAGTGGCTGAAGTGTAACAGAAAAACCTGAGGGACTAACATGCTCAAAACAGAGTGACTGATGAACCAGGAAATAAAGGATGAAGACTAAACTAGAACAGAGCTCAATAAGTGGCTGAAGTGTAACAGCTATTCAAAACCTAATGTGATCACACAGAATGACAAATAAAAAGCAAGAGACTAAACTAGAACAGAACTTAACGTGGCAGAAGCATCACAGATAATAAAACCAGGACTAAAGTGGAAGAAACAGAAAATAAACACTCAGGGTTGGACAGAAGGACAAAGAAAGGGAAGCAAACGAAGACTGGGGGACAGAAGCAGATTCTGGGAAGGTCCAGGGCTAAAACATGACAAAGAGATGCCAAATTGGGTGTAATGTGGTCAAACTTTCTGCTTCATGTCAAAAGTCTGGCTGCAGCATTTTGAACCAATTGGAGAGCCCTCACGCTGTACTGCAGTAAACCAGAAAACATTGCAGTAGTCCAATCGAGAAGAGATAAACGCATGGATCAGGGTCTCAGCATCAGCCATAGACAGGATGGGACGAGTCTCCGCTATATTTCGCAGGTGGAAGAAAGCAGTCCTTGTAATATTTGATAATAATGGTTTGAACCACTGGAACTAGGTTGGACTCCGCGATGCAGATAGCCAGACACAAAATGTAAGTGCAAACAAAAGTATATTGTCCAGGTGATCGTGGAAAATATAAGGGTGAGGCAAACACTCCAAAGTGACAAAAATCCAAAAATTGACTGACAGGGTGAAAAGCCCACAAAGAAAAACTACTGTCCAAAACAGAACGTAATCACACTTACTGATAAAAGAAGAGGGGAGGTAACGGACAACACGTGACTAGATACAACGATACTGACAGAACTGGAAACAAACGACCGGCAACCGGCTAACACAAAGGTGCGTCATATAATAACCAACTGAACAAACAAGAGACAGTTGTGAGCAATCAAGGGGAGGACAAACACAAGCATGTGGGGGACAGAAAGGACACAAAGTAACATCATAGAAAATAAAACCTGATTGCAAACGTCACAAAGGAAAAAACACAGATGATCAAAGGGGAAGACAATCTAATCATGGAACATTAAACCAACATAACACAATGACACAGTGGACAACAGAAATACAATAAATGCACGGAGAGAAATCAAAGACATGAGGCACAAAGGTGAGACAGGAATAAGTGCGCAAGGGGCGGTGCCTTCACAGCTAACAGCTGTCAAAACGCCGCGCTCAGCTGCCAGGCATCGTCCTGACAACCAAGTGCGGCCTCGGACCACGAACTCACGTGAAATCCAACTCATGACACAGTGAATCGACAAAAGAAGTGCAACTCATACCCAATTGCCTCAGACTATGATAAAATGGAAAAAGGATTGCCACCGCGCACAGCTGACAGGTTTAACCTTGACCGCTGCCTGCGGCAGGGTAACAGTGGACTAGACCTCATACATAATCCCATGCAGGATGTGGGAGGAGGAGGTATGCAACAAACATGACAACCACACCGGACTAACCAACGCGCACCTTCACACATCAAATCACACACACACAAACCATGGGAGACATAAAGCCAAGTTGCGAAGGGCAGGGCCCTCGAGCCCGGAGGATGAGGCAGTTGCAACGCACAGCTGACAGGGGTGACCTTGGCAACCATATGCAGCAGTGGAAAGGAGGTCGACACAGGTTGGAATACTCATTCACACACCCACATGCACCACCTCCAAAGATACCCTGAGGGGAACCGCCCATATGTGCATCCACACACAGACACGCGCGCACACACACACACACACACACACACACACACACACACACACACACACACACACACACACACACACACACACACACACACACACACCACCTCCAAAGATACCCACAGGGGAACCGCATATATGTGCATCCACACACAGACACACACTCACACACACACATACACGACGGTGGACTAAAATCACATAAGAAGAACACAAAAACCCCGAACAGTACAGAACCCCTACAAACACAAACTCTTCATTGACCCCCAAGAACAGTATCGTCATAAAACAGTTTATAAACTACAAACCGCTTAGGCCTTGTATCTAAAAACACACAACTGGGAGCAAACCAGTTCCTTCCTTTGTCAGTTGTCACACAACATAATCATGGATGTGGAATCTGCTTTGGCCACATATAATGGGCCCTATCTTGATTATCTATGGCACATGTTCTGAAGTCCATCACAAAAAACTTCTTTTACAGAATTACAGCAATTTACAGCACTGCAGACAGTTTCTCCGATCACAGCCACAGAAGCATATAATTCCTTCAGAGTTGTCATGTGTTCTTGGTGGTTTCCCTCACTGGTCTCCTACAATGTAAGAAACAAGGAATGACAAGAGCCCACAAGGATGTGATAAAAAACATTGAACATGATGCACCAGCACTGAGAAGTAGAAAAGAGGGGTGTAAATATGGAGAAGTGAACTCGGTGAGATTAGAAACAGGTCTGTGAGGGAACAGGAAGCAAAGAAAATGAAATAAACCAGGGAAGGCGACGTTAAAATTCAGCAACTATTGACACAGAGTAATTATGAACACAAAGAAATACTGAGGCAAACAAATAAACCAGGAAGGCAGAAACATAAAGGAATAAACCAGAAAGTAACCAACAGAAACCTTGGCACAAATAATTAATGAAGCCAAAAACCTCACACAAGGAATAAAGTTATTACACAAAAACACACATGCAAGAAGAACCAAAAGGACACCACGAAATAAACAAAAGTATTACAATACCTCAGACTGGACACTCAGAGCTAGTCAGAAATAATAACAAAACCTAAAGCTATAATAATTACTTATAAACTACCAAAACTCTACACAAAGAAAAACAACACACCAAGATAAATGTAAGAACAAAAACTAACAAGAAATAACTCATAACTGTTGTAATAAAAACAAAAACCCAACACAGATTTCTACCAAAGTTGGTATGTCAATGAAGACTGAACTCCAAATTTGCACTAAAACAATTCATTTTGTCCAATGTCTAGGGATTTGATTTTCAACTCAAATTTGACTAAAAGAGGCACATATAGGTGTATTTGAGAATTGTCCTGGCGCGGTCAGACAGCGGTCAAGTATTTGGGTGAAGGACAAGGCTAATGGTGTCAAATGTCAAAATTACAACTATACAAATTTAGAAATTCTACAAAATTCCACAAAAACGATCACAGCTAAAGATAGCAAGTATTCACACAGTAAAGACCCTTACCAAAAAGAAGTATATCCATCTTTACTACCAGTATACCGCTTTTAAACTAACAATATGCTATGTACTTGTGAAATATATGTATACATAACATTTGATGAAAGCCCCATATAGGCCCAGAGGCTTGCTGGTGCTGGTGGTTATTTCTGGATTCTGTAGCAGATGAGTCTACAAATCTGCTTGGATGGGACAGCCATCCGATACAGGTTACTTTCCCAGCCAAGGCCGGTACCCATTTACAGCTGGGTGGACTGAGACAATGTACATTGAGTGACTTGTCCAAGGAAAAGACAGGTAGCATGAGCCGGATTCAAACACAGGTCTATATATTGAAAAATTAGTTCCTTATCCACTGAACTACCTGCTCTCATATACATAACTGATTATACTTAAAATATACTGTGTTTATACTGATAAGTACGAGGTCTGTTAGAAAACTATCCAACCTTTTTATTTTTTGCAAAAACCATATGGATTTGAATCACGTGTGATTGCATCAGCCAAGCTTGAACCTTCGTGCGCATGTGTGAGTTTTTTCACGCCTGTCGGTTGCATCATTCGCCTGTGAGCAGGCTTTGTGTGAGCAGTGGTCCACCCCTCTCGTCGGATTTTTATTGCGAATAAAATGTCTGAACGATTTGGAGCTTTGCTGCATCAAATTTTTCCAGAAACTGAGAGACCTCCACGTGGACACCATTCGGAAAATTCAGATGGCTTTCAGGGACGATTTTATGGGGATTACACAGATTAAGGAGTGCTCCAGCCGGTTTAAAAACCGCCCACAGCATCTGAGAGCGCGGCGCACTCCGAGCGCCGATCGACAGGCTGAAACCCCGCTGAAACAACCAGATCATTTCCAAAGTGAAGGCTTTGTTGATCCGGGATGTTGTCTGACTTCCACAGAAATGGCAGAAGACGTGGACATCAGTACTTTTTCGGCACATTCTACTGTTACAGGAGTTTTTTTCATGGAAAGAGAAGCGGAGGGATGTGCCACAGAGCCGCGAATGGCGCGGACAAAAGCACCTCCATGTTGGTCTCACAGGATGGCTTTGAGATGGCTTTCAGACGGCTTTCGGTGGCTTTTCAGTCGTGTGACTATCCGAGAAATTGTGGATGAGCTGGACATGCCAGAACATGTCCTGTGAGGCTTCATCACAGCGTTGCTTTGCGCCATGTGGCTCCGTCTCGACACGCGGAATTCCTCCGCTCCTCTTTCCATGACAAAAACTCCTGTAACAGTAGAATGTGCCGTTCATTTCCAAACTGGACGCTGTGTTGATCCGGGACATCGTCTGACTACCACAGGAATTGCGGAAGATGTGGACATCAGCACTTTTTCGGCACATTGAGACAGATGTGCGGAGGAATTCCACGCGTTGGGATGGAGCTGCATGGCGCAAAGCAACGCCGTGATGAAGCCTCACAGGACATGTTCTGGCATGTCCAGCTCATCCACAATTTCTCGGATAGTCACACGACTGAAAAGCCACCGAAAGTCGTCTGAAAGCCATCTGAAAGCCGTCCTGTGAGACCAACACGGAGGTGCTTTTGTCCCGTGCCATTTGTCCGCTCCTCTTTCCATGACAAAAACTCCTGTAACAGTGGAATGTGCCGAAAAAGTGCTGATGTCCACGTCTTCTGCCATTTCTGTGGAAGTCAGACGACATCCCGGATCAACAAAGCCTTCACTTTGGAAATGATCTGGTTGTTTCAGCGGGGTTTCAGCCTGTCGACCGGCGCTCGGAGTGCCCCGTGCTCTCAGCCGCTGTGGGCGTTCTTTAAACCGGCTGAAGCACTCCTTAATCTGTGTAATCCCCATGAAATCGTCCCTGAAAGCCATCTGAATTTTCAGAATGGTGTCCACCTGGAGGTCTCTCACAGTTTCTGGAAAAATTTGATGCAGCAAAGCTCCAAATCATTCAGACATTTTATTCGCAATAAAAATCCGACGAGAGGGGTGGACCATTGCTCACACAAAGCCTGCTCACAGGCGAATGACGCAACCGACAGGCGTGAAAAAACTCATGCATGCACACGAAGGTTCAAGTTTGGCTGATGCAATCACACGTGATTCAAATCCATATGGTTTTTGCAAAAAATAAAAAGGTCGGATAGTTTTCTAACAGACCTCGTATATAAAAAAATCTCTTGGTATAAAACTGGACATCATGGTCTAGGGGTTAGGGAAGTGGGCTTATGACCACAGAGTCCTTGGCTTAAATCCCAGTCAGACTGGAAAGTTATTAAAGTCCCTTGGGTATAATGTATGTAAGTACATGACAAAGTCACTGGTTCTGTAACAAAAAAAACTACCTGAATACTCAAACATCACTACTCTTACATTTAAAGTGTACTTACAAATATACTTTTATAAACTAAAAAGTCCCAAGAAGTATTTAAATCGTATAAATAAATAGGGTGTACTGATGTTTATTTCATTAAATAAACTTTAAGTGTACTTTTTTGGTAAGGGAATGTATGTAATATGCCAATGGATGTTATTATCAGGGAAGAAAAGAAAAATGACGGCCACTCTGATTCTCTATTGCACTCTACTGCATGTTTGGTAATTTACAAAGCATGAAACTTCTGGGGTTGAAGCGCAAAGTTTCAAGAAACATCCCAGACTCAGGAAAAGATCAACTCCAAAATCTAGATAGTAAGAACAATCATCTTCCAACCCTACACCCTTTTTAAGTAATTATCACTCAAACCCATGAGGTTTGAGTGCCGCGGACAGAGGTATGGATGAAATGTGAGATGTTTTTCTCCAGAAGTGAGTGGGACAGAGTGAGAGATCAGAATATTGATGTTCAGTTCTTTCCACCAGTGGAGGGTGCTCAATGCTCACTGAACAGAGAAGAAGCAGACCGTAACATCCAAACCTGGATGAAGAGATTTAAACTAAACATCCATGACAGAAGAATGTCTACGTCAGTGTTTGATTCACTAAAAAACAACAGTTTGTACTTTTGAGTTTTGCTTATCGGGACATTTTTTCCACATCCATGCCGCATAAATATATCCGGCGGTCCATCCTTTCGGCTCCTTGTTGGGTTAAGATGTGGACCACCCACCTGGAGCAGCCCTGCTCACATTCCAACATGTCCACATGGGATAACCCTGTCAGTAACTGGAGGACGGAACTCCAGGTCATCTTTGATGTCTATACTGAGAACCACTCCATTTATCTGCTGGTTCACAGGAGTCAGTTATATTTATCATCTCCTAGCCATCCTTTACATCAAAGACCTGTACTTCCTGATTTTATTTTTTGTATTTTGTCATCAATGCACGAGAAGTATACTTGTAAGTACTTTAATACTTCTTGGGACTAAATCAGAATGCCGCTGACACACACAAAGACTTTGGCTCCAGTTGCTGGTGTCTCTCTCAGAGTCAAGTTAAGTCTGGGAGCATGCACTGCTGGTGTACGTCACTACATCAACCACACCACAGAACCGCCCTGGGTCCTGAATGGCAAGCACCCACGCACATAACAGATCCATTCCTGCCGCTCAAAAGTACCCAACTATCTGCCACAGACAAATGAAATGTGGACATCCTCTTGGACAACCAAATTTTCATCTTAGATGCATGTCCACTGTGAGAGACATAATCTAAAAAAAAAAAAAAAACGGAAATCACAATTTCTGATTTTTTTAAATAATTTATTTGTATGTTACTGCTGCAAATAAGTATTTAAACACCTGTGAAAATCAATGTTAATATTTGGTACAATAGCCTTTGTTTGCAGTTACAGAGGTCAAACGTTTCCTGTAGTTTTTCACCAGGTTTTTGGTCCACTCCTCCATACAGATCTTCTCTAGATTTTTCAGGTTTGGAGTTTCAGCTCCCTCCAAAGATTTTCTATTGAGTTCAGGTCTGGAGACGGGCCAGGCCACTCCAGGACCTTGAAATGCTTCTTACAGAGCCCCTCCTTAGTTGCCCTGACTGTGTGTTTGGGGTCATTATCATGCTGGAAGACCCAGCCATGACCCATCTTCAGTGCTCTTACTGAGGGAAGGAGGTTGTTTGCCAAAATCTCGCAATACATGACCCCATCCATCCTCCCTTCAATACGGTGCAGTCGTCCTGTCCCCTTTGCAGAAGAGCACCCCCAGAGTATGATGTTTCCACCCCCATGCTTCACGGTTGGGATGGATTTCTTGGGGTTGTTCTCATCCTCTAAACATGGTAAGTGGAGTTGATTCCAAAAAGCTCTATTCTGGTCTCATCTGACAACATGACCTTCTCCCATGCCTCCTCTGGATCATCCAGATGGTCACTGGTGAACTTCAAACGGGCCTGGACATGTGCTGGCTTGAGCCGGGGGACCTTGCTGCCCTGCAGGATTTTAAACCATGACAGCATCATGTGTTACTAATGTAATCTTTGTGACTGTGGTCCCAGCTCTCTTCAGGTCATTGACCAGGTCCTCCTGTGTAGTTCTGAGCTTTCTCAGAATCATCCTTACCCCACAAAGTGACATCTTGCATGGAATCCCAGACTAAGGGAGACTGACAGTTATCTTGTGTTTCTTCCACTTTCTAATAAATAATCATAACAGTTGTTGTCTTCTACCAAGCTGCTTGCCTGTTGTACTGTAGTCCATCCCAGCCTTGTGCAGGTCTACAGTTTTGTCCCTGGTGTCCTTAGACAGCTCTTTGGTCTTGGCTATGGTGGACAGGTTGGAGTGTGATTGATTGAGTGTGTGAACAGGTGTCTTTTATACAGGAAACAAGTTCAAACAGGTGCAATTAATACAGGTAAAGAGTGCAGAATAAGAGGGCTTCTTAAAGAAAAATTAACAGGTCTGTGAGGGCCAGAATTCTTGCTGATTGGCAGGTGTTCAAATACTTATTTGCAGCAGTAACATACAAATAAATTGTTTAAAAAAATCATACATTGTGATTTCCAGATTTTTTTTTTTTAGATTATGTCTCTCGCAGTGGACATGCACCTAAGATGAAAATTTCAGACCCCTCCATGATTTCTAAGTGGGAGAACTTGCAAAATCGCAGGGTGTTCAAATACTTATTTTCCTCACTGTATGTATATATAATATATGAGTTCTATTAGAAAAGTATCCAACCTTATTATTTTTTTCAAAAACCATATGGATTTGAATCACGTGTGATTGCGTCAGACAAGCTTGAACCCTCGTGTGCATGCGTGAGTTTTTCCACGCCTGTCGGTTGCGTCATTTGCCTGTGAGCAGGCTTTGAGTGAGGAGTGGTCCAGCCCCCTCTTCGGATTTTCATTGCCAGGAAATGGCGGAATGATTTGGGCTTTTTTCCATCAGAATTTTTTCAGAAACTGTTAGAGACTGGCAGCTGGAAACATTCGAAAAATTTATCTGGCTTTCGGTGAAAATGTTACGGGCTTGGTAGAGAATAAGGAGTGTTACTGTCGCTTTAAGGACAACCCCCAGCGGCTGTGGGGCGCGCCGCGCTCCGAAGCCGCCATCGACAGGCTGAACGACCATTTCATTTCTAAACGGATGGCTGTCTGGATCCGTGACCATCGTGTGCCATTTCTCTGGTTATCACAAGAGCTGGACATCAACCATTTTCCGGCAGATTTCACTTTTAACAAGAGATTTTGTCATGGAAAGCCGAGCGGAGGCTTCGCACGTCACGATGGATTCGCTACTGGAGCGAGACAAAACCACCTCCGTTTTGGTCTCACAGGATGGCTTTGAGATGGCGTTCAGACAGCTGTCAGTGGTTTTTCCATCGAGTGATTATCCGAGAAATTGTGGATGTGCCTGGACATGCCAGAACATGTCCCGTGAGGCTTCATCACAGCGTTGCTTTGCGCCATGCGGCACCGCCGCGACGCGCGAAGCCTCCGCTCCTCTTTCCATGACAAAAACTCCTGTAACAGTGGAATGTGCCATTCATTTCCAAACTGGACGCTGTGTTTTATCCAGGACGTCGTCTGACTAGCACAGGAATTGTGAAAAGACGTGGACATCAGCACTTTTTCGGCACATTGAGACAGACGTGTGGAGGAATTGCCGGTGCCGCATGGCGCAAAGCAATGCCGTAATGAAGCCTCACGGGACATGTTCTGGCATGTTCAGGCACATCCACAATTTCTCGGATAATCACTCGATGGAAAAACCACCGACAGCTGTCTGAATGCCATCTCAAAGCCGTCCTGTGAGACCACGAATCCATCGTGACGCGCGAAGCCTGCGCGCGGCTTTCCATGACAAAATCTCTTGTTAAAAGTGAAATCTGCCGGAAAATGGTTGATGTCCAGCTCTTGTGATAACCAGAGAAATGGCACACGATGGTCACGGATCCAGACAGCCATCCGTTTAGAAATGAAATGGTCGTTCAGCCTGTCGATGGCGGCTTCAGAGCGCGGCGTGCCCCACAACCGCTGGGGGCCGTCCTTAAAGCGACAGTAACACTCCTTATTCTCTACCAAGCCCGTAACATTTTCACCGAAAGCCAGATAAATTTTTCTAATGGTTTCCAGCTGCCAGTCTCTAACAGTTTCTGAAAAAATTCTGATGGAAAAAAAGCCCAAATCATTCCGCCATTTCCTGGCAATGAAAATCCGACGAGGGGGCTGGACCACTCCTCACTCAAAGCCTGCTCACAGGCGAATGACGCAACCGACAGGCGTGGAAAAACTCACGCATGCGCATGAGGGTTCAAGCTTGTCTGACGCAATCACACGTGATTCAAATCCATATGGTTTTTGAAAAAAATAATAAGGTTGGATTTTTTTCTAATAGACCTTGTATATACACACATATACACATTTGAACAGGATGTGAGTTATAAGTGCAAGTATAAGTCAAACAAATGTTTTTGTAACTCATCAGCTTATGTCGAGTGTAGCTAGGTACAATGTAGAAGCAGCAGTGGTGGCCAAGTGGTTTGTGTGCTTGGTTGCAGTATATGGTTGGTTCCCAGTTCAATCCCCACCCTTGCCACACTTCTCAATCTAATATGGAGTTGTGTCAGGAAGGGCATCCAATGTAAAACTTGTGCCAAACCAGCATCCAGATCCCAATTGGAGCTGCTGTACTGACTCTGAGTGACAAAAACAAGGGAGCATT